>NC_064669.1:21615777-21942027 GCF_943734685.1 Anopheles coluzzii
CCATATTGATTGGTCCGACAATCCATGTTATGGTGATCAAATTTGGAATAGTTCAACGATATGAATTGTCCTATTAAAATATGTTCAGTTAATTTTTAATGAATAGGATCTTCCCATCTTTCAAAATCGCGCAAATATTTTCTCGGGCCTGACTGCATATTGTGGCGGGTCGGACTTTGCCGACCGCTGCCGACAGCTTAATTAGTTCAAATTTTACGCGATCATCCATATCGATATTTCCTTTCCGTCGACCATTCCAAATTTGACCCAAACCCTTCAACAGCTTGCCTTTCCACCGAAGAGAACTTCGTCCAGACCACAATTTTGACTGGGGCCCCAAAGGTTAGCCGGGCACGAGTTCTTAGTTTTTGCGAGATAACATAGACACAAGCCAAATTAAAAAGCGCACACATTGACATCGGAATCGATTCTTGAATGAAACCTCAACGCCAGATAAAAAGAGCGTGCTTGGTGTCAGCCAATTTTTCTTGTTAATTTCTACGGCTACGAACCATTGTGTTGAGATCGGTTTCGGAGCCTTTTAATGTCGTATGTCCTTGTAGTTTGCGTGAGGCATCTCTTGTAACGGATTTTCGCTTTACCCAATTCGTGCGTAGCATTCAATGCATTTGATCCAACGCTTTGGGCCAACGATGATGAAATGATATTGTTTTGAGCTGTGGGCATGTATCGCAGCGTTCTGCGCTTCCAACTAAGGTAAAAATATTGCACATGTTAAAAAGGCAAATGTTTTCTGCTTCTGATAGTAAAATGCTTCTGATAAATAAAATAAATATGCTTCTAATAGGTCTGGTAGTAATAGTAAATCTGATTGTAAACATAAACTTGTAAACATAAACATAAACTGATTGTAAACACTTGTCACTTGTCACTCAAAGCGGCTGGTTGTGCTCTCTCACTCTCCTATTACCAAGTTGATTTTTTACCGCGATTTTCTTGTTGATTAAGGCTTGAATTGTTTTAGTTCGGTTAATTTACACTCGCGCGTTCACGTATCACAAATTTGTGCGGCACCTGTGAATTGTACGGTTCAACATATAAACATTGCAAACCGCCTGCGGTTGTTGTGATCACTCACTGTTCAGTCGAACTTTGGTCTATTTTGCGATGGCGTCTGTGATCTGTAAGAAATGTGAAGGTGCTATTAGCAACGATCCAATTCCGTGCTTCGGTCTTTGTGAACACTATTACCACGATAAGTGCATTGGACTTTCAATCCCGCTCCTGCGTGATTTTAAGGATTCACAAAATTTATTCTGGGCTTGCGCGGATTGTGCTCAGCGTTTGCGGGCCGTTGATACTTTACGCTTCTCGCACGGTCTTTCTCGTGACGCTGCCTACCTGTTGAAATTGTTGCAGTCCGATTTCCGCGATTCCTCACGTTCTGTGCAGGCGGCATCAGCTGGCTTGCGACTTGAACTTTCCTCTTCACTGGATTGTTTTAGAAACGAGATAGCTTTGATGAAACAGGAATCAGCATCGTCAATTCGTTCCGTGAAAGATTTCATCGACTCACTTACTGCTTCTCACTCAATGGAACGCAACTACTCACAGGCTCCACTACTCACAACGCTTGATGAAGTTAAGCATGGCATCAAGGAGCTTGATCTCATGCACCGTGAGCTTCTCACTTCCTTCAACTCACTAATGAACAAACTCAACTCTCATCTTGCCACGCATACCACTACATCGAGTGCTCACCATTCTGCGATTCCTGCTACGCACTCAACGATCACGATTCCAGTTGCGGCCTCTAAGCTCACCCATCAAGCTGTTGGTGAGAATTCTTCTAAACGTCGATTGTTGGATCGCTCTCCCGACCCATCGCCTACCAATACCGTTACACGCGCTATGCTTTCATCGGGCACAGGGTTGTCCTGCAATAATATTACGACCGTTCCTGAACGCCCACCCCGTACTTGGGTCTTTATCTCCCGTATTGCTCCTGATACTCCGATTGAAGCGATCCGCGAAATGGCCTGTTCTAACATAGGGACAGACGACATCTTGGTATATAGCCTTGTACGATGCGACCGGGATCTTTCTACGCTCTCCTACGTATCTTTTAAAATTGGTGTACCGGATTCGCACCGGGCTATTGCTTTGGCTGCTTCAACCTGGCCTCGCGGGATCTCTTTTAAGGAGTTCATCGACCTAAATCCCCGCTCCGTCAATGTTTGGCGACCCACTACTGCAGCATCCCTTGCACCTTCTGCGCCTATTAATCGTGAATCGGATCATCCTTCCTCGCCACCTTCTATCAACCACACGACACAACTGCGAAACGCTGATTTCACTATTTCGCCAGATCATGGCCCTATGAGCTTGCCTTATACGCAGTACTTTCAGCAAGCGTAAACCGGCTGATCCGGCTGAAGATTCTCATGAACTACCGACTTTACCCGAATTGATGGAAGCTAACCCTGCATCTAATACACATAATCCGTCCGACTCTCTTTCGCCGTTAATAACTTGCAGCGAGAGCACTCCCGGCGCATCTCGCTCTCTCATCCCTTCGATCGATCAACTAAACATCTACTATCAAAAAGTATGAGGATTGCGCACAAAACTAGACGAGTTACGCCTCTCTGTCTATCTGAGGTTGATATGGATGTGTTTGCATCGTGCGTTACTCACTTCATTCCTACTGGTGTATCTCGTGAAAATGTTTCTCTGCTTGATGTCGGTAAACGGTTTGCCGCATTTATCTGGCATAAAAAATATACGCGGAAGTCAATTGGACCTTCTATTTGCCAATGATGCCAATGCTATGCCTTCTTGGAGCGCTGCTCCCCCGTCATAGCTTCACCTGTTCCACTCGTCGCGCTAGACAATCATCATCCTGCTCATGAGACAAGTGTGCTCCTTACGCACTCTCGCCCTGCATCCTCTCAACGAATACCTACGGCTCGTATGTTCAATTTTAGGAAACTGGACTACCAAAAGCTTCATCATATTTTAGCCGGTACCGATTGGTGCTTTACTGATGATGACATAAATCAAGCTGTAGCAGCGTTTACTAATGTAATCACTTCCGCCTTCCCTTCCTGCTGTCCTCTCCTATCCTGTCTACCGATCCCGTCTTCGCTCCTTTGCCGTACCATAAACTCCTTCCTACTCCTTCGTGAATAATTGTATACTATAGTCAGTAAGCACTATTGCTGTAACCCAACGTGGCCGAGCAATTAATAAAATAAAAATAAATAAATAAATAAATAAATAGATAAATAAACCCCGGGAAGGGGGGGGGGAATGGGGGTATTTTCATTTCATTTTCATTTCATTTCATTTCTTTAATACAATATCTGCCATCAAGGCTAAATATAATAGACTTAAAACTAATTTAATACTAACAAATAAACAAAATGAATATTTTGGGTTGACAACACCAAATGGAAGGGGCCCCTCAATCGACGGGATCATCAACGGGGCCCCAAATGGCCGAGGCAATGGAGATTGTTCTTCGTATTATGGCTGTGTATGGCTGTATGTAGATGCAGCTGTAACGGTTTTTGGTCTTGATGTATTCGCAAAACTTGAAATAGTCGATAAAAACCATGTATAAATGAACATGGTCCATAAGTTCCTTGAGTATTTTTATACCATTCCCCCTTTCCTTCTAACTGAAACCTTTCCCATTTCCCCTTCTCTTCGGTTACAAACTTGATGTGTTCGATTAGAGCCAAGAATGAAAATTTTAGTTTTTGCATTAAAAGACACACACAATCCACTATCCCAGGCCAGGAACGTGAATACCATTTTTCGTGTGAAACAGCTGTCTGCTGTCGGCACACAATCGCAAAGCGGTAGCAGGGACCCCGTATACAAGAACAGGACGGTTGATCCCAGCCAAGAGTGCACACAATACCATCGATTTAACCATTTCTCGAATGAAACCTCAACCCACTGAAGCACCGTTGACCAAACGACCTTCCTAGGCTTTTTAAAGCAACGCGAGCTTGGTGTCAATTTTTCCTGCTAATTTCTCCGGCTACGAGCCGGTGTATTGAAATTTTGTGTAGCGGCCTTTAAATTTTTGCCTGTGTATGATGTGTGCTTGTAGCTGTTGTAACGGGTTTTCTATGGTGGTTAAACACAGCGTTCTGTTCTGTGTTCTGTGGATTGGATTTTAGCAGCAAATGTCTCCGCGTTTTTTTGGTGAGCTCGTGCACCGACCATCCACACCAAGACACCAAATGCACGGGGCCCCTTATTGACGGGGCCCTTATTGACGGGGCCCCTTATTGACGGGGCCTCCTTACCGACGGGGCCCCTTCATCGAAGAGTCCACATAATCGTTTTTTTTACTTCATAAAGATGAAAACCAAGGTTTAATAAAAGAAAGCTGCAGAAATTTGATATATTTCAATAGTATTTTCTTATTAAAACGAGAATTTGAACTTCCGCGCATTCTAAGGGTAGCTTCAAAATGGCCCTCAGCAAGGTTGATTGTGAACCAATTCGGCCCGCGAACTGAAAAGTTTGGAGACCCCTGCTCTACACCACGCTCGCTTGCTCTCATGCGTGAACGCTCGAGTATATTCCCTCCATATTAGGCCGCGGGGCCATGAGGATTCTCAGCGCTCATTTTCTCAAGCTCTCATGAGTGCTTTTGAGAAATCCTCGTTCTCAGCGTTTGTCGAATCGGAACAAAATCGGTTTTGAGAATCTTTGAGAATCTTTGAGAAAGTTGACGATGCAGCGATCGGCTAACTGAAATATGGAGAATTGTGCTATTTGTTTATCGGAAATCACTTTGGAAAAAGTATTCAATGTTTATAATTGAAAACGTTAAAAAAATATGCGATTAAAAACTGTTTTTCTATTTAAAGCTCTAAATAAAGCTTGAGTGTCTATATCAGTTTCTCAGAGTGAGAAAAACTGACGACGGCCACGGGCTTGAGTCTGAGAACAAGTTTTGAGTGCTTGAGAAACTTAAATGAGTGCTTAAGAACGTTTTCTCAGCTTGAGAAAGCCCCGTGGCCCCGCGGCCTTATGTTTTCGCAGCTCAACTAGCATAGTGAGAATGTATGTGTTTATGTGCAGCGAAATTTTTTTCTGTATCTATCTCCCCCACCCCCACACACTCACATACACTCGTCGCGCACTCTTTAAATTTTCCCGCACAGGCTACGTACAACACAATACAAAAGGTCGTTTTAACCGCACGCTCTGATCAAAGTCGCGATGATACAATCGGATCACCGACACACCAAGTAACAAATTTGATGGCGAAGAAAAAGTTTTTTTGATCAAATCGACAACACAGTGTTGATCTAACAATAGATCTGTGTGGGATAGTAAGGTAGGTGGGAGAGACAAGAGAGGAGTATAGAGAATTCAAAGAAAGGGGGGGGGGGGGCGTAGAACAACGTAAGCGTGAGTCGTTGCGTGTGTGTGTTCACTCGAGTACTAATTTTTTGATCTTTCCTGGAACCCATATGTTTTACATTTTTCTGACTCTAAGCAACCAAAGTAGCACGGAAAGTAGAAGCTACTTCACGAGCTACTCTTTTCGCTACTTTTCCGCGTTTTGAATCGCTTAGGTTCATATTTCATGCACAAAGTTTTATCCCAGCATTTTATAGGGGTTTCGTGGATTTTATCGACATGTTTAGGGAGTTGTAGTTTTGGTCTAGACTAGACTCTTTAAGCCAGATTTAGAATTGTTCGGAAGTAGGCGTTGACATGTTCGGCTATACTGTAGAGCTATCATCCTACCCTTTGGTAATCTTTCGTACCCCTTGGACTGCAGCTTGGATAAATCTTCAGTAGTAAACAAACGGGCTTCGAAAAAATATGCTAGTTTTAACTAATTTATGTATTGGGGATTGGCTTGGGGAATGATAATTTGATACTAAAAAAAAATAAGAATGAAAAACTAAATACTGTGGCACAGGGTGTAAACTAAACGAATGACAACACTACAGAATCGCCATACACGTCAACGCCTACTTCAGAACAATTCTGTATAATTTGCAAAAAAAACTCAATTTTGCAAACAGAGATACTTGTCTCACGCGACATTTCTGGTTCATCCAAATTAAACGAATCATCCTATTTTTTGAACGAGCCAGACTCATTCAAAATTCATAAAAACAAATTTGTACTCAATTAAAATAAAAATTTCATGTTTGTGTACCATAAAAATATAGGTTAGCTGGTTCAAATGAGCTGCTTTAATCCACGCAGAGTGAAATTTGAGCTACTTTTTTGTCGCACGAGACGTTGTCGCTCTATGTCGGCTTGAAAAGCTTATATCTTAACTGCCTACTATGCACTGGCATGATAGATTGGTTGTCAATTCTCTCACATATATGTATCAGCAACAGTCTCAGTGTATATAGAAGCGCTGTAAGTTATTCAACTCTTGCATACTCATCAATTTTCTAGAAGTGCTAGGCATATAATTAAAATTCTATTTTTTGTCTACAGTTACAGAAAAAGAAATTCGACAATGGCATAAAGGATTTTTAAAGGACTGCCCCAATGGTTTATTAACAGAACAGGTGAGTAATTTAATTATTGAAGTAATGGGTGCGATCGCCAATGGAAGTCGCGAAAATAAAGGACGGTTAAAAAAGACGACATCTGCTCGATTGCAGTGTTTCATTGTCAAATCAACAATTGTAGTAGACTAAGATTTTTTTGTTTTCCAATTAAATTGAGGTTTGTCTAGTATGCATTTGTGTATTTATGAATGTGTATTAATGGGTTATCTTATTCCAAATAGACAACATGTCCGTCATGGGTTCAAGCCCCGAATGGACCATGCCTCCATACGTAGTCCTTTCCCCATAAGGGCTATCCTGCAATGGTTGAAAAATATGTCGCTGAAAGAAAAGCCCACTGGTGGTAGAGGCAGTATTTGACCAGCGACGATTATTTTGCCAAAGAAGAAGAGGAAGGAGAAGAATAAATGATTTTTGAATGAAATGTTGTACAAAACTGTAACCGTTACGCAGCCAATTGCCCACTTTCTTCATCCGGCATTACAACTACTGCGCGATCTTGGCCTGTTGCAAGAGTGTCCAAAACTATACCACCAGACACCATTGTAACCCACCATCTTAAACCTAAGGTGGAGAATGAAGCTTCTACCCGCTGCGCAAAGCGATCGAAAACTTCTCAACCTCTCGCTCAATGTAGCTAGAGAGGAAGAATCAATAATGATAAAGCGTACTGAAAGGATGGGGAAGAGGAGAAGAAGGAGAGAGAGAACGTGATTGTAAACTATGTCTCGGCCATTATCATTTTTGCGCCAACACGGTCGCCTTTTTGTCAGAAAGAGATAAACACATCCCGCTGCGTAAAGCGGTCGAAAACTTCTCAACCTATCGCTCAATGTAGCTACTCGCTGCGCAAATTCGAGCAGTTTTCTGCGTAGTTTTTTGCATCGTTTTGCGTCAAAAAATACGCAAAAAATACGCTAGACTTCAGCCAAAACTACGATAGCAAACGTATTTCTTGCACTTTTTAGGTGCGGAACAAGCGCCATCTGTTGAAGAAATGGATGAACTATTTCAGACGGCGGAGAAAAACAACGGCCGAAAAATTCAAAAATATTGGCGCCCATTCCTTCCTCCTCCTCTTCCTCTTACTCCCTCTCCCGTCCCTGTCTTGCCTTATACTTGCGCTTCTTATACTTATATTCTCAGTTGCAAATCGGCTCTGTTCAAGCACAGACGTACTTCCAGATAGCTCCGAATAACAAAACTAATACGTACAAACGCACAAAATCACAAAGTATACGAAGGTACGCACATACTCTTCTCTCGCAATGGGAGCAAGAGGAAGAAGGGGCAGAAAGCCCAAAGCACCACCAAGACAACTACACATAGACAAAACCGATACGCGCAGTCGTTCGGATCTATCCGAAAACAGTTTCGCTCTGCTTAGCGACAACGAAGAAGAGCCACCTAATCAGCAGAGTAAGAGATCTCAGCCAGTGACCAACACTAATACGTCAAATACACCAAGCAGTGATACCGGTAAACTACCACCAATAGTGGTTAAAAGTTCATCAGTGGGTTTTGTACACAAAGCCGTAATAGCAGCAGGAGTAGTACGTTACAACACGAAAGCAACGTATAACGGCACGATCGTTCAGGTCACCAATACAAGTGATTTTAGATCAGTAGTAAATCACTTCAAAAAAAACAAATATCCCTTTTCACACGTACCAACTGGAAGAGGACAAAACGACTAAAATCGTTCTTTATGGTTTACATGAACTACCAGATGAAGAAGTAGAAACCCTGTTAAAAGAGGAAAACCTAGTTCCTAAAAGTGTAAAAAAGCTTGCACTAAGACAAAAACGCTATGACGAACACGCAGTATACCTAATCCACTTTAGTGTGGGTAGCGTGTCTATGCAACTACTACGAACTATCACCGCTCTAGACCACTGTGTGGGGATATTATTCCAAAAAAGCCGGACCCATGCAATGCAAAAGGTGTCAACTATACGGTCACGGAGCAATGAACTGCAACCGCGTAGAAAGATGTAATAAATGCGCCGATGAACACGCATCATCGGTATGTCCTCTTACCGCGGGGACATCGTCGAGTGACGGTAAAGTACCAGAACATAAACTGAAATGTGCCAATTGCGAAGGAAACCACACAGCGGGTTATATGGACTGCCCAAAACGTCCCGTCGTAGCAAAACGCATTACAAACACTACGAAAGGCTATCGACCGAACTTAGGAGACTTTCCTACACTTCCTCAACCTAAACCGATACCGGGTTGGAAAGTAAATTCACGAGTAGACAAACCTACGCAACACACATCTAATTCGATACCAACGCGCATAGGTCAGGGTGAAAGATTTAAGGCTCATGAGGAGCTGTTTAGCGCAGAACAAATAATTCCCATTGTTCAGGAAGTATTCATAAAGCTGGAGCAATGCAGAAGCAAACAAGACCAGATAACAGCAATCTTCCAAGTGGTTGCCAAGTTTTGTTTTCCGTGATGGATTTCCAAGGTAATGTACGAGTTTCATACTGGAATGCCAACGGCATTGCCAATAAAAAAAACAGAGTTGTCCCATTTTTTAAATGAAAACAACATCAGCATCATGATGGTAGTGGAAACGTTCCTAAAACCGGTGCACGTGTTTAACATGCCAGGATACAATAGCTATAGACTAGATAGATTATCGGGCCCCAAAGGAGGAGTGATGGTTCTTGTTAGTAAAACAATTAAACACCAGTTGATAAAACACTTAAACCTTTCAATAATTGAAACAATAGGAGTTAAAATTTTCACGGAGCAAAATAATTTAACATTTATCACTGCATATCATCCCGGCTCGAATATTAATATGCAGGCATTCAAAAATGACATTATAAAACTAACGTCAAGAAAAGATAATTTTTTCATCTGTGGTGATCTTAATGCTCGCCACAAAATGTGGAATTGTGCTTCTCGTAATCAAGCAGGAAAAATCCTTTTTGAGGAATCACAAAGAGGTCAATTTTCTATTTATTACCCGAATAAACCAACTTACGTCCCTAGAGATCCCTCTAGAAAGTCATCAATACTTGACCTAGCTTTAACTAATAACCTTAACCTTTTTTCTCAGTTAAAAACAATCACAGCGCTAACTTCTGATCATCTACCGATTTCCTTTACAATTTACAATTCTAGAGCAAATATAATCCCTGAGTATAAAATCCCTGACTATAGCAAGGCAGATTGGAACAATTTTAAATCCCTTGTTAATCAATCTATTGACTTAACCTCAACGCATTTATGTAATATTCATAATGTGTCTCAAATCGATGAAATGATTAAAAAATTTACTTCAAACATAAACAGAGCACATGACAGAGCCATACCAACAATGATTCAAGGTAAATTTAACATTATACTACCTGATCGTATAAAAACCTTGATAAAACTTAGAAATAAATTTAGAAAAAAATGGCAAAGACACAGATTAGATCCTTCATACCAAAACAATTATTATTTTCTTAAACAGAAAATTGAATACTTAATAACCCTGGAACGGAATAAGGCATGGGCTAATACATTAGAAAGTATAAATCCCCGTCATAATAACACGAATCGCTTCTGGAAGCTCGTAGGCACTATAAAAAACCAACTAAGAAATATTCCTATACTCAAAAACCACAACCATTATTTACTTACGACTAAAGAAAAATGTGAAGCTCTTAAAAATCATTTTCAAAATGCGCATAATATAACACATCATAATGTTAGTCCCATTGAAAGTAGGATAGTTAACAAAAATGAAAAATATTTGACTTCCAATATGAGAAAACAACCACATTCATCTGAACTTATTAAACCAAGCAAGCTTACGAGATTAATTAAAAACTTAATAAATAAAAAATCAACTGGTTGTGATAGAGTCAACAACAAAACCATTAAGCATCTCCCGAGAAAAGCCATAGTCTATCTAGTTCTTATTTTTAACGCATGTCTACAACTAGGATATTTTCCTTCTGAATGGAAAATTGCTAAAATAATTGCTATTCCTAAACCTGGTAAAGACCATACGAATCCTGAAAGCTACAGACCAATCAGTCTTCTAAGTTGTTTGGGAAAACTTTTGGAAAAACTGATTGCTATCAGAATTCGCAAACATGTCGATAACAATAATATTATACCTGAATCTCAATTTGGGTTTCAGCCTGCTAGAAGTACAACACATCAGATCCATCGATTAAAAAATAGCATTGTTGAAAATAGGGAATTAAAAAAATCTACTGGTTTAGTGCTTTTCGACAATGAAAAGGCTTTTGATTCGATATGGCACCAGGGACTACTTTTCAAACTTAATAAGTTTAATTTTCCTCCTTACATAACAAACATAGTAAGATCATTTTTGAATAACCGGAAAAACTCTGTACACATTGGAAAATCCAAATCGAAACCATACCATAATGTAGCTGGTGTACCACAAGGAAGCGTGCTGTCTCCTCTGTTATTCAATATTTACATAGCAGATATACCAAACACAAGATATTGTTCTAATTTCCTTTATGCTGATGATTTCGCTATCTCGTCCTCAGCGAAAAATCCTAAAACAATCATTAGACGCTTAAACATCGCACTAGAGGCGTATGCTAAATATTGTATAAACTGGAAGCTCAAAACCAATAGTACCAAGTCAGAAGCAATCTTTTTTACAAGGAATACGTGTATGAGAAGACTTCCCCAAAGAGATCTAGTGATGAGACAAGAAAACATACCATGGAAAAGGAAAATAAAATACCTGGGTATTCACTTTGAACAACGTGTTACATTCAAGACACAAACTGAGAATACCCTTATAAAATTAGACAAAATGGTTAAAACTATGTATCCCTTCTTAAACCGGAAATCTAAATTGAATTTAAAAAACAAATTACTTATTTATAAGGCATTTTTTCGGCCAGTAATGACATATGCTGCATCAGCCTGGAAGGGAATTGCTCAGTCTCATTATAAAAAGTTACAAATTAAGCAAAACAAAATCCTTAAAATGATTATTAATGTCCATCCATGGTTTAACACAAGAGAGCTTCATAGGATTACAAATATGGCTACAATTAAAGAATACGTTGAAAGAATCTATAGAAAATATCACGATAGTTGTGAATCGAGCGAAATTCCCATATTAAATCAATTGGTAGCTTAGCATATAATTTAGCTAAATTTTAGGCTTAGTTATAGGTTATGGTCTTGTTTGTAATATATAATGTAAAGTTAGTTAGTGTAGTTTGCTTAACTAGGTTAGTTAGTTTAGTTAGCATATTTAGATAGGATAGTTTCTAAAACAAAATTTGTGGGTTTTTTTTTGTAAATTTTTCCCACGTTACTACTCAACATCAGAACAAAATCGAAAAATCCAGCAATTGCTACACAGAAAACATTAATGAGGAAAGCTTAAGAGTCGAACTCATTATCGCAAGGAAAACTTGTAAAACATAATTACATTTAATGCTTCGAATTCAAATAAACTACTACTACTACTACTACTACTATACTTATATTCTTATATTCTTATATTCTTATTCTTATACCCGTGCCTTTCACCGTCAGCTGATTGTGTGTATGCGTTGGTGTATATGTACATTGCGATTGTGTATTGTATTTGGTGGGTATAGCATTTATTTATTGTGTGTGACCTTGACGATGCGGCAGAAGCTGGTTCATTTTGGGATTTAAAGTATTATCGGTGTATGAATGGTTTATGAATGGTTTCGTGCCGCTGCTGATGAGGCCATTTAATGCCCGTGCCAATCGAGGGTGAAGAAGCCAATTTCAAACAAGCGTATGAGAACGCCTAACACTAATCTATTTTTTTTTTTTATTTGAACATGTTTGATGCTTCAACGACCTTCTAAGCATCGTGTAGCACGATGTATAGTGGCAATGTTTTTTTTTTTTTTTAATGTGCCAAAATCTGTCTCGAGTTTTCGGGTCGCGACACACACACAATGCGGGGAAAGTGACCGTCCACTCTATCATGCCGCGATCCCCCTCCCCTCCCGGTGCTTTGGATGAGGATGCGCTACAAGTTAAGCCAGCAATTCTACCGATAAGTTAGCGGAAATCGATCGTGCGTGTACGCGCGTTCGGGGGTGCGTTCTCGCATACGCGCGTGCATGCGTGCGTGCGTGCGCGTGTGTGTGTGTGCGTGCGGGAACCCCAAAACTGTTTGATTCTGATGCGTGCATTGTCACCGGCTGCGTCTACACACTCCATGCATTCTCAGAAAACGCACTGTACGCCACCCGATCGATTACCGCTACCTAGGAGACAATACAACCATTTAATTGGCACCACCATCTTTGCGACCGGTTCTGCTGTTGAGGGTATTAAAAAGACAAACGATCGAAGCAAACGTGCGTGTGATATGTAGCACATTTATTTTCATTTCAGCTAACGGACGCAAGTGGGAACAACATTTTGAATTGAATCCATACAAAAGAGAATTCTGGTTTGGTTTATTACGGTGCGCGTATGATACTGCACCTGTCCGTCCAGAATCTGGTGGCTTGTTGGTTTTGAGTCGGTATCATGACGCCGTGCGACCGGCACTGCCTTGGAATGGGTTCGGATCGGTAGGTTCATGTTTTGGTCGAGTGCATTCCGTGCATTTGTCGCGCCACAGCGGTAGACCCGGCAGCACCAAGTCAAAACAAAAACCTTCCCCGGGTGTGAACTGCTATGCTAAGTTCTTATTATTATTATTATTATCATTATTGGCGTAATGGCCTACGCGATCATGCCGGCCTTTTCAGGACTTGAGTACCACGTAGCCGGATAGTCAGCCCTTGCTACGGCGGACGGTTCATACGCGGTTAGAACCCACGACGGGAATGCAGATGTGCGGAATGATGACGGTGCCGCGGGACCGCTCCTATCCAGCGTGCAACTTGCACACTGCCACACTGTCTCCTGCTCGATGCATACGCTGCAGGCAGGGGGAAGGATGCACCTCCACGATAAAAAAACACGGCCATGAACCAGCGGCGGAGCTAACGATAGGCGGACTAGGCGGTCGTCGAAGATCTCTAGTCTGTAGTATGCCGTATGTCTACAAGTGGACAGATTATTAGCGACAAGGGCCCCCGGAAAGATGGTCTTTAGGGCTCCATGGCTGGAGAACCATTTGAACCTCCCCTCCCCCTATGGCGACTACAATTTTAGGGCCTGTGACCGATGATCGTAGGGGTCCCATGGCCACCCCCCTTCCCGCCGGCAATTTAAGTATACTGTTCAATCTCCCAACAGCTGTGTGCCACTACCCCCTCCTCCCTGTCATCAGTTACCATTGACGAGGGCCTCTATTCGTCTTTCCGCCTTTCATGAACACCTTCCTTTCTTTGACCGATGGATCATATCATTTCGGAAAAAACACATTTGGCGACAGTTTTGCACACACAGGTACGCTCATACCCTTGCGCAGACGGCTCAGCATATCTGTGTAATCTACAACATACGAAAGCAAAAGCTTAGTGTAACAAAGTTATGTTTAATGTTTAACACGTTCAGATCGATGGCAGGCCCCACTGCCTGCCAGTGAACTTTCCAGCCTGCGTTCTAGGTGCTGGTGGAAAGGAAAGTTGTTGAAAATCAGCGGCGGGAAGAACATGTTAATGCGAATTAGGATTCAGCGCGTTTCATAGCAAACCAGCGTTAGCTAGCGATTCCTTAGTCATTTTTACATTGCAGCAATTGAACTTATTGCGCTTTTTTTTTTGTTTGATTTGTGAAAATGTAACTTCATCGCCGGAATGTTTGTTAACGGCATTTTTAGGCGCCACAACAGCTCGCGGGCATTGACCACACGCGAGAAAGAGATGGCGCTATGGAGGGAAAAAGCACGGACGACGGCTGACAGCGATTGGCCGTCTGACGCACCAACACATCCAAACCTTCGACAGCGCGCTCAGGCGAGGGGCATGAGGCGAAGCCAGGGACGGGCAGCTCGACGAGCTGCTCGACAAATTTGCCATTGGAGAGAAAAGGAAGGCATGATAAAATTCTCAGAACGCCATAACGTCTTCCGTCGCTTTGCACAGCGGGGCATTAAGCTCGCGCCAATCGTGATTGTCGTTGCATACAACTTTCGTGCAAGCTGTACAAAGTCAGTAAACTTTCGCGCCAAATTTTTAAAATAAAAATGGAGAAGAAGTTGAAATCGGCTCAACTGAAAAGGCATCAAGTGGTCGAAATGGTGAAGAGTATCGAACAGTTTACGACCGGTTACATCGAAGAAAATTCCAGTGAAATACCAGTGTGTTTGGAACAATTAGAAAGGTATTATGAGGAGTTCCTACATGCAAATGCGAAAGTGATGTAACTCGATGATGAGGCCACAGATGCGAGTGTAGGTGAGCGGTGTGATATGGATACACGATATCGTCGCGTTAAGGGCTTTCTTCTACGAAAGCAACCTCCTCCTACGACCGCGCAAAATATGTCGAATGAGTCGATGCTATTAGCGAGCTCAACACTCAATAGTTCGGGACGATCAGGTGCAGTGAATTTTTAGCTTCCAAAAATCGAATTGCCTACGTTCGATGGCGATTCCACCAAGTGGTTAACGTTCCGCGACGATTTGTGGCGATGATCGACAGTACCAGTGAGATACCGAACATAATAAAGCTGCAATATCTGCTGTCCTCCTTGAAGGGCGAGGTTGGTTTGCTCTTCGAGCACACCACGTTGACAGCAGATAATTACGAGGTGACGTGGGCTGTCTTGCTGAAGCGGTACGACAATCCGCGTACGCTGATCCGGGAGTACTACCGGAAGATTCATCACCTGCCGGCAGTGAGCTGTAACAACGTGGACGAAGTGGCGCTGCTCTGCTCGTCGATGAATTCACGCGGCATGTGAACGGTCTAAAGAAGCTAGACAAACCGGTGGACACCTGGGACACGCCGCTCGCTAACATGCTTCTGATGAAGCTGGATTCGTCGACCATTCTAGCATGGGAGAACCACTCAGCGCAACATGAAAAGATAAGTACAAGGAATTAGTAGACTGTTTACAAGATCGTGTACGAATACTAAAATCATCGCGCGTGTTTTCTAATTACTTTGACGGTAGTTTGAGAATGGTGGCCGGCAACAAAAGGGTATCCGACCATAGACCGAGAATTGTAGGCAATGCTGTAAATGAAAGGAAAGCTCCTGCTGCGCAAAGCGATCGAAAACTTCTCAAACTCAAACTCAGCCCATATAGAAGAAACAAGCAGTACGCTTTAGAGTTTGTGTTTCGTCAAAAAAAAATTTCCAACACACAACACAAACGGATGTCATAATACAAATCTTCCGATTTTGACGACTTGTCTTTACAATTTGTGTTTAATAATCGGGCCTCATGGCTGTGACATATTTTGCATTCAAAATTGTTGCAAGTTTATAAATGAAATATTTCGAAATTTTCAGCGCTAAAATTTTAGGATTGATATATTTCTTCGATCGGAATCCAAGTGTTTTGCCTGACATTTCTGCTCGCTTTTTCGATAGCTTTTGGCGGAAAGCGATCGAAAATCCGAGCTACAAAACTGCTCGAGTTTGTCGTGCGGGCTTCGCCGAATGTTTCAACTTAACAGTGTGTTTTGGGTTGTACAGAGCTTCATAGTCTGCGCAATTGTTCTGCATTCTTACGAAAGCACGTACAGCAACGCCCTTGAAGTAGCCACCCACGAGCGACTGTGTTGGAACGGTCTCAATCGCAGTCATCATGTGAGGGAGTATCGTTCCGCGTTTAAATGCACTACGTGCAACGCACGCCATCACTCCTTGCTGCACGTAACGCCAATTGTCACAATGGCTGCGCAGTCGGATGATGAAGTGGTTCTGTTGGAAACAGTCCAACTACAACTGGTCGATGATCACGGCAATACACATACAGCACGAGCACTATTAGATTCTGGATCGATGTGCAACTTTATCTCCGAATCTATGGCCCATCGACTGTTGACACCGCTTTCCAAAATAAGCATTGCTGTATCGAGTATCGGGCAAATCAAACAGCACGTGAATTGTTCCATCACAGCGACCGTCCGATCGCTAGGAGAAGACTTCCATTCGTCAATGGAATTTTTAGTGGTCAAGACTCCGTCAGCTGAAATTCCAACCATTCCTTTAAATAATTCTAAATGGAACATCCCAAACGTACAGATGGCAGACTCGTCTTTCCAGGTTCAGGGAAAGGTCGATGTTGTAATCGGTGGAAACACGTTGGGAGATACACACTGGAAGGAAACAGTCATCGGGCAACGGAAGGCCATGGCTGATAGAAACTGCGTTTGGATGGGCGGTCTCGGGGAATACTTCCCAGCTTGCTGGCCTAAATCTACGATTGTGTCACACGACTGCCAACGAAGGTGCCATCGAACGCTTGCTCCAGCGGTTTTGGGAGGCTGAGAGTATTATGGAAGGTCCTGCCTTGTCAATTGAGGAGGACATGTGCGAAAAACATTACGTAGCTACCACGAGCCGTAATGTACAAGGTCGCTACATTATGTCCTTGCCGCGAAGCCCCAAACCAGAAAGAACGCTGGGTTTGTCAAGAGAGATAGCAGATCGACGTCTACTGGGTGTAGAACGTCGACTGAAGGCCAACCCTGAATTGGAAAGGGAATACATTAAATTTATGAGAGAGTATGAGTCGTTGGGACACATGGTCAAACTCACGGAACCCGTTGATGACAACAAAAAACATTGCTACATTCCTCATCACGCGGTAGTCAAAGAGACCAGTACAACATCCAAGGTGCGTGTTGTTTTTGATGCATTCTGCCCAACAACATCTGGCTACTCGCTAAACGACACTCTGCTGATTGGTCCAACAGTGCAGTATGATCTGCTTACAATCATCCTACGCTTTCGAAAACACGCTGTCGCAATAGTGGCAGACGTAGAGAAAATGTATCGGCAGATTCTTCATTGTGAAAACGATGGAAATCTATTGCGCATACGTTACCGTGAATGTCCCTCTGATCCCATTTCCACGTATGAGTTGCAATGGTGACCTACGGTACCGCAACAGCTTCATTTCTTGCCACTCGGACGCTACAACAAATTGCGCACGACCACAAACAACAATACCCTTTGGCAGACGACCCAATGCTACATGATTTTTACGTGGATGATTTGTATGAGTGGATGATTTGTTCATATCCACGTATGTGTTGCAAACGGTGACCTACGATATCGCAACAGCACCATTTCCCCAACCGGCATTATCGCACGATTTTTATGTGTATCTATCATTTTTCTCATTCTAACATTCAGAAAATTTTTCACTCTGTCTTGCTCTTCTGGGTGTTGGTCACTTTTTGCTCGCAACTTGGCTGTGTTTCACCAACCATCCTCATGTTGCATATGGTTCTTCTCTTTCCATCGTTCGAGAGAAACTCTTGTGTCTCGCTTTTCTGGGACTTGTCCAATTTCGCTTGCTACACCAAGCGTTCACGCAAGCGATCTTCTCTCGTCCGCTCTTTGTATCATCTTGCAGGTACTCCCCGATATACGCTATTAATGCGGACCGGCAATAGCGTATCTCGAATATTAGCAAACGTCGAGTTTTCAGTCAAATTATAGCTAATTTTCGTATAATTTTGCTTGAAGTGGTAGGATTAACCACTTAATTAGTTATTTGATCTGATTCAACTGAAGATTACAATTGTACCCCTTTTGAAATGGCTTTTAATATTCGATCAAAAGGGAATTTATTTTGAATTTGATATTCGATGTGTCAAATTAGTACAATTTGCTCAAAGAACTTTCAAATTTAGAAAAAAAGCTTATAGCGAAATCGCGTATATCGAGTATGGCGTATATCGGGGAATACCTGTATAGCCACCAGAGGAAGGCGCTGCTTCGCGTTCACATGAAAATGTGGTAGTGTGAAATCAAGTTTGCAAGCGGTAGGCTACGTCGATGCGTGCCCGTTTTTTTCTCTCGTGAAACCAGTACGGAAAAACTATTTGGTAAGTACAGCTTTTAATAAAGGATTATATCAATCTGTATCAAACTGAATGGTATTAATAATTGGTGATATCAAATCAATTTCGTTTTCTATAGCAAATCGTAACACACGCACAAACGGAAGTGAGCACGGACCACGATAGAAATAATTAATTGGTTGGTAAGTATCATGCTTCGCGTTAAATGGAACAGCGGTTTTCAAAATAGATAATATTTCCCTCTTTCACCAGCAGTGCCAAAAACAAAAGGACAGGAGAGGCAGGAACGATCATTCAACGCGTTAGCGCCGGACGAAGGAGAAGCGGCAGGAAGGCAGGAACGATCCTCCAACGTGCTCGCGCTCCAACGTGCTCGCGAAGGCAGGAACGCGCCTGGTAGAGGAGAGGCGGCAGGAAGGTAGGGACGATCATCCAGCACGCTAGCGCAGCACCTGGGAACAGCGAGGGGGAGGCAAGCAGGAATAATTTTTAACGCGTACACACCATTCGACGAAGACAACGCTGGATGAAAGGAAGAACGAGGAGAGAAGGCAGGCAAGACGGGTACGTGTGTATTCCGCACCGGTTTTCGGCAGTGTGAATTGTGTGAGTATGTAAATTTGTATGTGCGAGTAAGAAGGTAAAATAAAGAGCGTAAGCATGTACGGAATCGACAAATGAGAGAAAGAGCTTTGTAGGGAGAATGAAGAGAATGAAAGAAATTGAGAAGGGATGTAGCATACATAAACCAAATGTATGATACACGCTGTCGCACGATTTCAAAAACCTTCTCTATAGTTCTGCTATCGAGAACGATTTGACCGCGCTATAGAGAACACTTTTTCTATACAAAAAAAACCGCTTGCAACGTGACAATGTTGGTTGGGTCTTGCCACTCGGACGCTACAACAAATTGCACACGACCACAAACAACAATGCTCTTTGGCAGACGACCTAGTGCTACATGATTTTTACGTGAACGATTTGTTGACTGGAGCAGACGATGTAGTAGAGGCCATTGGAATGTGAACGCAAATTTCGCAAATGCTCGAATCGGCAGGTTTCCCCTTGAAGAAGTGGGCATCTAACGTTTCCGAAGCGCTTGAAGGAGTTCCGAGCGACGATCTAGCGATCAAACCACTTCTAGACTGGCAAGAAGATCAAGCGATTTCAACAATGGGAACCGTCTAACTTCATGCTACGATTCAGAGACGACCTTCCACCACCAGCTCAAGCTTACGCGAAGTTTGGTCCTGTCTTACACGGCCAGAATCTTCGATCCCCTGGGCCTACTAGGGCCAACGGTAATACTTGCCAAAATTTTTCTGCAGCGATTATGGGGGTTGAAGCAAGGCGGTAAAACGCTTGATTGGGATCGAGCACTACCAATTGACCTAGAAGAGGAATGGAGAAAGCTGCACAATACACTGTACTCGCTACGCGAATTACGAGTGCCTCGGTTTGGTTCACAATCCGGCACAGAAGACCTGCAGCTACACATATTCGCCGATGATTCACAAACAGTTTATGGAGCATGCTGCTATGTACGAGCAGTATCCGCAAGAGGCATCCAGCACAGATTATTAGCTGCCAAGTCTAAGGTGGTAGCGTTAGCAAACACAAACACAATCGCCCCGTTGGAGTTGTGTGCAGCACGGCTAGCAGTGCACCTTTTTCAGAAGGAGGTTTCTGCACTCAAGGTGTCAGCTACAGCTATCTGTTGGACCGATTCGATGACAGTAATGCACTGGCTGAACTCATCACCGCGTCGCTGGAAACCATTTGTGGCTAACAGGGTGGCACAAATACATGAAGAAACGCGTATCTCCAGTTGGCGTCATGTTCCTGGAGTCGATAATCCGATGGATGACATCTCGCGCGGGCTGAGTCCGGAAGAATTGCTGCAGTGTAAACGTTGGTGGTATGGACCGAGTTGATAAGCCTGCGGACAAAAGAAGTGGCCCCGTAATCAACCGGCGATCAAGGAAAGCGAGGCTGACATCGAAGAGCGACTGGCAGTCTCATACATTGTCACTACATCTACGATGTGTGATTTTAGCAACATGCTGTTTGCCAGATACTCTAGGTATGGTAAGTTAAGGAGAGTCGCGACTTTTTGCTTGCGGTTTATAGCAACGCTTAGAGCGAGCAAAGCGTCATCGTGCAAGTGCGTTAAGACAAAGGCGAACATCAAGACGTTGCTGCACTCCATTCCACCGATTACAGCAGAGGAACTACAGCAAGCCGAGCTGCGTTTGTGCAAGCTAGCACAACAGGAGTCGTTCGCGGGAGAGCTGGTGGATCTACAACGAAGGAACCAGGTTAGTGCGAGATCGAAGCTGAAGTGGTTGTCCCCATACATCGACGCACAGGGTGTGTTACGTGTCGGTGGCCGGCTAGGTAATGCCAACATCCCGGAGGCAACGAAGCATCCGACAGTCCTTGCAGCATCACATCGTCTGTCAGTGCTATTGGCAGAAAGGGTCCATCAGCAGGAGATGCACGCCGGACCACAAGCAATGAAACCATACTGTGGCAGAAGTTTTGGTTGATTGGAGGCCGAAATATGTTAAGCGAGTGTATCACCAGTGCCACACTTGCTTTAGAAACAAGCCAACGTTGGTTAAACAGGCTGTAGCGGATTTGCCTGAATCACGGGTAACATCAACGAGACCGTTTGCGGTGAGTGGGGTGGATTATTGCGGTCCGTTCTTGTTGAAGTCCACCATCCGCAATCGCAGTCCCACCAAGGCGTATATCGCAATAGTCTGCTTCGCGACCAGGGCAGTTCATATCGAACTGGTGAGTGATCTCACATCGACTGCATTTTTGGCTGCGTTACGTCGTTTTGTCGCGCGGAGAGGGAAGGTTGCGGAATTGCACTCAAATAATGCAACAACATTCAAGGGGCAGCGCATGAATTGATTCGCATTCGCAGGGATTTTTGATTGGTGCGCCGAAAATGAGATGGTGTGGAAATTCATCCCTCCACGTGCACCTCATTTCGGAGGGCTTTTGAAAGCGGCGGTAAAATCGGCCTGAAAACACCTTCTAAAAACAATAGGATATAGTATCATCACACAGGAGCATATGCTTACCCTTTTACCTCAAGTTAAGCAATGTCTAAATTCTTGCCCGTTGGTATCGTTATCCGACGAACCAACCGATTTGAAGGAATTAACCCCGGCTCATATTCCGATAGGTTGTAGTATGCAGG
This sequence comes from Anopheles coluzzii, assembly GCF_943734685.1. Classification (NCBI taxonomy): domain Eukaryota; kingdom Metazoa; phylum Arthropoda; class Insecta; order Diptera; family Culicidae; genus Anopheles; species Anopheles coluzzii. Next base: position 21,637,463 of record NC_064669.1, read on the forward strand.
TAGTACCGGAGGTTGATTTATGTAAGCTTTCTTCCAATCGTTTAAAAGAGTGCCAATTAGTACAGAAGCATTTACAAGGAATTTGGTCCCTGTGGTAGGGTAAATGTACCTATAGTGGTGGTAGTACCAATAGTGGTGCTATTGCTCTAAAATGCGGTTCATAGGGCAAATTAAAAGAAATTAAGTTATTTACGTTAGTGTTAAATGTTCTTTAGCCTTTTACAAAGGGTTTAAAATTTAAATGAGGCCATTCCGTTACTTAGTGATCGAAAAATCCATTATTTTGTGAAATGGGTAAACATTTTTCCAAAATCCTTAGGATTTCATAACGAAACTCGTATTTCTGTTAACGTTCTAATGACCACATAACCACGCAATTACTAGTTGTTCAACATAACTGTTATGTAATGTTATTGTTTTACTAAAATTATTTGTCTTTTTACCATATTTATGCATTTTTAAGTGTTTTTTACCAAAGTGCCATTATAGGTACACAAAACAGGCATGTTCGTATAGTGGTTATAGTTCTAAAATCAATAAACACAGGTCGTTTTAGATTTTTTCGAGGATATTTTTGGCATGAGGTACTGTTTTCACTAAAATAAGCAACAGAAATGATTTTTATGTAGGTAATTTACCAAAAACAGGCCAAAATTCGCTTATCTGGCTGAATGATAAATTGACTTCAAATCAAGCACACTCTTCCGGGTGTAGGTTGACGACAGGTGTGATGCAGTACTTTAGTGAATAGTTTCATCAAGCAAATTCATACATTTTTTACGATCAAATTACGCAAGAAACCAACATTATGGCAGTAATCGTTGCTATTCATACGAAAACAGCTTCGAAATAAAGTTTCATTGATATTATACACCGTTTTTGATGCATCTTTGTTTACCACCACTATAGGAACACAATACGACGACTATAGGAACCATACCACCATTATAGGTACAACGAAGCAATCACAAAAATATATAATTTTTCGTAAATTTGATGTGTTTCATGGTAAAAATGGTTGTGATTGCGAAGATAAAATATGTGTATATTGCTATGTGTTAAAATATTCAGAAATTGTCGTTCCTGACACTTTAAATCCATTAAAACACATCGGTACCACTACAAATATAGATTACCACGCTTCGGATAGATTTGATAGTAGTTTTTTTTGTATTTTGGGTTCGGTTTTTGTTTTAATAAGCAGGACCACCGCCCTCGCGAGCAGTGTTTCTTAGATATATTAACAATCTCACGGTCTTCCTCCGCCGTGGTTTTCCGAGGATGTACGGGTGACATGCACTAGACAAAATGATTCTTTGCGACGATTCGAGCGAGCTGGCTCTTTTGCTTACTGCGAATCACGAGCGAGCGGTGATTCGTCCGCTCTCGCTAGCCATACCTTTAATTGGACAGGCGATATAGGTGATATTTTTCGTGAGGTATTGCTTAATTAATCCAGGTTGTTCTCGAATAATAGAGTATACAGTTAATGGTGAGAAAAAATTAATACACAAAAATACACATTTTTTACATCTTCGATGGGAGCAAAAAAAACACTAATGAGTTTTCATTTCATTAATTGTGCTCCCCATTTTTTTCATCCGTGGCATCTGTTCATTAATAAAATAATGATCTTTTTAGCAGGAATGAAATAATAATCAGGCAGGAAGAAAAACAAAATGTCACTCTGTGAACGAATGTAACACAAATCATTATTATAGTGAGTCTTTAAGAAATAAGGCAAAGCTGTCCTCCTGTATAAAAAAACATAGCGTACGGCAATTGGAATACTTTTTTTTCTATTACAAAACAATTGATATTCTTTATCGTAATGACTGGTTTTGTGCAGCGAATAAAACGAAGAAATTCAGACTAGGTAATATGTATTATAACCACTATAAATCCGATTTGTGTATGTCGAAATATACCTTGCTTTTTAAAAACCAGCTGTTTATCAGCGACTCTACAACCTAGCTCGCGAGTGCACTGTCTATCAAAAATACGCAGTGAGAAGAACAGGAAAGCTCGCGAGCGCACTGCCTATCCAAAATCCGTGCAGAAAAAAACTGCCTAGATCGCGAGCGCACTGTCTATCCAAAATCCATGCAGAAAAAAATAGGGTAGCTCGCGAGCGCACTGCCTATCCAAAATCCATGCAGAAAAAACAGGGTAGCTCGCGAGCGCACTGCCTATCCAAAATCCATGCAGAAAAAAACTGCCTAGCTCGCGAGCGCACTGCCTATCCAAAATCCGTGCAGAAAAAAACTGCCTAGCTCGCGAGCGCACTGCCTATCCAAAATCCCAGCAGAAAAAAACTGCCTAGCTCGCGAGCGCACTGCCTATCCAAAATCCGTGCAGAAAAAAACTGCCTAGCTCGCGAGCGCACTGCCCATCCAAAATACGTAGCGAGAAGATCAGGGTAGTTCGCGAGCGCCCCTTCTCTTCTCACTACGTATTTTGTCCAGGCAGCGCGCTCGCGAGCTAGCTTGATCCTCTCACTATGCATATTGGCGCTCGCGAGCTGGGCTGTTTTTTTATGAATGGATTTTGGGCCAACCGGTCGCTCACGAGCTACCCTGATCTTCTCGCTATGTATTTTGGATGGGCAGCGCGCTCGCGAGCTACCCTGTTTTTTTCTGCATGGATTTTGGATAGGCAGTGCGCTCACGAGCTAGGCAGTTTTTTTCTGCTGGGATTTTGGATAGGCAGTGCGCTCGCGAGCTACCCTGATCTTCTCACTACGTATTTTGGATGGGCAGGGCGCTCACGAGCTACCCTGTTTTTTTTTCTGCATGGATTTTGGATTGGCAGTGCGCTCGCGAGCTACCCTGTTTTTTTCTGCACGGATTTTGGATAGGCAGTGCGCTCGCGAGCTAGGCTTTTTTTTCTGCACGGATTTTGGATAGGCAGTGCACTCGTGAGCTACCCTGATCTTCTCGCTACGTATTTTGGACAAGCAGTGCGCTTGCAAGCAAGACTGTTTTTTTTCTGTGTGTTTTGCACATACAGTAACGGACATTAAGATAGGACCCTTTTTTTTCAATGCACCGTGCACTTGTTTTGCCACGTTACTCGTGTTTGTGTGTGTGTATGTGTGTATTTGTGTGTGTATGTGTGTGTGTGAGTGTGTGTGTGTGTGTGTGTGTGTTTGTGTGTGTGTGTGTGTGTGTGTTAGTGTGTGTGTGTGTGTGTGTGTAGTAGTAGTAGAAAGTGAGTGTGCTTTTTAATGTGTATTTGCAAGTGCGCGGGTTTGTGTCTGAAAAACATAGCTTGCCATGATGTCATATTGCGTTGAAATTATTCTTATTATGTGTGTTATCATGTGAAACATTGTGCGTTTACACTTGGATAAAAACTAAAGTTTGCATCGACAGCAGCCCTTGTTCCTCGGACGAAAACGCAGGTGTGCTGTTTCATGAATGTGAATGCGACACCGGTGCGAAATGGACACACGCACAATATCAATGAACTTGGCATTCTCTCACAGGTGTTTCTCCAGTGCACGCCATTGAAAGGCCTTCGTGCATCTCTGCGTTGCACGTTGTGTGCGAATGGTAAACTTTGTGCGTGCATTGAGCTGGCGCGCAGTTGTTCTTTTCAATGGGCGTTTTGTTTCATGAGCGCGGCAGTATTCTGTTCTCGATTTTGAAGGGAAGACGCTTACTCGCGTACTCGTTGATAGTTTTATCCATGCGATGTTTTCGCTGCTCGACAACGATGTAATTCATCGCGTATAGAAGTAGAACGCAGGCAGAGCACGGGATCAGCCGTGTCCAAGTTTTTAACCAGCGCGTTCTTGACGGTCCAAGCAAGCAATGTTAGTAACAATGGGTCGAGGTAAACGTTGTACCGATTATCAGCGCCATATGTAAAAGCGAATGGCTGCTGCTGGCATTAAGCGCAAAAGGATCGAGTTCGTAATGGAACGATCGCGCACTTTTGTGGCAAACGCGCTTCGGACAACCGAAACGTGCTTAGACAACTGAAACGCGCTTGGACAACCGAAACGCGCAAGTCAACCGGACGTCCTCAGAAGACCACGGCGAAAGAAGACCGTAACATTGTTAATATATCGAAAACACACTGATCGCGAGGGCGGTGGTCCTGCTTATCACACCAAAAACCTAACCCAAAACACAAAAAAGCTACTTACAAATCTATCCGAAACGACCTACTTGTGAAACAAACACACACATCAATACACATTCAAACATACATCCACACACACACACACACATGCACACACACACATACACACACACACATACACACACACACATACACACACATACACACACACACACAAACACAAACACATACAAACCACACATAAACTTGGCCCAACGGGTGCACGGTGCGTTAAAAACCCAATGCCCTATCTTTCTGTCCGATACTGTACGATGCGCTCGCGCTCTACGATGTTTTATACGTGTGTTTGGAATAGCCAGTGTGGGTCGACGACAATAGCTTGTGATGTTTTTTTTGTTTAATAAAAACGTTAATTTGAGTTTTAGTTTTAACCACAATAAAAATATTTGATTTTTTTACATGCGGCTATTTACATTCCGTATAAGCCCAACAGTATTATAGATTTAGATTTTTTGTTTCTCGGGGCAATTAGTTTCAAACGAGTTTTTTTTATATTTTTCTATGCGAGCGGGCGAATCATATTTTTCTGGAATGAAGAGCGGCGAGCGCCCGCTCACTAATGGGAGCGAGCGAACCTTATGATTCCCGCTCTTCTTGCCCATGTCTAGTTTCAACGGAAGCGATGTGGAGCTCGATACTGTGCGCTCATCACCATCGACGTGAAGAATGCCTTCAACAGTGCTAGTTGGGAGGAAATTGCGGCAGCGGTAGAGCGCATGAAGATTCCCCCGCACTTGTGCAGGCTGTTGAGGAATTATCTTGACGGTCGCGTGCTGCAGTATGATACGGCGGAAGGAGTGAAAACCAATGCCATCACCGCAGGCGTACCCCAGGGATCAGTGCTTGGTCCCACCCTGTGGAACGTCATGTATGATGGAGTAATGACCCTCGCCCTCCCTCCTGGTGTCGAAATCACTGGTTTTGCAGACGACATCGCTATCACTGTCTCAGCTGTGTCTATTGAGGAGGTAGAGATGCTCGCCACCGACGCAGTCGGTCGGATTGACCGGTGGATGCGGGACGCAAAGCTAGTGATTGCGCATGCGAAGACTGAGTTCATCGTCATCAGCAGTCACAAGGTGCACCAAAAAGCATCGATAATGGCAGGAACTGTACAAGTCGAGTCTACCAGATCGCTGAAGTATCTTGGGGTAGTCATTGATGACCGACTGAAATTTAAGAGCCACCTCGAGGAAGCCTGCAAGAAAGCCATGAAAGCAATAAATGCACTAGCGGCATTCACTCCTAACATTGGCGGACCGAGTAGCAGCATTAGGCGCCTTCATGCTAACTGCGCCATCTCGGTGTTGAGGTACGGAGCGCCGGTTTGGGCGCATATACTAAAGGAGAAGCAGCACCAGAACACCGTGAATAAGGTGCACAGGAAGTTGGCCATGCGTGTTACTAGCGCGTACCGTACCATTTCGTACGAAGCGGTATGCGTTATTGCGAGCATGATGCCTCTTTGCATCACCCTCGAGGAGGACTCGAAGAACTTCCGGAAATCGCGTGCGGGGGAATCTTTCACTGAGACTGCCAAGAAAGCCTCAAGGCAAGCATCGATGCGGCAATGGCAGAACGAGTGGAGTAACTCGTTGAACGGAAGATGGACCTACTTGCTGATCCCCGACGTTGCAGCATGGCTAGACAGGAAACATGGTGATGTGGACTACTTTGTCACCCAGGTTCTTTCCGGCCATGGCTGTTTTAGAAGCTATCTGCACATGTTCAATCGCGCCTCTTCATCTCGGTGCCCTGCGTGCAAGGATGAAGATGAGACGGTGGACCACGTCATGTTCCACTGCCCTCGATTCGCCGAGGAACGCCTGCAGTTGAACGAGAGTTGCAGAGTAGAGGTGGGCCGTTCAAACCTGGTAAAGTCATGCTGCAGCACACCGATTCATGGGAGGCAGCGGCAACAGCAATGCGTCTGATCCTGACCAAGCTGCACCAAAAATGGAAGCAAGACCAGCAGCTCGGCGATATTTAAATTCGTCATGAGTGTATGTGTTAGTGAACGCGTGAGTGCGCGGCGGAAAAAGTGTCGTTTAATGTCTAGTGTTTCGCGTCGTCGTCATGACCGTCTTGTGTTCGCGTGATAACTGTCAAATCTGTCTCGCGAACTTTGGCTCATCGTGCAGTAGCGAGGATGGTAATGCATAAGCCCTTCCCCAAGAAGCATACCGAAAGGTGAACCCATGGGGAAGGGTATATGGCCCAAGGAGGGGGTTTACTGGGTAAGAATCCCATGTCAACACCCGTGCGACAACGGGAGTCTTTCGAAGATTCCCCCTCGTTGTAGAACAAAAAAAACACACACACACACACACACACACACACACACACACACACACACACACACACACACACACACACACACACACACACACACACACACACACACACACACACACACACACACACACACACACACACACACACACACACACACACACACACACACACACACACACACACACACACACACACACACACACACACACACACACACACACACACACACACACACACACACACACACACACACACACACACACACACACACACACACACACACACACACACACACACACACACACACACACACACACACATACACACACATACACATAAATACACACATACACACACACAAACACACACACACACACGCTGTCGAAGGTTTGGATGTGTTGGTGCGTCAGAGGGCCTATCGCTGTCAACCGTCGTTCGTGCTTTTTCCCTACATACCCAAGTAGCAGAGCCGAAGTTGTTCAGAGATTTTTCTGTGTGCCAAAGCGAGATGCCCTGTAAACCGCCGCACGTGTAGAGGTGTGTGCGTGTGACGAAAAATGATGGATGAAAAACGCGTGGAGCGGGGGGGGGGGGTTTTGAGGTAAGTTTCTTGATCTTATATTTGCTGCAATGTACTAATTCAACTAATGCTTATCGGCTTCTAAGTTACAGGTGCATGCGCCATTCATCAACGCCTTCCTTTTGGCATCATCAACAATCTTCAAAGTGGGTGACGGAAGGAAATTGATTTCCAGTTTTAAAATATTAAGGTAAGTGTTGCTCTCATCATATCCGCAAAACTATCCAAAGTAATACGTACTACATACATTAATTATTGGTTTATTTTTATTGACAGCGCTCAGCACAACTCAGCTACAAAACAACGCACTGGATTACGCTAAGAACCTGTCGAAACGCGCGCAGCCCCCGCGCGCGGTAGGAGAAAATAAGAACGAGAGGAGGAAAAACTAAAGCCAGCGCGCAGCTCTGATGGTACCCCGGACGCGGTAAGAAGAAAAAAGATCTAGAGGAGGAAGAACGGTAAAGGGGAAGAGGGAGACCGTTCTGCCGTCTACACAGTGTGAGTATGCCAAAGCACGTGTTGGAAGGGATAGAAAAAGATGGAATAAACCGCATGCGAATGTGTGCATACAGCAAATGTAAACATGTGTGCCTCATCATTTCTATAAGCAATCCGAAAAGGGGGTGGAGCAAACACATTGGTATGCGTGAGGTGCAGAAGAAATCAGAGCGTAATAGTATGTGTGATTGCGATCGTTCGGGTGGAAGGTGTCTATGTGTGTGTGAAACCACATTTCCACGTGTACGAGACGATCCCATACAAAACTTCGGCTTATTACGGACTGGGTAGTGCTATGTCCTTCTCACGTGTGGTCAATGCTCGCGAGCTGTTGTGCTTAAAAAAATCGTTAACAAACATTGCGGCGATGAAGTTGAATGTTCACAAATCAAACCAAAAAGCGCAATGAGTTCAATTGCTGCAATGTAAAAATGACTACGGAATCGCTAGCTCACGCTGGATGGTTTGCTGTGCAACGCGCAGAACCCTAAAACACATTAACATGTTCAGCCCGGCGCTGATTTTCATTAACATTACGTTCCGCCGGCATCTAGAACGCAAGCTGATTGTAAAAACGGCATACTGAAAAGTTCACTGGCAGTCCCTGGTCTGCCATCGATCTGAACGTGTTAAGCATTAAGCATAACTTTGTTACCCTAAGCTTTTGCTTTCGTATCGTGTAGATTACACAGATATGCTGTGCCGTCTGCGCATGGGTGTGAGCCTGCGTGTGTGTGTAAAACTGTCGTCAAATGTGTTTTCTTCCGGAATGTTATCATCCATCAGTCAAAGAAAGCAAGGTGTTCATGAAAGGCGGAAAGACGAATTGAGGCCCCTGTCAATGGTAACTGATGACAGGGAGGAGGGGGTAGTGGCACACAGCTGTTGGGAGATTGAACAGTATACTTAAATTGCCGGCGGGAAGGGGGGTGGCCATGGGACCCCTACGATCATCGGTCACAGGCCCTAAAATTGTAGTCGCCATAGGGGGAGGGGAGGTTCAAATGGTTCTCCAGCCATGGAGCCCTAAAGACCATCTTTCCGGGGGCCCTTGTCGCTAATAATCTGTCCACTTGTAGACATACGGCATACTACAGACTAGAGATCTTCGACGACCGCCTAGTCCGCCTATCGTTAGCTCCGCCGCTGGTTCATGGCCGTGTTTTTTTATCGTGGAGGTGCATCCTTCCCCCTGCCTGCAGCGTATGCATCGAGCAGGAGACAGTGTGGCAGTGTGCAAGTTGCACGCTGGATAGGAGCGGTCCCGCGGCACCGTCATCATTCCGCACATCTGCATTCCCGTCGTGGGTTCTAACCGCGTATGAACCGTCCGCCGTAGCAAGGGCTGACTATCCGGCTACGTGGTACTCAACCCCTGTACCAAAATCCATGCGACTTTTTGCTAACGGATTGATTAAATGGCGCCCGATTAGACGATCCGATAGAAGCACTTTTCAGGCTTAACGGATTGAGCGAGATACACCGTCGCGGCGACACGATACATGTTGCATACATGTGTACTACATTTTAAGAGCCCCCCTCGCTTTCTTTCGGATTGCAATGAGTTCAGACACACTTAAAACTTCGTTTAACATATTTAATATTCGTTTTTTATTTTTCACTTTCTTTTCTGAAGTACATTCTTTCATACACACATCCTCCCCCAGGTATTTTTCGAAGAAACTAAAAAAAAACTAACGCACACAACTAGATCCGCGAGAGAGTGCGAATCGGCAAAGAAAAAAAAACATACACACACACACACACACACACACCTCCTCCTCCCCTTGGTGTTTTTCGCAAAGTGATCCCGTAGAACGTGAACGCAAAAACACACACACAAAGCACGCAGGCAAGCACACATACACCTCACTCCTCCTCCCCCCCCCCCACGTGTTTTCGCAAGGTGATTCCGTAGGAGATCGCCAAACAGCAAAAGCACACATACACACACATACACAGCCACGCACGCATGCAAGCATACATACACACACATACACAGCCATGCACGCATGCAAGCACACATACACAGACAAACACAGCCACGCACGCATGCAAGCACACATACACACACACATACACACATACCAACCCCTCCCCCTCTCTTGGTGTTTTTCGCAAGGTAATCCCGTAGGATCTCGTTATGCGAAGCGGCAAAAACACACACAGCCACGCACGCAGGTATGCACACACATACACACACATAGACGCGCGCGCGCACGCACGCACGAACGCACGAGGGAGCGTAAAGGTTTTATACGTTGCCGGTCTCCCCTTCCCGTGTTCTCGTTCTCCGACAAGGCTGAGGTGTGCCCGTTTGTGCGTGTACCTTTGCCGTCCCTCCTCTCCTTCCTCATCCGTTGACCGTTCGTTGTAAGCTGGAGGATGAGTTCAGCGCTGTTGAAGAAATGAAAGTTAAGAATAAGATTACTCACTCTTTTTTCGTGTGCTTTGTGTGTTATCATAACTTAACTTATTGCAAACAAAATCCGGAATGAAGCTCCTCGTTTCGAATATTCCGCATTCGATCACATCCTCGGCGATGCTCGACGCCATCAGTGGATGAAAGCAGGAAAAGAAACAAAGAAAAGCATCAGTCACCATCAGCATCATCCTACTCTCACACTTTTACATCGGTTGATGATTCTTACCTTTTCAATTTCACCAAAACAAACAGCGATGGAACCAAATCCAGAACACCAAAATCACACACGATTTCTGGAGCAAACCGACACATCCTCCCCCTCCAATTGTTTGCCACAGACTGACGTGTGTGTGAGCAGCAATGTTCTTGAAGCGGTGAGCAACGGTAAAGCACATACAAGAAGAAGCGAGACGGCTATACGAGTAGCGAATTACGCCGCCGCACACACAGCGCGTGTCATAATTTTATGCGCGAACATCTTGAAATTTAAGTTATTCATGACAAATTGTATCGACATTTTCATACTCTGACGAACTTTTACGAAAGATATGTAAAAACTTGATGTAGTGCATTTAAATTTAGAGCAATATCATTAGCAGAACATAACATTTTGATATTTGTTTGTAAATTCAGTTCCTAAGAGCTACTACTTTTTTGAACAATAAGTGTAGAAACACAAATTTTGTCTGAGTCCAGAACAGCAACAGGGAAGATGTCGTACCCTGAGTGTGGAGATGTGTGTGTGTATGTGGTGAACGTTGCCGCGTCAAGCGTGCTGTAGGATACAATGCGTGTAGGAGGGGGTAAAATCGTTTGGCTCATTGAAAATACAGGCAAAGTTGGCGCGAAGAAAACGCAACACTGCGGATTGTATGGAAAATGTTGCGCGTTCAATCCGATTGCCATGCGATTGTCCTGGGGGAAGTCCTGAAAAGGCCGGCATGATCGCGTAGGCCATTACGCCAATAATGATAATAATAATAATAAGAAGAACTTAGCATAGCAGTCCACACCCGGGGAAGGTTTTTGTTTTGACTTTGGTGCTGCCGGGTCTACCGCTGTGGCGCGACAAATGCACGGAATGCACTCGACCAAAACATGAACCTACCGATCCGAACCCATTCCAAGGCAGTGCCGGTCGCACGGCGTCATGATACTGACTCAAAACCAACAAGCCACCAGATTCTGGACGGACAGGTGCAGTATCATACGCGCACCGTAATAAACCAAACCAGAATTCTCTTTTGTATGGATTCAATTCAAAATGTTGTTTCCACTGCGGCCGCTAGCTGAATTGGAAAGAAATGTGCTACATATCACACGCACGTTTGCTTCGATCGTTTGTCTTTTCCCAACCAGCATTATCGCGCGATTTTTATGTGTATCTATCATTTTTCTCATTCTAACATTCACAAAATTTTTCATTCTGCCTCGCTCTTCTGGGTGTTGGTCTGTATTTGCTTGCGACTTGGCTGTGTCGCATCAACGATTCGCATGTTTCATTTAGCTCATCCCTTTCCATCGTTGGAGAGAAACTCTTGCGTCTCGCTTTTCTGGGACTTGTCCAAATTCGCTTGCTACACCAATCGTTCACGCAAGCGTTCTCCTCTCGCCCGCTCTTTGTATCATTGTACAGGTACTCCCCGATATACGTATCGGCAATAGCGTATCTCGAATATTCAATAGCGAAAGTCGAATTTCGAGGTTTTCAGTCAAATTATAACTAATATCCGTAGAACTTTGCATGAAGTGGTAGGTTTTAGTCACTAAACCTACCACTACCGAATGGTTAAAAACCATTTCAAATGGTATAAAATTGAAAAATTCAGTTGAAATTAGATCAAATAACTAATACGCTTACGTAAATTTGACGGTTCTTTGAACAAGTAGTACTAATTTTAGAAATCGAATGTCAAATGCAAAATAAATTCCCTTTTGGTTGAATATTAAAAACCATTTCAAATGGTATAAAATTGAAAAATTCAGTTGAAATTAGATCAAATAACTAAATCAACTAACTAACCAAATAGTTATTTGATCTAATTTCAACTGAATTTTTCAATTTTATACCATTTGAAATGGTTTTTAATATTCAACCATAAGGGAATTTATTTTGCATTTGACATTCGATTTCTAAAATTAGTACTACTTGTTCAAAGAACCGTCAAATTTAGAAAAAAAGCGTATAGCGAAATCGTGTATATCGAGTATGGCGTATATCGGGGAATACCTGTATAGCCACACGAGGAAGGCGCTGCTTCGCGTTCACATGAAAATGTGGTAGTGTGAAATCAAGTTTGCAAGCGGTAGGACGCGTCGGTGTGTGTCCGTTTTTTCTCTCGTGAAACCAGTACGGAAAAACTGTTTGGTAAGTACAGTTTTTAATAAAGGGTTATTTCAATCTTTATCAAACTGAATTGTATTGATAATTGTGATATAAAATCAATTTCGTTTTTTTAAAGAAATCGTAACACACGCACGAACGGAAGTGAGCACGGACCACAACAGAAGCAATATTCAATTGGTTGGTAAGTATTGTGCTTGAGGTTAAATTGAACAGCTGTTGGCAAAATAGTTAATATTTCCTTCTATCCCTAGGAGTGCCGAAAACAGAACAGGAGAGGAAAGAAGGCAGGAACGATTCGATCCTCCAACGTGCTAGCGCCTGGTAGAGGAGAAGCGGCAGGAAGGTAGAGACGAACATCCACCTCGCTAGTGCAGCACGTGGGAGCAGCAAGAGGGAAGCAAGCAGGACGCGTACACACCATTCGACGAAGGCAAAGCTGGAGGAAAGGAAGAACGAGGAGAGAAGGCAGGCAAGACGGGTACGTGTGTATCCCGCACCGGTTTTAGGCAGTGTGAATTGTGTGAGTATGTAAATATGTATGTGCGAGTAAGAAGGTAAAATAAAGAGCGTAAGCATGTGCAGAATGGACAAAAGAGAGTAAGAGTCTTTGTAGGGAGAATGGAGAGAATGAAAGAAATTGAACAATAATGTAGCATTCAGAAACTATATGTATGATACACGCTGTCGCACCGTTGCAGAGACGTGCTCTTTAGTGCTGCTAATGAGCACGATTTGAGAACGTTTTGAGCCCGTTTTTTCTCATACAAAATTTTAAAATGTCGCGCGATAATGTCGGTTGGGTTTAATACCCTCAACAGCAGAACCGGTCGCAAAGATGGTGGTGCCAATTAAATGGTTGTATTGTCTCCTAGGTAGCGGTAATCGATCGGGTGGCGTACAGTGCGTTTTCTGAGAATGCATGGAGTGTGTAGACGCAGCCGGTGACAATGCACGCATCAGAATCAAACAGTTTTGGGGTTCCCGCACGCGCACACACACACACGCGCACGCACGCACGCATGCACGCACGTATGCGAGAACGCACCCCCGAACGCGCGTACACGCACGATCGATTTCCGCTACCTTATCGGTAGAATTGCTGGCTTAACTTGTAGCGCATCCTCATCCAAAGCACCGAGAGGGGAGGGGGATCGCGGCATGATAGAGTGGACGGTCACTTTCCCCGCATTGTGTGTGTGTCGCGACCCGAAAACTCGAGACAGATTTTGGCACATTAAAAAAATATATTGCCACTATACATCGTGCTACACGATGCTTAGAAGGTCGTTGAAGCATCAAACATGTTCAAATAAAAAAAAAATAGATTAGTGTTAGGCGTTCTCATACGCTTGTTTGAAATTGGCTTCTTCACCCTCGATTGGCACGGGCATTAAATGGCCTCATCAGCAGCGGCACGAAATAAAATAAACCATTCATACACCGATAATACTTTAAATCCCAAAATGAACCAGCTTCTGCCGCATCGTCAAGGTCACACACAATAAATAACTGCTATACCCACCAAATACAATACACAATCGCAATGTACATATACACCAACGTATACACACAATCAGCTGACGGTGAAAGGCACGGGCTGAAGCGCAAGTATAAGGCAAGGCAGGGAGGGGAGAGGGAGTAAGAGGAAGAGGAGGAGGAAGGAATGGGCGCCAATATTTTTGAATTTTTTGGCCGTTGTTTTTCTCCGCCGTCTGAAATAGTTCATCCATTTCTTCAACAGATGGCGCTCGTTCCGCACCTAAAAAGTGCAAGAAATACGTTGGCTATCGTAGTTTTGGCTGAAGTCTAGCGTATTTTTTTGGGTATTTTTTGACGCAAAACGACGCAAAAAACTACGCAGAAAACTGCTCGAATTTGCGCAGCGGGTTGTGAGCACCAAAGCAAGCCTTTGCTAGAATCTTTTCTAAGTCTCTCTGTAGCTTGCATGCACGATCTAAATCATTTTCACCAGCGATTATATCATCTATGTATGTATTTTGTTACAGCACCCTTGCTGCTTCTGGGAACTCATCTTTATGGTTTAATGCTGTCTGCAACAATGACATAGTTGCTTGAAAGGGGGATGGTGTCAAGCCATACGTTACTGTTTCCTATGATTAAAAGTCAATTGGATCTTCAGCGCAATATCGCCAAAGAATTCTCTGAAATCGAATATCTGGTGTAAGCACTCGAATTTGCCGATACATTTTGGGTATATCAGCAGTTATGGCCCCGCTGCGCAAATTCGAGCAGTTTCCTGCGCAGGAAATGTACCAAAATCTGCGCTGGCCTGCGCAGATTTTGGCCCGTTCCCCGCGCGGGACTTCAGCGATTCATGCGCAGGCCTGCGCAGGGTTAGTGCCATCTGTTGGCGAAATGGACGAACTATTTATTTATTTATTTATTTATTTATTTATTTCATACACAACCGACGGACCATTTTGTCTAATCGGCAACGTTATAATTAAATTAAGATATGTGTAACAATGATCATTTATAACATATACATAGACCTCTAGTTATAGGCTAACATTAAATGTGACGTAGACGCAATTTCTCCTTGAACGTAGATGTAGACATACTAAAATCGAACAAATCTAACACTTCATTGAACTCGAGGGACATACGTATAATGGGGTGTCCCTGGCTATGGTTGTTGCGGGTACGTGGTACACGGAGATGGAAATTGGATCTAAGAATCCGACAGGGAGCGAACAAATTGATGCTGGCTAGTAATGCCGGGGAATCGATCTCTCCGTTAAGGAGCCGAAATATGAAAAGGCATTGGGCGTTTTTACGTCGAGAGCAGAGTGGTTCAAGTCCGAGAAGCAGACACCGCTGATGGTAGGTGGGCCGAGCGTGGTGAGATTGCCATGGAAGGAGTCGAACCGCGTACCTGGTGAGTCTCCGTTGAATGGCTTCGAGGCGATTGATGTCACCAACGCCAAGCGGGCACCAGATCAGACAACAGTACTCCAGGCACGACCTTACGATGGCACAGAAGATCGACTTGACGCACATGGGATCGGTAAACTCGCTACAGGTCCGCGTAATTAAACCAAGTAGCTGATTTCCCTTCGCAACAACGCTATCAATGTGAGGGCGAAATGACATCTTCTGATCGAGTAGCACCCCCAGATCACGGATACATGTCGTGCGAGCCAAAGCCGTGTTGAGCATAGTGTATGTAAACGTGATGGGGTGACGAGCTCTGCTGAATGATATACACTGGCATTTATCAGCACACACTTGGCTGCACCAGCTATCCAGATTCTCAAGGATCGTTTGAAGGCGTACACAGTCACTGTCGTTTCTAACTGGAGCGAATATTTTTACATCGTCGGCGTACATTAGGTGTTGGCCTGGCGGTAAAACGAAAGATAGATCATTTATATAGGAATGATCATTTATATAGATCATTTATGAGGAAGAGTAGCGGTCCCAAATTACTCCCTTGAGGCACACCGGAGGAGCTGGTGAAGGAGTGAGAACGATGACATCCTATGCTTATGTAGTACGAACGACCAGTTAAATATGAACGCAGCCAGGTGATGTGCCAGTCGAGGAAACCGAGTTTTTTTAGTTTCGAAAGTAGAATTCTTCTTCTTTTTTGGCTCAACAACCGATGTCGGTCAAGGCCTGCTTGTACCCACTTATGGGCTTGGCTTTCAGTGACTAATTGATTCCCCCCCATAGCAGGATAGTCAGTCCTACGTATGGCGGCACGGTCTATTTGGGGATTGAACCCATGACGGGCATGTTGTTAAGTCGCACGAGTTGACGACTGTACTAAGAGACCGGCTCGAAAGTAGAATATCATGAGAAATACAATCGAACACAGCCCTGAAGTCGATATATACTGCATCAACTTGAGTACCACGATCCATGTTGTCGAAGCAGTAGCCAACAAATTCAGCAAGATTTGTGGTGGAAGATCTCCTTGGGAGAAATCCATGCTGACTAGGGCTCATATAGTTTTGAACTGCTGTGAGTAGCGGATTGTATAGAATGAGCTCAAACACCTTTGCACAAGCTCATAGGGATACAATGCCACGATAATTACTAGCATGAAGTTGACTGCCTTTTTTATGGATAGGAACCATTCGCGCGTGTTTCCAGGACGCAGGATACGTGCCACGCATAAGGGAATCATTAAATATTTTGGCAAGAATGGGTGCGAGTGATTGACGGCAGTGCTTCAAAATGTATGCGGGAATATTGTCAGGTCCAGATGATGTAGATGGTTTTATATCGTTGAGTGTGCGCGCAATTAATGCTTCGTCAATTGTGGGTATAATAAAATCGATAGCATCCGATGGAGTATTGCGAGTGGCCTCAGCTAGTGTGTTAGGATTGTGAACAGGAGGGGTAAATGCATCAGCGAAACGATTGGCGAAAGTGTTGCAAATATCGGATGTATCGATACTAGTTTGGCCATTGTAGCCCAATGACGCAGGGGTACTTCTTATATTGCGCCGTTTGTTCCAGAAGCACCAGAACCGTGTCGGCTTAGAAAACAGCTGCCTTTCAGTACGGCGAATGAAGGAGCGGTAGAGCACACGATTATGTCGACGATAATTGTTCAGTGCATCGAAAAAAATTCTCCTATGCAGTGATGATCTCGTTCTACTGTAATCCGCGTAGGCTTTTGATTTTATTTTTTTCAACCGTCTTAAAGATGCATTAGACCAATCGGGACCAGATTTTCGTCGAGCAACAGGAACGCAGGAGTTAATCGCTGAGCGCATAAAAACGCTAAAGAAATCGGTGGTTTCGTCGATAGTGGCAAAATTGGAGCAGTCAAAATTGCGGTCAAACGACACAATAAGAGAATTCATACGTTCCACATTCGTTTTGAAGAAATTTCTATTGACTGTACTGCTAGTGTGACTGTTGGTGGTGTGGGATAGTTGTACGGGATAATAAATCATCATATCCAATGAAGGATGATGAAAATCCTCACTAAGAAGTGGAATACTACAGTGTGTTACGTATGGGAGGGAGTTCTCTAGAGCCGAAGTGCCGTTCACAGAGTGCAGAGGTGTGATTGAGTCGCACAAAATATTGGTTGCGGCAAGGTTTGCGAAGACCAGATCCAATTGACGCCCAGATTGATTTGCAATTACACTCAACTGAAATAATCCGGTACTATGCAACCCATCCACGAAATCGGTATTAGCCACGGAACTGCATAAAAGTGCATAATGCATGACAGAATAACATGGAGAGCAATCGGTGGCTTCAGATGTATTAGTCAGCTCCCATCTGATATCAGGTTTATTGAAATCTCCGAAGACGTATAATAAATCGCTCTCTTTAATGCGGCTTGAAATTTCACGTACACTATCATGTAAAGCGTTCATCACTGCGGGGTCATTCGCATGACTAGGCGGAATGTAAACAACGCCGATGTAAACAGAGACACCTGGCAGCAATGTTTTGATCCAAAGTTGTTCCAGTATGGTATTAGGCGATGCGATTTCACATGTCGGTATTGAAGAGGAACATGCAATTAAAACCCCCCCACCGCGTGAGAGGGCACTGTTGGAAAGATTCCTATCGCACCTGTAGATATGATAATGATCGTCAGTGAGGAGCGAAGAAGGTATGGACTGAGTAAGCCAAGTCTCGGTGAGAATGATAAAATCATATTCTGATTCTGATAGCGTCAGGCGAAGATTTGTAGTTTTCGTTCGTAGACCACGTACATTTTCGTAGTAGATAGAGAGACTGGGATGAGCTGAACGAGGTGCATCGCCGGATGCAGTGCAAGATTGCTATTCATCCGACGGGCCAGCGTCAGCAGATTCATCAGTCCGTTTAGCGTTTCGCTTCGGTCGTTTTTTAGGAGCGGCTAAGCATTCGGGAGGTGACCTGGTAGGTGTGGTGGTAACAAGCATTCGCTCATTAAGGTCAAGATGTGGTTCGTTTGTAAACAAAGCTGTGTCTGTAGTGGTCATGGCAGGTGAGGAAATCGTAACGGGCTGTGCGAGCGTATCTGTTGTAGTAGTTGGCATCGCGGCACTCCCTCCAGAATGTGAGAGAGGATTATGATAAGTGTCGGTAGCGAGAGTAACGTTTTGATCGAGCTTCGAATTTGTTTCAGTTGTTGCACAGGTTAGTGTTATAATTATTGGTCCGATAGTCACGGAACTCTCGGTAGGTAAGAGCAGAGGGCCATGTCTTAGGTGAGAGAGCCTTGTTGCGTAGAGTGGCTGGTATGCCCACCTTAAATGAGATAAATGAGAGTGTACTAGTGTCGGCACCAAGCTTCGTCAGACGGTGTACAAACACATCCCGCTTATCGAGTGCTAGACGTACTTGCACCATGAGAGAAATCTGCTCAGTGGTAACCGATGGGGAGAAACGCGTAAAGAATAGCCACATTCGCGTATCAGTGTGTGGGATGGTGTCTAGTGTGTCAGAATCGAGCGGCGATCCCGATTCTCTGAGTAGTGGTGTTTGCGGGTTGTATGGTGGCATATTGGTGAAGGATGACGGTTCGTACGCACTCACACTAAGAGAAGCGGCTAATGATGGATACTGTTGTAGTGTGGGTGTAATAGTACCAGGGATATTTTTGACCACTGAATTAAACAATTTAGGCGCTGAATTGTGATGAATGGGCCGTTGAGACGGTAAATCGGTGGCGGCATGCGTCGATCGCAAGCAGGAACGGATCTCCGCCTTTAAAACTTCCAGAAGCTCTAACTTAATGGCTGTGGTATGTTGTGACAGCTCGCTACGGAGGCCCGCTTTAAGGTCGGCTATGCTGGACAGTAGGTCGACAGAAGTGTGAGTGTACGGGGTGGATGACCTCAACACGGCCGTACGCGGATCCTTGTGAAACTTTACACAGGCTTTACAGGCCCAAAAAAGTTGTGCACAGGACTCTATAGTAGCGGACAGTTCCTCAGAAAGTCCGCTGCATGAGAAGTGAAACTCAGAGTTGCACCAACCCTGGCATTTCATTTCATTTCATTTCATTTCATTTCATTTCATTTATTAATACAATATCCGCCATCAAGGCTAAATAAGGCAGACTTAAAACTAAATAAACCCTAACAAATAAACAAAATAATTCATGAAAAACTAAGCCTAACTAAACTAGTCTAGACCTAGCAAAAAAATTAAAGAAAAAAAAACAAGGTAGAGCGTAGAGACTATCAAAACTTAATGAAACTTAGAAGAATAATTAAAGAGAATTAGAAGAAAAAATACGGTTACGGAAAGAGTTGAGAGAGGAGTCGAAATCAAAGAGATAGTAAAAGTGGTTAAACAACCTGAAACAGGATAGAATAGGATCATTGAAAGTATAGAGAGTATGACGTGTTTCAATTGACAGAGGATCACGAGGACGAAGGGAACGAGAGGGAACATACAACGAGATGGACGAGAGTAAATCAGGAGCATCAGTATCAGAAAGTAATAAGCCACCAATAAAACATGCCTGAGACACTTGGCGGCGGAAGCTTAAAGAGTGAAGATTGAGTAACTGCAATCGCGTTTCATAGGGAGGTAGTGAGGCAGCACCGAACAAACGACGAAAAGCAACCCTGGTAAAAAGGCGCTGAATGCTTTCAATTCTCGAACAGCCATCAATAGTAGGAGGATTCCAGATGATACTAGCATATTCAAGAAGAGGCCTTACCAGAGCACAATAAAGGTTTCTTAAGAAGCTTTGATCTCTAAAAATAGAGGTAAAACGTAAAATAAACCCAAGAGTTCGATTAGCTTTTAGTAGAACCTCATCAAGCTGCAGTTTAAAGTTAAGACGACTGTCGAGTATAATACCAAGGTCACGGATGGACAAAACACGAGAGAGAGACGAGTTAGAGAGAGTATAGTTAAATGAAATAGGAGAAAGAGAGTGAGAGAAAGAAATAACAGAACATTTATCAGGGCACAAGCGAAGTAAGTTGGATGAACACCAATGAACAAATGCATTAGGGCAGGTATGTCAAACTGGCGGCCCGCGGGCCGCATGCGGCCCTCGTCAATGCTGAACGCGGCCCGCAAGTATATTTTGAGAATTGCTAAAATCACTCCAAACCAAAAAACTGTTATTACTATTTGTCGAAGTGTATTTAATTTTCCAGAGAAGAACTATCATTTAGATGGTATATTTATATTTATGAATGTAACATCTCATAAACTTATTCTACACAATCGTACAGAACAATAGAGACCCTTAAGAAACATTGAATTGAATGCAAACTCAGTCGGTATTATGTTTCGATTAAATTCTGAATATTAGCATAGTATTGTGCACACTCGATTGCACATTCTATATGGAAAACTAGATTTGCGACTACCTTCTACCAACGAAAAAGTAATGAAATTAACTTGAAATAACTTGACACACACTTGGAAACTTCGCAACAACTAATGATGGATTGTCAGAATCGCATCCACGGCTCAAAACCATTTTCGATCTTAGCTATAACAACTTCGAATCCGGCCAAATCAAACCAACAGTTCCGTTCGGTGCCGTCCGAAGCCTATAGAGCCGTTTAAAGTCATTCGGAACCGTTGGAATCATCGGTTGTCGCACGGAGCGGCTAATCTACAGTGAGAAATGGATCCGGTCGGTCCCACCGCATTTGACCATCTCAATGCCCCCGAGTGCCAAGTAAAGGATTCATTTGGCTCCGAATTTCTCCGATTTGCACGGCTCCAACCTTATAATGTTACATCATTGATGTTCGATTGGAGCCACTTCTGTTTTTTTGTCATAATCATGCCACCATCAATTTTAATAAAAATGATTGTAGCCAAGTTGGAATATTGTGTACCCCACATTTTGCAAGACGAATTAATGTACTTTTGAACCTCCCCAAAAATCTAAACCAAAATGATATGATAACGCTTAAGCCTAAAGTATTTAGATTAAGAATTAAAATAATCGAAATGCCGAAGTCGTGCGATACATAGCTTATTAATAGATTAGCTCACACAGTCCATACCTCAATTCGCGAATCATCTCCCTTCAAGTGCAAAACAAGATTTGCCAATCTTTATGGGATCACACACCATGAATCTTCGTCAGATAAAATTATCGTAATTTAACAAAATTATTCGTAAAATATGGGTTCTTGTAATAAATGCCTCCATACCACCATATACCACCATATACCCCTTCGAACTTGGAAATTAGCGAAAAATAATGTTTAAACACGTTTTTTTACAATTTTTCTCTTGATCTATCAAAAAATTGCATGCAAATATTTTTGTTATTCATCCAGCGGTGGATAGCTCGGATGGCTTGAAAAAGATTCGCAACAGGCTGGTAGACTTCCCCTACCTCAGTGAAAAAGTGTGGTTGAGTGATATTTTCTAACAGAAGTACCGTGTTAGAATGCGACTAATGAGAAATTTCCTATTTTAATAATAAGGATGAAAACAACGCATGTGACTTTAAAAGTATATTAAACATTTTTTTTAAATAAAAAAGTGCACAATAAAAAAAAACATAGCAAATTTGTAAATAAAAAACTATTCCGGATTTGAAGCGATGATTACAAAAAGTCAATTTGTTTAACAATAATGATTTTAAACAGTATTTTATATGAATATTGAGATATATATTTTTTATTCTTAACTTTGCGGCCCACGAATCACTGAAAATCTGTACTTGCGGCCCTCTTATGAATTGAGTTTGACACAGCTGCATTAAGGTAATGCTGAAGACTCATACAATCAGAAGAAGAGGACACAGGTAAAAAGATTTTGATATCATCCGCATAAAGGAGATGACCATCAGGAGGTAAAACATTACAGACATCATTGATGAACAAAGAAAACAGAAGTGGACTTAGCACACAACCCTGAGGGACACCTGACGTACAAAAAAACTCCTCAGATAAGTACGACCCGGTTTCACAATGCGATCAGCAGCTACGATGTCGTTAGCGCAGGCGGAGCAAATACCAGCCATTGCTTTGTGGATGAGCGATTGATTGTGATGTTGAAGCGACGTAATGATTGTGGGCCGGAAAACGTTTCCAGGTGATTGACGGTGAATAATCCAGTTGTTAAACAAAACCAGGCAATGAAGTCACCTACACCAGCAACAGGTTCAGCAATGATTCAGGTTTTCTCGGAATAATATTGAAAATAGTCGGAGCACAAAGAATCTTCGACCAGTCACAGTGACGTTTGGAATGAGAGTATTTACGGCGGCGGAGCAAAAAAAAACGGTCAAAAAATTTAAAAATATTGGCGCCCATTTTTTCGTCCGCTTCTTCTCCCTCCCTCATCCTGCCCTGCCTTACTTGCGCTTCAGCCCGTACCTTCCGCCGCCAGCTGATTGGCTGTTGCGGTGTATGCGTTGATACTCATATGTGCATTGCGGTTGTGTATTGTTGTTATTGGTGGGTGTTAGCATTTATTAATTTGTGTGTGACCTTGAGACGATGCGGGAGAAGCTGGATTGGGATTTGAAGTGTTATCGGTGTATTGATGGTTTATTTTATTTCGTGCCGCTGCTGATGAGACCATTCGATACCCCTGCCAGTTGAGGGTGAAGAAGCCTATTTAAAACAAGCGTAGGAGAACGTCTAACACTAATCTAATATTTTTTTTAATTTGAACATGTTTGATGCTTCAATGACCTTCTAAGCATCATGTAGCACAGTGTATAGTGGCAATAAAATATTTTTTTTAATGTGCCGAAATCTGTCTCGCGTTTTCGGGTCTCGTCACACACACGCACACACACAGCGCGGGGAAAGTGACCGTTCACTCTATCATGTCGCGATTCCTCACCCCGCCCGGCGCTAGGGATGAGGATGCGCTTTATGATAGCTGATGATTGCGAAAGGGGAGGGGGGATTTGGTGGAGGGTGCGTGCTTACGTGCGCGCGTTCGTAGGTGCCTTATCGCGCACGCGCGTGTCTGTGTGTGTGTGAGTTTGCGCGCGCGTGTTTGTGTGTGCGTGTGTTTGGAAACCCCAAAACTATTTGATTCTGATGCGTACATTTTCATTCGCTGCGGCTACAAAGTCCATGCATTTTCGATCTCGCTACCTGAGAGACAACACAACCATTGGCATTGGCATCTTTGCGATCGGCTATGCTGTTGGGGGTATTAAAAAGACACACGATCTAAGCAAACGTGCGTGTGATGTGTTGCACATTTATTTCTAATTCAGCTAGCGGACGCAAGTGGAAACAACATTTTGAATTGAATCCATACAAAAGAGAATTGTTTATTACGGTGCGCGTATGGTGCTGCACCTGTCCGTCCAGAATCAGATGGCTTGTTGGTTTGGAGTAGTTATCATGACGCCGATTGACCAGCAATACCTTGGAATGGGTTCGGATCAGTAGGTTCATGTTTTGATCGAGTGCATTCCGTCGCGTCACAGCGGAAGACCAGGCAGCACCAAAGTCAAAACAAAAACCTTCCCCAAGTGTGGACTGTTATGATAAGTTCTTCTTATTATTATTATCATCATTATTGGCGTAATGGCCTACGCGATCATGCCGGCCTTTTCAGGACTTGAGTACCACGTAGCCGGATAGTCAGCCCTTGCTACGGCGGACGGTTCATACGCGGTTAGAACCCACGACGGGAATGCAGATGTGCGGAATGATGACGGTGCCGCGGGACCGCTCCTATCCAGCGTGCAACTTGCATACTGCCACACTGTCTCCTGCTCGATGCATACGCTGCAGGCAGGGGGAAGGATGCACCTCCACGATAAAAAAAAACACGGCCATGAACCAGCGGCGGACCTAACGGTAGGCGGACTAGGCGGTCACCGAAGATCTCTAGTCTGTTGTATGCCGTATGTCTACAATTGGACAGATTTTTAGCGACAAGGGCCCCCGGAAAGATGGTCGTTACGTCTCCGTGGCTGGAGAACCATTTGAACCTCCCCTCCCCCCATGGCGACTACAATTTTAGGGCCTGTGACCGATGATCGTAGGGGTCCCATGGCCACCCCCCTTCCCGCCGGCAATTTAAGTATACTGTTCAATCTCCCAACAGCTGTGTGCCACTACCCCCTCCTCCCTGTCATCAGTTACCATTGACAGGGGCCTCAATTCGTCTTTCCGCCTTTCATGAACACCTTCCTTTCTTTGACCGATGGATCATATCATTTCGGAAAAAACACATTTGGCGACAGTTTTGCACACACACGTACGCTCATACACTTGCGCAGACGGCTCAGCATATCTGTGTAATCTACAACATACGAAAGCAAAAGCTTAGTGTAACAAAGTTATGTTTAATGCTTAACACGTTCAGATCGATGGCAGACCAGGGACTGCCAGTGGACTTTCCAGCCTGCGTTCTAGGTGCTGGTGGAAAGGAAAGTTGATGAAAATCAGCGGCAGGATGAACATGTTAATGCGAATTAGGATTCAGCGCGTTTCATAGCAAACCAGCGTTAGCTAGCGATTCCTTAGTCATTTTTACATTGCAGCAATTGAACTTATTGCGCTTCTTTTGTTTGATTTGTGAAAATGTAACTTCATCGCCGCAATGTTTGTTAACGGCATTTTTAGGCGCCACAACAGCTCGCGAGCATTGACCACACGCGAGAAAGAGATGGCGCTATGGAGGGAAAAAGCACGGACGACGGCTGACAGCGATTGGCCGTCTGACGCACCAACACATCCAAACCTTCGAAAGCGCGCTCAGGCGAGGGGAATGAGGCGGAGCCAGGAACGGGCAGCTCGACGAGCTGCTTGACAAATTTGCCGTTGGAGAGAAAAGGAAGGCATGATAAAATTCTCAGAACGCCATAACGTCTTCCGTCGCTTTGCACAGCGGGTGTTCTCAATACTCAATACTCAATACGTTCTTCATTTAAAATCAGTTAGAACTGCTAGTGTAATCCGCTAACTATTTGACCTTTTTTTCTTTTCTAACAGGAATTCATTAAGATATATAAACAATTCTAATCTCAATGCGTTCATCTAAAATCAGTTAGTAGTAATTGCGCTAACTATTTCACCTTTTTTCTCTTTTCTGACAGGGATTCATTAAGATATATAAACAATTTTTCCCTCAAGGCGATCCAAGCAAATTTGCATCTCTCGTCTTCAGAGTATTCGATGAAAATAACGTAAGTATTTATAATATCCTTATCTTAAAAGCTTGACCAAATGATTTCATTTTTACCCAAATTTCATCGAGGATTTCGAGGATCGAAGCGCAAAATTTGGTCACTTTAATATTCTTCTGACTCCGTTCGTTGTGAATTTAAAAAAATATCTGTCCATCTGACATTTTTTTAAATCAAAAGATTTTTTGCGAATCATTGACAACAAAGATATGCTCTATGAAAGAGAATTGAGATCTGGCACATATAGCTGAACCCACAAGAGCAGCACAGGACAGTCGATACTTCCGTTTAGACACCCGGTGATTTTTTTGTCTTTATTGTTATAGAGACTGTTTGATAATATTTCTATTTAGTTCACTTTTATTTTATTTTTATAATTCACAATTGATCTTTGCCTGAACCGAGTGCTTCGCTTTTCATCTTACGTCTAACGCACACATGCATTGTCCTCGCTATCGGTCGAACGCGTACACCTGTCCTATCGATATCGCTGTCGTAGCATCCAGCGAGGATGATCGATGTGCGTTTATAGCAGTCGGTGCACTTCTCACCGATTACATCAAACATACTCCCCGCATTGAAATAGGTATTTCAATCATCAATGGGAAGAACGCATAATTCTGATACCGCGCGCTTATATTCTCCCTTTGCTGTTTTAACTGTAACTACTCTGATAATACCATCTGCTCCAGAATGTAACTGTATTATTCTACCTAATGATCACTGAAATGTAGGACAATTGGTTTCCTTTAGCAATACTAATGCTCCTTGTGTAATTGTTACTTCGTTTTCCCATTTTGACCTATTCTGAAGATCAGGAAGATATTCGACAGTCCATCTCTTCCAAAATTGATGTACCATTGTTTGCACAAGTTGCCATCTGGATCTGGACAGTCTAGATAATTTTAAATCTAAATATGATGGTTCAGCTGCTGTTTGCATTACTCGCCCTATCAAAAAATGTGCGGGTGTTAAGGCTGTTAAATCGCAAGGATCGTTAGAACAAGGAGATAAAGGCCTTGAATTGAGTACTGCTTCTATCTGAATAAGAGTCGTATTCAGTTACTCATAGGATAATCGATGGCCCCCTACGACACGAGTAAGGTGATGTTTTACTTGTTTTACACCAGCTTCCCAAATCTCGCCGAAATGGGGACTCCTTGGAGGAATAAATGACCATTCGATTCCGCGGCTGGTACACTCGTAAACGATTCTCTTAGCATTTTCTTCCTCAGCAAACATCTTAGCCAGTTCTTCCAACTCGTTGTGCGCTCCAACGAAGTTTGTTGCGTTATCTGAAAAGATTCTAAGAGGAAGGCCTCTACGGCTTATAAAACGACGCAGACGACCGCCAAAAATGCATCGGTCGATAGGTCGGAAACTAGCTCGATGTGCTCGAGTAATCATGCACACAAACAAACACACATAAGTCTTTATAATCGATGGCTTTCTTCCAGTAGAACTAGATTTGATTAAAAGTGGTCCAGCAAAATCTACACCAGTTTGATGAAACACTGGGGGTGGTTGTACCCGGTAGGACGGTAAATCACCCATCAACTGCTCAATGGTAGTATGGTTTGCTCGGAAACAAGTAACACACTTCGCAATCACTTTCTTAATAGTAGATTTTACTCTTAGTGGCCAGAACCGTTGACGAACCACTGCTAAAAATCCTTTTTGTCCTTGGTGTAGGTTCGTTTCATGTAAATGTCGCACAAGAATCTTCACAAACCTATGGTTTGCTGGTAACAGCATCTGATGTCGACTATCATACAGAATAAATGCACTTTTCAACCGTCCTCCAACCCTCAATAACTTATCCACTGGATCAATAAATGGTCTCAAGCTCAATAGTTCATGTTTCGTATTACCATTTTCTAACGCTCGACAAACACTCGCAAATGATTTACGTTGAATACACCGCACTATTACCTTCAAACTATCCTCTAAATCTGCACTTGTTGGTAAATCTTTCTTTAAGTCACTTCCTTTAGACGCTCTGTGTTTGGCAAATCGCACTATATAAACCATCATTCGTAACGGTCTATTATAGTCATTGGTAAATTCAAAATTCAACTTTACATCTTTCGTACTTGCAGCAATCAACGTAACCTTGCCCTTAAACTCAGGAACCTCAAAATCATTTTCTGGATTCACACGCATTTTGACTACACTCTTTGTTCTTAAGAAGGAGGGCCCATACCACCACCCTTCATTAGGCAATAATCATTTGGGGGTTTCACCACTCGAAATTATATCTGCAGGATTATTTTCCGAAGTTATATAACGCCATGTAAGGTCCTTTGTAAACCCATGAATTTCTCTAACACGATTCGCAACGTAGGTTTGTAATTGTTCTGGAGGGTGACGCATCCACGCTTTTACAATTTGTGAGTCTGTCCACAAATACACTTTGTTAAATGACACATCAATTGCTTCTATCTCTTTTACAACCAATCTAGCTAGTAACTGTGCAGCAAGTAGCTCTGCATGTGGTGTTGTGATAGCCTTTCGTTTTTCTATTTTAGTTGGCTATAGGCGTGAGCAGCTACGTATTAGATTCATTGTTACACTATCATCGACATTGATGCATCGACTATAAACACAAGCTCCGTACGCATTATCAGAAGCGTCTGCAAACCCATGGAGCTCAATCACCTTAGTATTAATCGCAAGAATCCAGCGTGGCACTTTCAAATGGTTCAAATGAAACAGTTCATTACGAAGGCAAATCCACTTATTTATAATAACTTGCGGCACTATCTCATCCCACTCAATTCTAAGCTCACTTACTTCTCGAAGTATTAATTTTGCCAACGTTATAACAGGGCCTACCAGTTCCAGCACATGATATATTTTTGCGACTTCACTCTATATTGTACGTCTCGTATTCGCTTCTTGATGACTGCAAGTAACGTCAAATCAATACCAATCTTTATCAGGATTCCACACTACGCCAAGCGTTTTCGCTAAAATTCAGATTCAGATCTATCTCCTTCCCGCTGTGCAAAGCGACGGAAGACGTTATGGCGTTCTGAGAATTTTATCATGCCTTCCTTTTCTCTCCAACGGCAAATTTGTCAAGCAGCTCGTCGAGCTGCCCGTCCCTGGCTCCGCCTCATTCCCCTCGCCTGAGCGCGCTGTCGAAGGTTTGGATGTGTTGGTGCGTCAGACGGCCAATCGCTGTCAGCCGTCGTCCGTGCTTTTTCCCTCCATAGCGCCATCTCTTTCTCGCGTGTGGTCAATGCTCGCGAGCTGTTGTGGCGCCTAAAAATGCCGTTAACAAACATTGCGGCGATGAAGTTACATTTTCACAAATCAAACAAAAGAAGCGCAATAAGTTCAATTGCTGCAATGTAAAAATGACTAAGGAATCGCTAGCTAACGCTGGTTTGCTATGAAACGCGCTGAATCCTAATTCGCATTAACATGTTCATCCCGCCGCTGATTTTCATCAACTTTCCTTTCCACCAGCACCTAGAACGCAGGCTGGAAAGTTCACTGGCAGGCAGTGGGGCATGCCATCGATCTGAACGTGTTAAACATTAAACATAACTTTGTTACACTAAGCTTTTGCTTTCGTCTGTTGTAGATTACACCGATATGCTGAGCCGTCTGCGCAAGGGTATGAGCGTACGTGTGTGTGCAAAACTGTCGCCAAATGTGTTTTTTCCGAAATGATATGATCCATCGGTCAAAGAAAGGAAGGTGTTCATGAAAGGCGGAAAGACGAATTGTGGCCCCTGTCAATGGTAACTGATGACAGGGAGGAGGGGGTAGTGGCACACAGCTGTTGGGAGATTGAACAGTATACTTAAATTGCCGGCGGGAAGGGGGGTGGCCATGGGACCCCTACGATCATCGGTCACAGGCCCTAAAATTGTAGTCGCCATGGGGGGAGGGGAGGTGCAAATGGTTCTCCAGCCATGGAGCCCTAAAGACCATCTTTCGGGGGGCCCTTGTCGCTAAAAATCTGTCCAATTGTAGACATACGGCATACTACAGACTAGAGATCTTCGGCGACCGCCTAGTCCGCCTATCGTTAGCTCCGCCGCTGGTTCATGGCCGTGTTTTTTTTTATCGTGGAGGGGCATCCTTCCCCCTGCCTGCAGCGTATGCATCGAGCAGGAGACAGTGTGGCAGTATGCAAGTTGCACGCTGGGTAGGAGCGGTCCCGCGGCACCGTCATCATTTCGCACATCTGCATTCCCGTCGTGGGTTCTAACCGCGTATGAACCGTCCGCCGTAGCAAGGGCTGACTATCCGGCTACGTGGTACTCAAGTCCTGAAAAGGCCGGCATGATCGCGTAGGCCATTACGCCAATAATGATGATAATAATAATAATAAGAAGAACTTAGCATAGCAGTCCACACCCGGGGAAGGTTTTTGTTTTGACTTTGGTGCTGCCGGGTCTACCGCTGTGGCGCGACAAATGCACGGAATGCACTCGACCAAAACATGAACCTACCGATCCGAACCCATTCCAAGGCAGTGCCGGTCGCACGGCGTCATGATACCGACTCAAAACCAACAAGCTACCAGATTCTGGACGGACAGGTGCAGTATCATACGCGCACCGTAATAAACCAAACCAGAATTCTCTTTTGTATGGATTCAATTCAAAATGTTGTTTCCACTGCGGCCGCTAGCTGAATTGGAAAGAAATGTGCTACATATCACATGCACGTTTGCTTCGATCGTTTGTCTTTTTAATACCCCCAACAGCAGAACCGGTCGCAAAGATGGTGGTGCCAATTAAATGGTTGTATTGTCTCCTAGGTAGCGGTAATCGATCGGGTGGCGTACAGTGCGTTTTCTGAGAATGCATGGAGTGTGTAGACGCAGCCGGTGACAATGCACGCATCAGAATCAAACAGTTTTGGGGTTCCCGCACGCGCACACACACACACGCGCACGCACGCACGCATGCACGCACGTATGCGAGAACGCACCCCCGAACGCGCGTACACGCACGATCGATTTCCGCTACCTTATCGGTAGAATTGCTGGCTTAACTTGTAGCGCATCCTCATCCAAAGCACCGGGAGGGGAGGGGGATCGCGGCATGAAAGAGTGGACGGTCACTTTCCCCGCATTGTGTGTGTGTCGCGACCCGAAAACTCGAGACAGATTTTGGCACATTAAAAAAATATATTGCCACTATACATCGTGCTACACGATGCTTAGAAGGTCGTTGAAGCATCAAAAATGTTCAAATAAAAAAAAATAGATTAGTGTTAGGCGTTCTCATACGCTTGTTTGAAATTGGCTTCTTCACCCTCGATTGGCACGGGCATTAAATGGTCTCATCAGCAGCGGCACGAAATAAAATAAACCATTCATACACCGATAATACTTTAAATCCCAAAATGAACCAGCTTCTGCCGCATCGTCAAGGTCACACACAATAAATAAATGCTATACCCACCAAATACAATACACAATCGCAATGTACATATACACCAACGTATACACACAATCAGCTGACGGTGAAAGGCACCGGCTGAAGCGCAAGTATAAGGCAAGGCAGGGAGGGGAGAGGGAGTAAGAGGAAGAGGAGGAGGAAGGAATGGGCGCCAATATTTTTGAATTTTTCGGCCGTTGTTTTTCTCCGCCGTCTGAAATAGTTCATCCATTTCTTCAACAGATGGCGCTCGTTCCGCACCTAAAAAGTGCAAGAAATACGTTGGCTATCGTAGTTTTGGCTGAAGTCTAGCGTATTTTTTTTTTGCGTATTGCGTGGTTGACGGTAATAAAAAGTAGTATAAAAAGTAGACTATTGCGTCACAACGGGTAGTTATAGCCAGACAGTTTAAACGTGAAAATCTAAAAATTGTGTATTGTGATGAAAGTATCAAAACCACTAAAATCCCAGTGAAAAGTTTTGTGACAGTTTGGTATAAGTTTAATAAAATGGTATAAGTAAACTAAAACTATAAGTAAACTTAAACACTCGAATAACAATATTGTTTTTAACAACGCCGACATTTGAGGTAAGTTCATTTTTTATTTTCGTGATATAAACGTGTTGTTCTGTGGTATAATGTAATCAAAAATAATTAATCTTTTATTGTGTAATGTTATTCATCCTAGATCTACATAACAAACGCTTACAATACTACAACGGTACTAATTGACGATGCCTCAAACAAGTGATGTTTGGCAGCATTTTGATAGAGCAGATAGTACAGCTAAGTGCAGATATTGTCATGTACTATTGGCATATCGCGGAGGATCCACCTCCAACTTGAAGCGTCATATGGAAAGGAAGCACATTACAATTCCTTTTAAAAGAACACAAGAAAACCCACCTGCAGATAACATCCAGGAATCTTACAGTAACACCGCAACAAATACATCGGGAGAAATGTTCGGCATACAACGTTATTTTGCAAACAGCAGACCTCTGACGGCCGAGGCAAAGCGTGACTTAGACGAAACGCTGTTAATTACGATATGCAAGGAGTATTATCCTTATAGTATGGTAGAAGATAAGTATTTTAAATCGTTCATAAAAAAATTGTGCCCTAGTTAAGAGTTACCAAGTAGGAAAACATTCACAAATGCTTTATTGCCAGCCATTTATGAGAAAACATTGCTGTCCGTCAAAACTAGTCTTATTCCAGCAAAAGCTATTTCACTCACAGCGGATGGATGGAGCAACATAAATCAAGTTAGTTTTTTGCTATTACTGCCCATTTTATCGATGAAAACTTTGAACTACGTACATATCTTTTAGAATGCTAAAACATAACACAATTGATGAAGTTAAACGAGTTATAGGTCATTTCAAACATAGTGGTTTAGCAGCAAAAAAATTGAATGAAACGCGGGTTAATTTAAAACTACCAGAATTAAAATTAAAAAACGACGTCTCAACTCGCTTCAATTCAACGTTTGATATGTTAGATCGATTCTTAAAAAATAAGATTCCTTTAGTGTCATGCTTGGCAAGCTTAAAATTTCAATCTAAGCTGACTGATAAAGATTGGTTGAT
This sequence comes from Anopheles coluzzii, assembly GCF_943734685.1. NCBI lineage: Eukaryota > Metazoa > Arthropoda > Insecta > Diptera > Culicidae > Anopheles > Anopheles coluzzii. The sequence goes on from NC_064669.1 coordinate 21,669,836, forward strand.
AATCGAACAAGCAATAACAGTTCTACAGTTTTTCGATTTAGCAACGAAAGAGGTAATGGACGAACAAAACGTTACTATTTCCAAAGTTGGCATTATTATAAGAACTCTAATTTTTGAAATGGCAGGAGCAGGACAAGAATCTGCGTTGACAGAAGAAGTAGCTCAACTTGTTTCTAATTTAACTTACAATTTAAAAGAAACATTTGAAAACTATGATAATATATTAGTAGATCAAGCCATAATCCTGGATCCAAGATTCAAAGACAAACAGTTTTTAGGCGAAAAATATGATGCGACAGTTGTTTCTCTCAAACAAAAACTCCCAGATAATTTGCAACGTAATGAAACATCAAGGCCAAACAATGAAGATAAATTTAAAGGATTGCTATGGCGCAAGTGGCGCGATTTAGAAATTGACACAGAATCATCTACAAGAGATCAAGGAGCAACTACTGCTCACGAAATAGATTGCTACTTACAAGAAGAGGCAATGCATAATATGGATGATCCACTTAGCTGGTGGAAAAATAAACATTATTTATATCCACAGTTGTCCGAAATTGTAAAAAAAACATTGTGCATACCAGCCACATCAGTACCATGCGATCGTGTATTTTCTAAAGCAGGAAATATTATAACCGAAAAGAGAAACAAACTGTTGCCTAAGAAATTAAACGAAATGCTATTCATCAAACAAAATTTATAATCGAAACAAAATTGTACTTATATTCTAGAATTGTACTTTTATACTTCGAATACAAATGTGAACTTAAATATATTAAAAGTAAAGATTACATCGATAATAGATGATTTATTTTTAAACAAAATTAATTAATTAATTTATCATTCTGTCGCCAACCACGAAGCGAATCGGACGTTCTCGATACGCGCTCCAGGTGGATGATTACGGCCAAAGTCAAGCCACTGACCCCACCATACACACACGAAGATTTACGTACGCTTAGTTGAACGTGAAGCGATCTGTGCTTGCTGTGTGTAATAAGTGTACAGTGCGTAGTGTACTGTGTTAAGTGTGTGTAGTGTATGTGATTGTCCGTGTGTTACCCGTTTGAGAGTGTTGAGCGACAATACAGGTGCGTACGGCACGCATCTCTTGTGTTCGCATTTTGTGCGTTCGCATCTCGCGCGCTCGTATCTTGAAGAGCGCGCTCTCCTCTCATTTGTCCTGTGTTTGGTAAGTGATCCTCTCTTATCCTACTATCCTTGTCCTCCACGCAGTTGAATTGTTGGCTCGGGCTCTCCCATGGAGGCGGAGCCTATGGATGAATCTAATGAAGGCTTCATTACAGTGAAGCGCAAGAGTTCTGACCCAGGACAGATGGCGAAGAAAAAGATTTTACATGAACCTTTGGCTTCAACATCGCGAGATGATTCTGCTAAAGCGAATGTACATTCAAGGGCCAAAACGTATCATGCTTCTTTTAACGGGGCACATAATGTTTTTTTTATGCCTCGTACCAAGCCGCTTGACGTTAGATCGATCACAGCATCGATCTACAAAAAATACCCGGGTGTTTTGGACGTCATCCGACTGCATCCAAAGAAGTTGCGTGTCACCGCAAAGGACCGGGTGCAGGCCAATGCAATTGTGGCCGATCCGGACTATACGGAGGATTACCGGGTGTATATTCCCGGTGGATTGGTGGAAGTCATCGGTGTGGTAGATGACTTTGAATACCCCTTAGAGGATATCCTTCAGTACGGACAAGGGGCATTCCTTTATCAATCCTCGCCTCGTGTCAAGGTCCTCGAAGTGAAAAAACTGTACGCTTCGAAAATGGTTGACGGAAAGAAGGTGTTCCGTGAGACTTCCTCACTCCGGATCACTTTCGAGGGTACAGTACTGCCGAACACACTGTACTTTGAGGGTCTACGGGTACCCATCCGTCGACCCTTTGTTACAAAGGTTGCTACCTGTTCTAAATGCAGCCAGATTGGGCATTCCGAGCCTTACTGTACCAACTCTGTTAGGTGCGGTAAGTGCAAAGGACCGCATTCTACGGCAGAATGCAAGGCTGACACCCAAAAGTGCGTCCATTGCAAACAGGAATGGCACGAAGTGTCTACTTGCTCAGTGTACCGCAAAAAGCAGGCCGAGCATAAAAAAGCCGTCCTTTATAACTCAAAGAGGTCATTCGCCGATGTTTTGAAGAAAACCTCAGAAGTGAATCCGTTCGATACACTCTCACTTCTTGAGGGTAATGAACCGTTGCCCAATCTGGCCCCTCTAACAGGAGTGAAAAGATCGATTACACCGAGGGTGTCAATCAAAGGGATCCGGAAAAACAAAACTGTTCCCCCTAAAAAGGCAACTCGACGTCACGTTGATGCGACCCAACGCCAATCCCAGGGTCCCATGCCCCCACGTGATGTTCGTACTCGTCCACCTTCCCGTAACCCTCCCAATCCTAGCAATCTGGCTTTCCCCAGTGAACCCAGATCCTTCTCCAGGCAATCCCTCCCAAGCCTGACAGAAATCTTACAATCCCTCCTAGACTCCCTTTCCCTCCCGGAACCCCTATCAGGGCTAATCCCTTTGGCATTTCCTTTCCTAAGAGGAATGGTCAGGCAATGGTTATCAAAATGGCCATGTCTCAGTATGATGGTCCGCTTGGATGATTAATGCCTCCGATGACCACTATACTACAATGGAACTGCAGAAGTTTTTTGGGAAAAATTGACTCTTTTAAAGTATTGATAGGGCAACACAATTGTAACGCATTTGCCCTAAGCGAAACTTGGCTCTCACCCGATAAAAATATTACCTTCCCGGGATATAATATTTTTCGTCAAGATCGACATGATGCAGCTAGTGATAGGCGTGGTGGGGGAGTGTTAATTGGTATTCGAAGTAGTCACAGCTTCTACAGAATACCCCTCCCCACACCCGAGGGAATCGAATACGTCGCTATACAGACAAAACTAGGGGATCTTGACGTTTCTATTGCTTCAATTTATATCCCACCGGGAGCCAATCTGGACCCAAAGAAGATCAACAAGGATCTTGAAACCCTAGTAACGGTACTACCAAAACCGTTTTTCATCCTGGGCGACTTTAACGCCCATGGATCAGATTGGGGTTGTACGCATGACGATAATCGTGCACCAATCATTAGGGATATCTGCGACACATACAGTTTGACGATTTGAAACTCTGGCGAAGCAACTAGGGTGCCCTCACCTATGGCACGACCCAGCGCAATAGACCTATCTCTTTGTTCATCGTCTTTAGGGCTGGATTCTATGTGGAAGGTAATCCAAGACCCGCTTGGCAGCGACCATCTGCCAATAAAGATCTCGATTATCAAGAGGAGTCGCACAGTCGATCAAGTCCCCGTTAATTGTGACTTAACGAGGAACATCGACTGGACGAAATACGGCAACCAAATGACCGCTTTGCTAAGCCGCGTAGAACCCAGTTTCTCCGTAAATGAGGAGTACACAAATCTCGTTATGGCGATAAACGAGTGCGCCCTCGGTGCCCAAACGAGGCCGCCCCCCCAGGCAAGGATTTTTAAAAGACCACCCACTCCTTGGTGGGACGCGGATTGTAAAGCGCCATTCTCAGCGAAGCGGAAGGCTTTTGCCAGGTATAGAGACACCGGCTCCATGGATCTATACATCCATTATAGAGGCCTGGAGCGTAGGTGCAAAAACTTGCTTAAAGCAAAAAAAAGGTCATACTGGCCGAGGTATGTCAAAAACCTCAAGCCTTCCACTTCGCTAACGGAGCTTCAGAGCATGGCGAAAAGGATGCGCAACAGCAAAGCAACAAACGAGAGCGAAAGGGTTTCTGGGGCATGGCTAGAGCCATTTGCACAAAAAGTCTGCCCTGATTTCGCTCAAGCACCACCATTTGAACAGAGTGCTCATGGGAGTGATCCGCAAATGGATTCGCCGTTCACAATGGTTGAGCTATCGCTTGCTCTGTACTCCAGCAATAATTCGTCTCCAGGACTGGATCAGATTCGGAACAAATTGCTCCATAATCTGCCAGATCTGGCGAGGAAACGGCTGTTGAGATTATTCAACATTATGTTGGAGCTTAACACCGTCCCGTTGGAGTGGAGAGAAGTGAAAGTAGTCACCTTGTTGCAACCTGGCAAACCGGCATCAGACTATAATTCTTATCGATCGATAGCAATGCTATCTTGCTTGCGAAAACTATTTGAGAAAATGATTCTTTTTAGACTGGACAATTGGCTTGAATCCAAAGGCCTCTTGTCAAGTACCCAATTTGGCTTTCGCAAAGGCAAGGGTACCAACGATTGCTTGGCGCTGCTTGTGTCCGAAATCGAGATGGCTCATTCTCGTAAAGAAATGATGGCATCTGCATTTCTTGACATCAAGGGGGCTTTTGACTCAGTATCAGTCAATGTTCTGTGTCAAAAGTTATCATCTGCGGGCTTAACCCCAAGACTGAATAACGTCTTATTCAACCTCCTTTCGGAAAAGGCAATGAATTTCGACAATGGCCACATGAAAATTCGGAGAATCAGTTACTATGGACTACCACAAGGGTCCTGTTTGAGCCCCTTGTTGTATAATTTTTATGTGAACGATATTGATGCATGCCTTGCACCTGGCTGTAACCTAAGGCAATTGGCGGACGACGGTGTTGTATCAGTCGCCAGCAACAACATCGCCGACCTTCAAAGTCCTTTGCAAACCACACTTAACAATTTAGAAGTGTGGGCCACAAACCTAGGTATCGAGTTTTCTCCAGAGAAAACGGAAATGCTGATATTCTCTTTCTTTTACAACACTGAGAGTAATAGACGCTTGACTTTGGTTGACCCAAAAGTCGATATCTTTTTATATGGTAAAAAGATATCCATTGCCAGATCTTTTCGATACCTAGGGGTTTGGTTTGATAGCAAAAATGTATGGAGGACACATATTGACTATCTGGTACAGAAATGTACAAGAAGAATCAATTTTCTCAGAACGATTACCGGACTCTGGTGGGGTGCACATCCCAAAGACGTCCTTAACCTATATAAGACAACGATACTGTCCGTCTTGGAGTATGGTTGCATATGCTTCCACTGGGCAGCCAAGTCGCATCTAATCCGACTTGAGAGGATTCAGTATCGTTGTCTTAGAATCGCACTAGGTAGCATGAAGTCGACTCACAACATGTCACTCGAAGTGATGTCCGGAGTGATGCCGCTAAAGCTTCGTTTTGAGCTACTATCGCTTCGCCTTTTCGTCCGCTCTACAGTATCAAATCCCTTGATAATCGAGAACTTTAAAACACTGCAAGAGATAGGTTCTAAATGCAAAATCATGAAGGTATATCGTGATTTTGTTTCTCTACAGGTGCACCCTAGTAGTTTTCAAAACATTAGTAGTGCCAGCTTACCAGAGTCCTACAGTTCCATTTTAAGTGTAGATACCTCGTTGAGGGAGGCAATTAATACTATCCCTGATAATCTTCGCTGGATGACAATTCCCAACATTTTTGTGGAAAGGCATGGCCAACCAAATGTAAACCATTTTTACACTGACGGATCCTCATCAGAGCAGGGCATTGGTTTTGGTGTATATAACACGTGTACCGAAGCATATTTTAAATTACGCCAACCATGCTCAGTTTATGTAGCGGAGCTCGCCGCAATCTTTTATGCCTTACTGTTGATAAGTGCATGCCCTCCGGATCAGTATGTAATTTTTTCAGACAGCCTAGTGCTCTTGAAGCATTAAAATCCGTGAAGGCTATTAAGAGCCCAGACTATTTTGTAAAAGAAATTCTAAAAGTCCTAAGCTCCTTGTTTGAAAAATCGTTTCGAATATCCCTGGTATGGTTGCCTGCTCATTGCGGCATCTTAGGAAACGAGAAAGCAGACCATTTGGCCAAGAAGGGTGCTTCGGAAGGGTCCTTCTACGATAGACCCATCCTCCCTCACGAGTTCTTACGGGCCCCACAAGCTTTCTGCATTGCACGCTGGCAGGGCTTGTGGGACACGGATGAACTTGGGAGGTTCCTGTACTCGATCTCTCCTAGAGTTTCTTTGAAACCTTGGTTCCGCGACATCTCTGGAGAGCGTGCATTCATTCGAATGATGTCTAGACTTATGTCTAATCATTTCGCATTGGGCGCACATCTCCAGCGTATAGGACAGGTCGACACGAAAGCATGTGGCTGCGGCCTTGGATTTCACGACATAGACCATCTTCTGTGGTCTTGCGAGGAATACGAGGCTGCACGACCCACTTTGTTGGATGCAGTCGAGAAACTGGAAAGAACTCCTGGTATTCCCATCCGGGATATACTAGCTGGGTCGGACTGGAGCCTCTTAAGGGTTATCTTTGGGTTCTGCAGAGCTAACGGTTTAACTGTGTGACATCCCTAAGGCAAGACTCTTGTGGCTGGCTGTGCGGTGGTTGGTCGTCTGTGTTGACATGCGCTTTCGCACATGAGTTTGTGCCGTCGGGGTGCGAACGTTTGTCATCTTCGGACGGCTTGCTATCGGTTGGTTGGCCGGAAGAGTAATGTTTCCCATCCATACTCCATTTGTTTGTCCTTGTGCTACATGTTGTAAATCGCTAGTTTGCTTGTGATGAATGACTGTATGTGTGAATGTATGAATGAATGTGCGTGATGTGTATGGCTGGAGGTTCAGGCACGGCTTGAGACAGAAGATCTTTGCATGGATGAGGTCCTTGCAAAGATTTTAACCCTCGATCCCGGCATACAGATCCTCGCCAAGGGCTAGGACAAGGTCCTTCGTAAAAAAATGCTAGATGAATACCGTCACTCAAAAGCGTTGGAAACTAAACTTCATAAAGACCCCTGCTACGCTTACTGGACTATTCAAAACGGACTGGATCGAACCCGCAATGGATATTTCGAAAACTTCAAGACTATCCATATGATGACCCGGACAAGTACGCCGGATGACAACGTACAACACGATCTCGACCCCTGCCACGAATGGACTTCACAAAACAAACTGGAGTGGACGACGACGAATTGCACGATCTCGACCCCTGCTACGAAAAAATAGGCCATTCGACAAGGACTTGGATTGGATAATATCTGCACTGTCCGAGCACACCCGGAATAAGGTGTCCTTCCATAATTGCGAGAAGGAAATGTCTCGCAATCATTTGAATTGTATGATTATACCCTAACATTAAGCAATACGGCCAAAGCCGTTCTTTCTGAATAAAAAAAAAAAAAAAAAAAAAAAAAAAAATAATTTATTTATTTATTTTTATTTTCTTAATTGCTCGGCCACGTTGGGTTACAGCAATAGTGCTTACTGACTATAGTATACAATTATTCACGAAGGAGTAGGAAGGAGTTTATGGTACGGAAAAGGAGCGAAGACGGGATCGGTAGAACGCTGCTACAGCTTGATTTTTGTCACAGTCAGCATCAGTAAAGGACCAATCGGTACCGTCTAAAATATGATGAAGCTTTTGGTAGTCCAGTTTCCTCAAATTGAACATAAGAGCCGTAGGTATTCGTTGAGAGGATGCAAGGCGAGAGTGCGTAAGGAGCACACTTGTCTCATGAGCAGGATGATGATTGTCTAGCGCGACGAGTGGAACAGGTGAAGCTATGACGGGGGAGCAGCGCTCCAAGAAGGCATAGCATTGGCAGCATTGGCAAATAGAAGGTCCAATTGACTTCCGCGTATATTTTTTATGCCAGATAATTGCAGCAAACCGTTTACCGACATTCCATCAAGCAGAGAAACATTTTCACGAGATACACCAGTAGGAATGAAGTGATTAACGCACGATGCAAACGGTTGCCAGGAGAGTGATGGTGAATTAAAATCACCAAGTAACACCATAAGATCATTTGGTTTAAGTTTGCCAGCAACGAAACTAACACTCTCATGCAAATCGTCAAGGACTTCTTCGGAAGAACGCAGATCGGGTGGAATGTAAACGGCGCCGATATAGATTGCAAGGTTTTGAAGCTTAACAATTGTCCAAACAGACTCCAGCGAATCGAACGGCAGTAATAAAGTTGACGTGTTCAGCACGGAAGAGCAGGCAATCAGTTGTTAATAAAAATAATAATGTTGTTAATAAAAAAGGATATTTCTGAAGTCATGTATTTCTGAAGTCATGTCATGTTTCATTTAAGAACTTATCTTTAAATATTATTCTGGTTGTAAAACACTATCATGGCTCTTAAACATATTTTATTTCATTTAAATAAGTTAACACCCAACGTTTTAATCTTTTGCATTTGTTTAACAAACCGGAATCGACTCGCCTACTGAATCTACGGGTCGACCCGAACTCGCTGCACCCTCGGGTCAAACTGAACCCAACAGTCAAAAGCCGAAGATTTTATATTGACCTTTCACTTTTTCTCGGTTCATAATTCTCGGTGGGAACCCACCGGGCACCAGCACTCAGAGATCGCTTGAATACGCGCTTGAAAAAGAACTTGAGTTGGCGAAATTATTCAAGTGATCCGTCGGCTCCCGAAGCCGAAGCAAACCCGAAGCCGAAGCAAAACCCGAACGGGGGTCTGCACGAACCTTCGTTTAATTAGTTCCCTCCCTCTTTTTTGCCAGGATTTCTTTCCGAAATGATACAGTGCACAGAATTATATCACAACAAATCTATTTATTGAAATTAATATCATTTATCTAACAAGTTTTACAAAAATCAAAAACACATGCACTACGAACACTGAACATAATTTCACATTAACGCACATTATTTTAAAACACCCTTTCACACTCGCACAGTGAATAAAATCACAAAATCGTCACAACACTTTCTGCTCTTCCTCACTGTTGCGCCTAGTTCCTTTAGCTACACTGTACGGGCCAAATACGCCAACACTACGACACAGCCACAGGTTTTGTTGTCTCCGTTCGTCGTGAAACACACATGAAATGGAAGAAAAATTATATTAATTAGAAGGGGGGATGTTGGTTGATAATTTTAATCACTTTTACTTACCTTAAATCAGATAAATCTCCATTTTTCACGGGGTTTATCCGCTGACTACCAAGCGCTGAAACACCACACAAGCACCAACTTCACTGGACTGAAAGTAAAGCTTACTGCGTGAATGTGTGTATGCGCTTCTGCCAAGCCAACCGCGCCGTATTGCGTGTGTAGCCAAGAGCGTGTGTGTGTATATTTGCACCACTGGACACAGAACACAAAACTCACCGCACCGCAGAGCGTGTGTCGCCAAGATGGTATGCATGTGTGTATTTGCACCATTGAATTCTGAACGTCCACCGCACCGCACCACACAGCGTGTATCGCCAAGTGAGTGGCTGTGTGTAGTATCACCGTGGACTGCAGAAAACTGCCTGCACTAGAACAGAGCGCTGGTGTGGCCAAATGTGTGCATGTGTGTACTTGCTCCACTGAAAGCCGGTATCGCACCAGATTTCGGGTGTCGCCTTGTGCGTGTGTGTGTGTTATTGTCACAGCACACTCGTTCGTCATTTTTTTTTTTCGTTTTTTCGCTTGAGCCACTCGATTTCGTTCTTCGCTGATTTTGGCAGCGCACGAGGGAGTTTCGACTTAAACTTCCAACAACAACAACCACACGAGGAGGCTCGGGGACACTCATCAGGGGAAAATCGCTCAAATTAGAGCGAGAGACAGATAGAAAAAGTGAAAGGTCAATATAAAATCTTCGGCTTTTGACTGTTGGGAACCTATCGTGAACCCGACCCGACCCGAACTCGCTGCACCAACGGGTCGGAGTCGCTTCCCAAGTAGCAACCGAAGCTTTTTTCTCCCAGTTTCAACCCCCTCATGTCCACAAACTGCCTTCGCTTACTATTCCTATCCCGTTTCTACATTCCACAACGTTTGTTGCGTTCTCGCTCATCAGGGTGTTAGTCAATTCTCTCTTGCCACACGAAGAGAATTCTCCTGCACACTTCGTGTGTTGGATTCTACCCATCCCTGTTGAACACACGTCATTTTCTTCCATCGCACTCATCAGGGTGTTTGCTCTTTTCCATCCAACCCAAAGAGCGACTTCAGTGTGCTCTGAACCGTGGATGTGAGAGTGTGTGTTTGTGTGCTGCGTGAACTATTTTTCCTGCGTGAAACACTTTCCATACTGCGCCATCCGCGGTGTTCTTTCTGCTTCGGAGGACGAATTTTTATCATCTCATTGTTTGGGTAAGTGTCCTTTTCTAAGTGTCTAGTGCTATGTGATATTTATTCTAATTCTAATATTCTTCTAATATGCAATGTTTTGCACATTACAAGTTTCAGATGTTTGCTGCTACCGCTAGCTGTTCCTCAAACTACTTAAAAAGTGTGACACTGTGTGCACAGGCGTTCAAGTTTCATTTGATCCTCAAGCACAAAGGTAAGTTTGTCACATCTTTATATCAAGTGTAATCTTTTTAACAAAGTGTGTGTATTAATTGTGTATTTTCATCAACAGCCTTCATACAACACCGCGGTTGAGGCGCGCCAAATCTGATGACATCTTCCCTGAACCAAGCAGGCTGAACACACGCACCACGAAACGGGCTCCAGCGCGGTGTGAAGAGGGAAAAAGAAGAGAAGACAGAATTGGAAACAGCCGCGCCAGGCTTCCAACCACCGTGTGTGTGTATGTAAGTATGTGAGAACACATGTGTGAATCCTCTTGTGGGAACTGCAAAAAGAAGAGAATAAAGAGTGTGAAGCAGCTAGGCTGCCGCAACCAAATCAAGAGAGTGAATTCTCATTTCAATCCGAAAAACTGGGAGAGAGTGATGACATGCGAGAGAGAATAACACTAGAAACACGAGAGAGGGCCACACGAAGCGCTTTCGGGTTTTTTCGCCTTCGCGCACATTTTGCTTTATGTGCGCGAAAAAGTGAGCCTTGATCAGCGCGATGGCTCCCATACAAAGGCCTTCGGCTTTGCTATCTGGGTAGTCGTTTCAGCAGTATCACAAAGTTTCTGCCCGATGGGTGCCGAAACAGCTGACCGAAGACCACATGAAGCGGTCAACACCTGGCTGCGCGAGGCGAACGGAGAGTGGTATTCTGCCGGCATAGACAAGTTCATCGTGCGGATGCGCAAGGTGTTGGAAAAAAATGGCGATTATGTAGAAAAGTAGCCAAGACCTTGGCCTTTCCAACGGTGTATCGCTTTTTGTAAATTAATGTCATTTTCTATGAAAAAAAAAAATTGGAGACCTTACTTTATTGTCAGCCCTCGTAGATCAATCTGGCATGAGCCAATGGTTTGGACGGTCGAGTTCCCGATGCCGATTAAAGTCGGACAATCTGCTAAATCGAATTCATTAATGCCGATATTGTGGGCTCCTGATCGGCAAAGCAGACTCACCGCTGCTCCGGTATCAATGAGGAATTTTGATACGTAAGAGGGATTCATAGTGGTTGAAAGCTCTACACAGTCCAGATCTCCCGGGGCCTGCAACACCTGACAGGTGATCCATTCGGCCTCAGGTACCCAGGAGGGCTGAGCACCGTCGGGTGGAGATTTCAAAGGGTTCTTATCTATTGTGGGGGTTCCAATTTGCTGCGGCCCCTCGGTATTAGTTTTTTGGCTGCGGACATGACTCTACGATTGCGGTTTCGGAGCCGTTGGCCATATCATTGTTGGTTAGCCGTCTCTAAAACTTCGGGTTCCATAGTATGGTTACTTGACGGAAAAACTTGGGGCCGCATTTGGGGAGCGTGATTACTATAAAAGGCTGGATTGCCATTAGCCGCATATGGGGCCCACGTCACGCTAGGGACATCCTGCGCCGACCTCGGAGATTGGTGTTCATGTGTGCAGAGGGTGCTGGCGGTACCCACGAATTATGATAAGCCGGCAGGCTAGGAGGGGCTGTCGGTCCCCACATTGACGGATAGACCGCATTTCCACTTGTATGATGAGGGAAATGGGAGGGAGGATAAGTTACGGGAGCATTAGCCCATGGTGGAGGTGCTTTCCCCTTCGAATTCCTATCACCATAATCTTTTTCATCCGATATATCCCCTAAAAATGTGTTTATTCGCCGATAGCGCGAGCCCTGCTCTAATGCATCTCCAATTTTTCTTCATTTTCTATATCGAGTAATTCTTCTATCAAATGATTTAATAACTCTTCAAAGTCGAGCGACTTTTGAAGGCGGGCAAGGCTGCGCAGTGAACGATTCCTTAGCCCGGTAATAAAATGCGATCTTATCATTCTTTTAGAGTACGAAAGATTTTCCTTAGTTTTTGGGTCGAAAGCATTAAGGTAACCTTCCAGTAAGGCGGCGCTCTAGCAGCAATCGAACACGACATCCGACACGAACAAACCCATATAATCATATGGAGGTGCACTGTCAGACACAAACAAACAAACAAGAAAAACGTCGAGTCGAACATGTCAGTTGATTCTGTCTGTGATGTTCGATACCCACCTGTGCTGTGAGTACCTTGGCTTTCAAACGCTTCACAGCTACAGTAGATAGAATTCAATTCGGGACATTTTTAAGTTTGTTTACGTAGTTTGTCTCTTTTTCTTCTTAAAATTGCGTGCAAAATATTTAAAATAGCTATCAATAATTATTGTTAAACTTTTCAATCAATTATAGCATCAAATATAAAGGATTGAAACGTATTAAACTATTGTGTGTACATAATCCATGTGTATGCACTGTATGTGTTTTGGCATGGACGTTTGTTTACATTTTTCAATATTAAATTTGAATGATTTCTATGTTATTATAGATGTGAATCACTAGTTGAATTATGAGTTGAATCTTCCCCCTGTAGGTGGATATTCATTTAAACTATGAAAATGCTTCATTTTCGAGACGAAAAGAAAGGCGTATTGCAGTGCATCATGACAGGTCTATAAGACATCGAACAGCTGACAGAGCACCTATCGAACAGAGTCGTGTTTGTTTGTCTCGTTCGATTGGTCCCAGAGCGCCGCCTAACTCGGCTCGCTCTTTATAGCGTGGAAAGGATTCGTTTACTCCTTGCCGCAATGTTTCGATCTGCTGTCCTACCGTTTCTAATTTCAAACTATCCCCAAACTCATGCAAGAGGCGAGGTTTACCACCTCTATCCGCTTAAAATAGGCAGCCGAGTTGCTCTTGAGTTTGATAAGTACTATACGAATGAGAGGTTCATCGGAACCTCCCTCCGGTATTTCACTTTTAGACTGATCTGCGGCATAAAGGAAGGCATCAAGTTCCGCAGCATTCCATCTAAACTCCGGGATCAAATTCATAGCTGTTTCCGATGGACATGACGATGCTTGAGCAACCTAAACTAGCGTCCACAAAAAAAAAATGAGGAGATTTGTTTTCACTGGAGGCTGACTTTTTACTGCTAGAGGGCGATTGGCCGCTGGAAGTTTTGTTGCACCCCCTCGCAACTCCCTCTTGCTCATCAAGACTTATTTTTTATATTATAATTAAAATAAAACTCTCACCCAATGGCAAGGGCCACCTTCTGCATGGGTCTTTCTCAAAGTGGGCCGGGAGCCTGGAACAACTCACGCACTTTCAGTTCAGAACAACAACACATGCACTTTCACTTCAATCACTTTTTCTATTATTTTAGTGCGTCTAATTAGCACTAATCCCACCGCTGTCACCAATTGTAGCGTGCGAGAATTCTTTCGAACGACGAACGGCAAAGAAAAGGGAACTATCACTTAACGTGCTAAATTTGGAACACGGACGAGGGGGTGAGGCGGGTTCTGGATCGGGCTGCGTACATCGTCGTCGTCAGCAAATTGGGTTGGTGGAGGTTCGAAGCTCGGGCGGATCATTCGGAGGGGAAGGTATTGAGTGACCGATCGTTGGCAGGTTCTGATTCTGGTTGCGCCATGAGGTGCAATGTTCTGTCAGTTCGGTCATCGGTGGTCGGCCTGGTTTCAGGTGTGCGTTGAACCCCACGCTATGAGGTAACTATGCTGACAGTGTATAGTTGCCATTCTGCCAGTTCAACATCGGTCATTGGTGGTCGGCCGGGTTTCAGGTGTGCGTTGAATCCCACACTATGAGGTAACTATGCTGACCGTTGGCTGCGGGTTCCAGGTTCGTCTTTGGACAGCACGTGAGGCACGTGTCGTCGGTGGTATTCTGTTATTGAAAGCGACAAGAAACAAAAAGGGTCGCTTCATGCAGGGATAATTCATCTCGAACGAAAGGTGGCGCAAGTATTGAATAGTTGTGTGAAGTGCATTATGTTCAACAAGAAGCTTGGTCACAAGGAGGGCTTCCCGAACTGCATCGAAAAAGGAGATACACCATTGCATACCCTGCATATGGATCATGTCGGACCAATGGACGCGACAGCAAATCAGTTTGAGTACGTGCTAACGGTAGTGGACGGATTTTCGAAATTCGTTTGGCTCTTTCCTACAAAGACGAGCAGCGGAGAGGAAACGTTGCGGAAGCTGGAGGTATGGTCATCAATCTTCGGCAACCCGGCGCGTGTCATCAGTGATCTGGGTTTGGCATTTACATCGCAGATATTCAGCGAGCATCTGAAGAAAAATGGTATCGATCATGTTGTGAGTACTACTGGAGTGCCAAGAGGTAACGGGCAAGCGGAGAGGGTTAACTGAATTGTACTAACTAATTTGTCAAAGCTTTCTTGTGACGACCCCGCGAAATGGTTTAAGAATATAAATCAAGTTCAACAGGCTATTAACGCACATAGCCAAGCATCAACGGGACGATCACCATTTCAGCTGATGTTTGGGATACAAATGAGGAGTAAGGCCAGTGATCAATTAATAGAATTGTAAAATGATGTGTTATATGAGGAATTTCATGAAGATAGGAAAAGAATGAGACTCGAGGTCAAAAACGCGATTATAAAAGCTCAACAACAGTATAAAAGACAATATGATAAAAAGCGCAAACCGGAAAGGGGTTATAGTGTAGGGGACTTAGTAGCTATCCGTAGGACTCAATTTGTGGCGAGACGGAAACTTGCGAGTGAATATATTGGGCCTTATGCGGTAGTTCAGGTGAATCGTAATGGGCGGTACAAAGTCAGGAAAGAGGGTAACGCGGAGGTTGCGAACGTAACAATTCAGTCTTTTTTTAATCAGCTAGATAAGGGTTTTTTTAATTTTCAAATAGTTTTTGATAAATTTTTGATAGTAACCAGTTTATCCTAAAAACTGTTCTAATTCCTTTTGTGTTGAAGGCAATTTCAAACTCAATATTTTATTTATAATTTCAATTTAGGATTAATCTTAACTCCTTTCTTGGATGCGTTTATATTCTTCTGATTTGAAATGATGAGGAAATCGGTAAGATTTCAAATACGTTGGTTAGTTTTCTTTTGTAAATATTTTGTGTTGGATTACACTTGTAGAGGAAAGCTTCTCGCCTTCTTTCAATAACACCAAAGAATTTCGAATAATTGTATTCAACAAACATTCTTTTTCCACTATTGGGGCCCTTCATGATTCTAGTCAGTTTTTTGTATGGGGTTTGACAGTTGGAGGCTGAAATTTTTTAAACGCTCTATACAAAATCACACACAAAACTATTCCCTGTAATTTTCAGTCTAGATTATTATAGCCTCAAATCTAGAATTAGATTCGAGTACCTGCTCGAAAAATGGCAAAACAAGGTGGTGTTTACATTTATCCCAAGCTGCATTAAAGGGGTCTGGTGATGGAATCCAGAATCAAAGTGTATGTAGTCTAGGTGGGCTCATAGCATGTTTTTATAACCATATTTGAATATAAATGTTCAGGCACAGCCCTGTCACTTCATATCGTGCTTAACAAAACACGAACATTCTTCGTTCAATTTCGAGTGTTCGGCTCGATCGAGTAGTTTATAAATAACAGTGAATGTCACGAATAAACTCTCTCTTCCAATTTTGCTGCACAACGAATAACTGCTGGTAAATATTAACCTTTAAGTTGGCAACCGGATACCCGGGTATTTTTTTCAACTTTAAACTGCCATAACTTTTGATTCATTGCTTTTATTGACCTGAAATTTGCCGTAGCCTCCCAACTTTTAATTTATGATTTTTGGTGCATAAGTTGTAATTTTTAACAGCCTGTAAGTATTTTATTTTGATTTTTTTTAACTTTACCCGTAAGTTGGCAACCAGCATACCCGGGTATTCCATACATTTTGTATAGAGAATGACGTTTCTCTTCTTCCTCTTTTCGTATTGTGCTTATTTTCGAGTCAAATTCAAGCGGTTCCAAATTTCAATATGACCGTTATTTTTATATTAAAATGAAAAAAACTTAATGAATAAATGAAATCGAAGAGAATATACGGTCGGCATTACTTGCTTACAGCATTAAAATATAGAAAGCATTGTTTACCTATGAAAATCGTTAATTTTTTGCATCAAAACGTGTGGAATACCCGGGTATGCCGGTTGCCAACTTACGTGTGTAAATCTGGTTGCCAACTCTACGGTTAAAGGTTTGAAAATTACACCGAAACGCGGAAAATAAATTATCCGAAATAGTGAGATTAAACAATAAATTTTTGACAGCATGGGTGAAATTTTTTGTTCAAACAAGCTTCCAGGATGCTTGACGAATACACAAAACACTCTTAAAATTTTTGTTCAGAAGCGATAAAAATCAGCCTTCTAAATTCATACTCCTTGGGATAAGCCCACCTGTTATATTATACGTACTTAGATAGCTGCTCGAAAACAGCTATACAATGCAAACAGCTTGTGGTATTGCAATAATACTTAGATTGCACATCACTACATGGAACGATAGTTCCAGATCGGATGACACCAACCGATCCAGGGATGACAGCGGTGCTGTTAAGGGATGACGAGCAGATCGTCCTGAATATTCATGTACGCGATCACGACCGGACCAAAATTGCAGAGTACCACAATTGGCGACGAGGAAAAATAGTTTAAACAAGTGAAGTGAAGTGAAAATTTACATTGAGGTTTGAAAATAAATGTGGTAATTGTGAAAATGTTTAATTAACCGTATTGTGTCAATTTGTATATGTGTAATTGGTTACCTGTAGGAGAGCAGCATCCAAGTAGATAGGGTTGCCGGATAGCAACATGAAAGAAAGGAATGCCGGAGTGCATACAAGCATACCTTTTTGGATGAAAGATAAAGGAATGCCGGAGAGCATTTTGGGAATGGCCCAGGTCGCCAAGGGAAATCGTTGAGTCGATCCTGAAACTGCCGGAGTGCAGTAGAAAGGAACGGTAGGCTGCCAGAGAGCAGTATAAAAAAAGGAATAGGGATAATGTACCTGCCGGAGAGCAGTACAAAGGGAAAGCAATGGTGGTTTGTAACTATTAGAAAGATGGAACAGAAAGAAAATGGAGTCACTGAGAAATTACTGGTTTATAAAACAAAACAAAATGGTTTCATATTACAGGAAAATGGACGCATGGAACGTACAACCATTTCTCTTCAAAGCGATGGAGAGAAACGCTGTTAGGAACAAATGGGTGAAATATCGACGTAACTTCGAGTACATTATCGCCGCGACTGGCGAAAAGGATCGCACTAGGATCAAAAATATCTTCCTTGCGAAAGCTGGCCCTGATGTACAAGAAGTTTTTACATCCATTCCTGGAGCGGACGTACAGGGAGGAGGGGAGGAAGGCGTTGACTCGTATGTAGTGGTGGTAGAGAAGTTAAACGATTACTTCTGCTCAAAGGAGCATGACGTTTTCGAAAGGAACCGGTTTTGGACATTAAAACCGGACAATCGGAAACTGTCGAGGAGTTTGCTTTCCGGTGCCAGAGTTGGGCACAGAAATGCAACTTTGAAAACAACGAGAACGAAGCACGAGCAATTAGCGTGATCGACAAGGTAATCTTATTTGCTCCGTCCGAGCTGAAGGAAAGGTTACTGGCGCAAAAGTCATTGGATTGGGATGAAACGATCCGTTTGATTAGTTCGTACGAGTCGGTGAAAAGGCAGGCAAGAGCAATGAGTGCCCCGGGGAAGGATGACGCCCTAGGATGGGAACAGCGACAAAGCAACTCGTTTGTCAACCGGGTGACCGAACGAGGTTTAGGGTGCGCACGTTGCGGGAAAAGAGATCACAATTGAGGTGATTATCAGTGCCCAGCCAAAAACAAGGAATGCTACAAATGCAAAAAGGTTGATCATTTCGGAGCCCAATGCCGGACGCCAAACAATTTGAAACGGCGACCTGACGCATTTCACCAAGGGGCTAAACGCCCACGAACAGAAGTGGTGAGGATAGTTGCGAATGTGGAAGAGGAACCGGAAAGGGGTAGAAATTTCATTTATAGCATAAGCGATGGACCGAAACAACGTTGTACCTAAGGTAACCTGCTGTCGCAACAAGGATGGAGATCTGGTCAGTAACCAGCCAGAGGTCCTCTCGCGGTGGGCTCAGTACTTTGATGAATTACTCAATGACCAGCTTAGCGAACAGCTAGAAGCGCCACTAGCAGATAATGTCATGCTACTGCCACCTAGCATAGAAGAAACACGAAAGGCTATCCGTCGGCTGAAAAATAACAAGGCAACCGGAACCGACGGAATTGCAGCTGAACTGGTCAAGAATGGAGGTGCACGACTAGAAAACGAGATTCATCAAATTGTTGCTGAGGTGTAGGATAGCGAATCGATGCCTTGGGATTGGAATCTCGGCATCATCTACCCCATATACAAGAAGGGAGACAGGTTGGACTGCAACAACTACAGGGGTATTACGGTGTTGAATACCGCCTATAAAATATTCTCCCTGATCCTCCAGGATCGCCTTGTCCCACACGTCGAAGAGATAGTCGGAAACTATCAAAGAGGATTCCGAAACGGAAAATCAACCATGCGGCAGATCTTGGAGAAGATGGCTGAATACAAAAACGACACATACCATCTCTTCATAGACTTCAAAGCCGCATACGATAGCATAGCCAGGGTAAAACTGTACGACGCCATGAGCTCATTTGGACTCCCGGCCAAACTGATAAGGCTAGTTAGAATGACTATGACCAACGTCACATGCCAGGTGAGGGTGGATGGAAAACTCTCAGGACCTTTTGCTACCACCAAGGGTCTGCGCCAGGGGGACGGGCTTGCCTGTCTCCTATTCAACTTGGCGCTAGAGAGGGCCATCCGCGACTCGAGGGTGGAGACTACGGGAACCATCTTCTATAAGTCAACCCAGATCCTGGCATACGCTGATGATATAGACATATAGATATAGAAGCCTACCAAGGGATTGAGCAGGCGGCAGAGAACCTCGGATTGCAGATAAACGAGGTAAAGACCAAACTGATGGTGGCAACATCAGCGGACCTACCAATAAATAATCCGAATCTACGTAGGCGTGATGTACAGATAGGTGAACGCACTTTTGAAGTCGTCCTAGAATTCACCTATCTTCAAAGGTCAAAGGTCAGCAACGACAACAGTATGGAAGTTGAGTTGCGCGCAAGGATGCTGGCTGCCAACCGGTCATTCTACAGCCTGAAAAAGCAGTTGACCTCAAAGAACCTGTCGCGACGGACGAAGCTGGGACTATATAGTACCTATGTAGTACCAGTACTCACATACGCCTCTGAGACATGGACACTGTCCAAATCTGACGAAGCCCTCTTAGCCGCGTTCGAGAGGAAGATGCTCAGAAGGATACTTGGCCCCGTATGTGTGGAAGGACAATAGAGGAGCCGATATAATGACGAGCTATACGAGATGTACGGCGACCTCACTGTCGTACAGCGTATTAAGCTCGCCAGGCTCCGGTGGGCTGGCCATGTTGTACGCATGGAAACGGACGACCCAGCCCGTAAAGTCTTTTTAGGCCGTCCACAAGGACAGAGGAGGCGTGGTAGGCCCAAATTGAGGTGGCAAGATGGCGTGGAGGCGTCCGCCATTAAGGCCGGGATAACGGACTGGCAGACGAAGGCGCGAGACCGTGAGCGGTTTCGGACACTCCTGAGGCAGGCCAAGACCGCAAAGCGGTTGTAGCGCCGGATAAGTAAGTAAGTAAGCATAAGCGATGGAGAAGAATTGCTATGGGTAAAAGTAGGAGGAATTAATTTACAAATGCTGGTCGATTCGGGATGTAACAAAAACATTATCACAGAAAAAGCTTGGAAATATTTGAAAACCTATGTAAACCTAAACGCAAGAGTGTCGAGAAGTGTTTCTACCTTATGGGGACAATCCCGAACCGTTAGTAGTGTTAGGGCAATTTTCTGCAAATCTTTCACTAGAGGACAAAGGCAAAACTATAGAGAAAGTAGCTGATTTATTTGTAGTTAAAGGAGGCCGCCAATGTCTCCTAGGCAAGGTAACGGCAATGGAACTAGGAGTTCTTTTTATTGGACTACCAAGCACACATGTGATCGTAAAAATTCCCATTGACAGAGAGGTTCAACCCATTTGCCATCATCCCAGAAGGCCACCAGTGGCTCTATTAGCAAAAATTGAGGAAAAATCCAATATCTAGTAGATAGAGATATAATCGAACCAGTGGAAGGAGGTTGCGAATGGGTTTCTCCGTTAGTACCAATTGTCAAGGACAATGGGGAACTTCGCCTTTGTGTTGATATGCGTAGGGCAAACGCAGCCATACTAAGAGAAAGGCATTTAATGCCAAAAATAGAAGATCTGCGATTTTCTGTAGCAAAATTATTCACTCGGCTAAAGATATAAAGGAAGCATTCCATCAGGTGGAATTGCATAAGGACAGTCTATACATCACCATCTTAATCACACATATAGGATTGTACAGATACAAAAGGTTGATTTTTGGCATAGTCATTGCGCCCGAAGTGTTCCAACGAATAATGTTTGCCACTATTCTCTCTATTCTCTGCCATTATTATGTGGTGTTCGCCGGTTCGAAATAAGTGAATTAGAAAGGACAGCTTTTTCTTATCACTTGAGGTCTGCGATATTAAGGGTTAACCAGGGTCTCAAGTAGATAGTTAGAGAGTTTAGAAGATAACGGGAGAGTCGGGCAGGACACGCATAATGAGCTCGAGAAATGCGTAGCCTCGCGAGAGTGCGTAGATGCGTGAGAAAGGATAGGTGCGCGAGAAGGAATAGGCGCGCGAGCGTAAGGCGAGAGAAGGTATAAATAGGAGCATCCGATCGGATAAGTTTTCTTTCTTAATACTCCGGTATACCGCGACAATATTGTTCTCCTGCGCACGATTAAAGACAATAAAGTAAATGTAATTGTAGAAACTTACAAGCGCATTCGAAAGATCGTTCAAAATAAATAAAAGTCAGAAAACCTCAATGGTTTGTCACGGCGGCAAGCGGAATAACACACCTTTTTCTAGTGCGATGGGACAAAAAAGTCTCATCGGCGGTTCTAGTGTTAACGCGCCACTGAATATCTGCCGGATTGTCTTCACCAGATACATGGAACCATTGTGGCCGATCCGTGGTATGCTGGATCTCTGAAACTCTGTTCGCTACAAATGATTTCCATCGAGATGGATTGGCTGCTATTTAGTACAACACAATTGTAGAGTCCACCCAAAATACTCCCTTCGTTTCTTACTTCAAACTTGCTTTAACCTTCTGCCACAGATGGGAGCAATAAGGCACCTGAAAGCTGTAGTCTTGAAAAGGTTACTCTTTTTTGCCTTTTGCCATTTTCTATTAGTGTTACTCTTGATTTAGCACATAGCAGCTGTACTGTGATGGTACCATTCGCCGAAATCGTTCGCATGTACAAGCAGGCACCATAGGCCCTTTCTGATGCATTGCTAAAGCCGTGAAGCTCTATGCTGTTTGCTGAATCTCTTATCACCCTTCGTGGTACCGCGATCCCTTCAACGTCTTCTATGCCTTGTTTAAACTTCTTCCAATTTAGTAGTTCTTCCTCTAATGGTTCATCCCAGCCGACCTTTTTCCCACAGGACTTGTAAGAAGCATTTTACCATTGCGATCACTGGCCCGATCAACCCCAAAGGATCATACAAGCGCGCTGCGTCTGACACAACCGTCCGTTTAGTAATGTTATCCTCCTTATGCCATTTTGAGATGCTGAATTTATCGAAGATCTTGTGGAAGGGAATTCACTATCTCTACGGAATTTGATGCCCACTTCCTCAAATGAAATCCCGCAGAATGCAATAATTCTGACAGCTCATTGCAAACTAGCCTCCCTTGTTCTACCGTGTCCTCTCCGCTAATCATATCATCCATATAGAACTCTGACTTCAAAGTCTTTGAAGCTATCGGGTATGATAAATTGTCAAATTGTCAAATCCTTTGCCAGTGCTTGAAGACATTTTGTCGCCAGGTACGGAGCTGACGATGTCCCGAACGTTACAGTCTTAATCTGAAACTCTCGAATTCCACCACCATATTCATCTCCCCACAGGATACGTTGAAGTGGACGGTCTGCCTCTCTTATCCATATCTGCCTATACATCTTCTCGATGTCTGCAGTCAATGCGTATCTCGGGATGCGAAACCGCAGGACGATACTAATCAAATCGTCTTGAATCACAGGGCTAACTAACAAAGCATCGTTTAGTGAAACTCCAGACTCAGTTGCACAAGAGGCATCAAAAATAACCCTCAGTTTGGTCGTAAGGATGTCCGGACGAATAATGGAATGCTGTAGCATGTAATACATGGGTTCGTTTATGAATTTAGAGCTTGAACTAATCTCTTCCATGTGATTGAGTTCTAAATATTCATCTAGAAATTCCTGATACTGTTGTTTCAACTCAGGGTTGGCGCTTAGACGATGAGTCGACGTTTTGCCATTTCGTAAGAGTTTCCTATCCTCCTAATCCTTTCCACATCGTTTGGCAATGCTACTATGAATTTCCCATGGATTCCCAGTTTTGTAGTGCTTTCAAATATCGCTTCGCATTTCGATTTTTTAGGCGAAAACATTTTCTCTGACTGGCACGCTTCTATCTCCCAAAACTGCTTTAGCCTCTCATCTAACGATTCATCGATGCACGCTACGTTAACCAGACTTCGTTGATTTAAACTTCTGCATATCATAGATTTTGACACGACACTACCCATCCAAACGAAGTCTCTTGCAGAAACACATAATTTTCTCCCGATCGTAGCCTAACTAATCCGTTCAATAATATTTCATTATACACCTCCCTTCCGAGAAGCATATTGATTGCGCCAATCTCTGCACAGGTTGGGTCAGCTAGCTTAACGTTCGGTGGTAGTTCCCATTGTTGCTGATCAACCTTAACTGACAGAAGGTTCCATATGATCTCAGGTAGTACGTGCAACCTTAAAGGAAAGCAAAAATTAGTACAATGCGAATGAATCACCACATTTACCGAATGAGCTGATGTTTGGCTGCCTCTGCCCACTGCTCCAATCGCGAGATGATCTCTTAGCCTTTGTGCTCGTAAACTTTGCACTAAACGTTCGGTGATGAGATTCACTTGCGCTCCTCCATCCAGTAATGCGCGTGCGATCATTTTGTTGCCATTCGATGCGATGACAGTTAGCAGGACTGTTGGCAACAATATAGATGTTGTAGGCACCGGTTGGTTCGCGGTCGGGGTCCGCATCACTGTATTGTTCGGTTCGATAAAAGATGTTGCTCTCGTTGATGTTGTCACCGTACTCTCAGGAACACTCGCGGCAACCGTAGACGATGGTTCAATCGGCGTCCGATGTAACATAGTGTGATGCTTCAGCTTACACACACGACACGTGCTGGAGGTGCATTCTCGTACGCGATGGTCTGGCGTCAAGCAATTTATGCAAAGTGCTTTGTCTTTCACTTTGTCGTACCGTTGATTTACAGGCAGGTTTCGAAAGGTGTCACACTGAAAGGCGGAATGGTTCTCTCGGTTGCAGAATGTTCTTTTTTTCTATAACGTTTACGGTTGCACACGCTTGCTTCCATTTTTGTCGACCGTGGTTAGTGTGTGCGTGAGGGGCAGTTTCTTTTGCACTGGGCTAAGCTAGTAGGACCATAGCGTGGTGTCGCAGAAATTTCACCAATTCCTCATAATCTGCTACTTCACTACTTCGATGATGAGTTTCCCATTCCTTTCAAGTGTTAGAATCCAATTTGTCGCATAACATGTGCGCCAAAACCACATTCCAACCATTCGTACAGATACAGTATCGGACAGAATGATAGGACCCTAGTGTTTTCAACGCAGCATGCACCCGTTGGGACAGGTTTATGTGTGGTTTGTGTGTTTGTGTTTGTGTGTGTGTGCATGTGTGTGTATGTGTGTGTGTAAATATGTGTGTGTGTGTGCATCTGTGTGTGTGTGTGGGTGTGTGTATGTATGTTTGAATGTGTATTGGTGTGTGTGTTTGTTTCACAAGTATGTCGTTTCGGATAGATTTGTTAGTAGTTTTTTTGTGTTTTGGGTTAGGTTTTTGTTGTAATTAGCAGGACCACCGCCCTCGCGAGCAGTGATCCCTATTCAAAAATGCAATAAGCTCAGTTTTTGATCTTATTGCCGTCGCCCACGATGACATTTATCATGCGTTGACGCATCGACATCACCAGATTCTGGATCGTTTTAGGTGGAATTTTGCTCCACACCTCTTGCATGTGATCGAAGAGGTGATCCAGATCTTCCGGTATGTTTTTACCCAGCCTCTTCTTGAATATTGCCCAGAGGTTCTCAATGGGATTGAGATCCGGGCTAAGGGCAGGCCACTTCATTGTTTTGACATTGTTGTCAGCAAGCCAAGTTTGGACAGTCCCGGAAGTATGCTTAGAATCGTTGTCTTGCATAAACATCCAAGACCGAGGAAGGTTCTTCCTAGCATGCGATAGCAAATGAGTATCAAGAATGTCTCGATACCCAAAACGATTTAAATTACCGTGGATTCGAACCAACGGACCCATCCCATAGTAGGAGAAGCATCCCCACACCATGAGACTACCACCGCCATGCTTGAAAGTTTTGAAGCAGTACTTCGGATCAAGAGCACAATTAACAGGGCGCCGAACCAACCTGCGTCCGTCCGACCCCTGTCGATTGAATTTCGACTCGTCTGACCACAAAACCCTGCGCCAATCCTCCTCATCGAAGAACATGTGCTCAATTGCAAATAACACCCGTGCGTTTTTATGCGCAGGTGTTAAATTGGGCACTTTGCGTGGCACTCGCGCGAGTAGCCCGGCACTGACCAATCTTCGCTGAACTGTTCTCGGCGTCACCGCCAATTTCAGTCTGCCTCGGATCTCTGGTGCCGAGCTAAACGGATGTTTCTTCGATATGTTTACGATCTTACGGTCTTCCTCCGCCGTGGTCTTCCGAGGACGTCCGGGTGACTTGCGCGTTTCGGTTGTCTAAGCGCGTTTGCCACAAAAGTGCGCGATCGTTCCATCACGAACTCGATCGTTCTGCGCTTAATGCCAGCAGCCGCCATTCGCTTTATGATATGGCGCTGATAATCGGTACAATGTTTACCTCGACCCATTGTTACTAAAATTGCTTGCTTAGACCGTCAAGAACACACTGGTTAAAAACTTGGACACGACTGATGCCGTGCACTGCCTGCGTTCTGCTTTTATACGCGATGAATCACATCGTTGTCGAGCAGCAAAAAAGCGTATTGATAAAAACTATCAATGAGTAAGCGAGTGAGCATCTACCCATTCAAAACCAGAACAGGCCAACGAAAAACGCCCATTGAAAAGAACACCTGCGCTCTTGCTCAATGCACACACAAAGTTTCCCATGCGCACACAACGTTTAACGCAGAGATGCACGCATGCCTTTCAATGGCGTGCACTGGTGAAACACTTGTGAGGGAATGCCGAGTTCAATGCTATTGTACGCGTTTTCATTTCGCACCGGTGTCGTATTCACATTCATGAAACAGCACACCTGCGTTCTCGTCCGAGGAACAAGCGCTGCTGTCGATGCAAACTTTAGCTTTTATCTAAGTTTAAACACACGCTGTTTCACATGATAACACACATAAACAGAATGCTTGCAACGCAATATGAAACCATCTCAAGCTACGTTTCTTCAGACAAAAACCCGCACACACACACACACACACACACACACACACACACACACACACACACACACACACACACACACACACACACACACACACACACACAAACACAAGTAACGTGGCAAAACAAGTGCACGGTGCGTTGAAAACACCAGGGTTCTATCTTAAAGTCCGATACTGTACCAACCTTCTCCACCATTTTGATCGTTCGCTCGAAACCGTCTAGCAAAATGGTGTGGGACTCGTAACTTCCACGTTTTGCGGGAGAAATGGCGAAAAGATCATCCAGATAGCGTCGCATCACCTTACTTACTTACTTCTCCGGCGCTACAACCGCTTTGCGCTCTTGGCCTGCCTCAGGAGTGTCCGAAACCGCTCACGGTCTCGCGCCTTCGTCTGCCAGTCCGTTATTCCGGCCTTAATGGCGGACGCCTCCACGCCATCTTGCCACCTCAATTTGGGCCTACCACGCCTCCTCTGTCCTTGTGGACGGCCTAAAAAGACTTTACGGGCTGAGTCGTCAGTTTCCATGCGTACAACATGGCCAGCCCACCAGAGCCTGGCGAGCTTGATACGCTGTACGACAGTGAGGTCGCCGTACATCTCGTATAGCTCGTCATTATAGGGGCTCTTCCATTGTCCTTCCACACATACGGGGCCAAGTATCCTTCTGAGCATCTTCCTCTCAAACGTGGCTAAGAGGGTTTCGTCAGATTTGGACAGTGTCCATGTCTACGTATGTGAGTACGAGGCGTATGTGAGTACTGGTACTACATAGGTACTATATAGTCCCAGCTTCGTCCGTCGCGACAGGTTCTTTGAGATGAACTGATTTTTCAGGCTATAGAATGACCGGTTGGCAGGTTGGCGCGCAACTCAGTTTTCATGCTGTTGTCGTTGCTGACCTTTGACCCCAGATAGGTGAATTCACCTATCTGTACATCACGCCCACATAGATTCTGATTATTTATTGGTAGGTCCGCTGATGTTGCCACCATCAGTTTGGTCTTTACCTCGTTTATCTGCAATCCGAGGCTCTCTGACGCCTGCTCAATCCCTTGGTAGGCTTCTGCTACATAGGAGAGCCGCAGACCAATCATGTCTATATCATCAGCGTATACCAGGATCTGGGTTGACTTATAGAAGATGGTTCCCGTAGTCTCCACCCTCGAGTCGCGGATGGCCCTCTCTAGCGCCAAGTTGAATAGGAGACAGGCAAGCCCGTCCTCCTGGCGCAGACCCTTGGTGGTAGCAAAAGGTCCTGAGAGTTTTCCATCCACCCTCACCTGGCATGTGACGTTGGTCATAGTCATTCTAACTAGCCTTATCAGTTTGGCCGGGAGTCCAAATGAGCTCATGGCGTCGTACAGTTTTACCCTGGCTATGCTATCGTATGCGGCTTTGAAGTCTATGAAGAGATGGTATGTGTCGTTTTTGTATTCAGCCATCTTCTCCAAGATCTGCCGCATGGTGAAGATCTGATCAGTGGTTGATTTTCCGTTTCGGAATCCTCTTTGATAGTTTCCGACTATCTCTTCGACGTGTGGGACAAGGCGATCCTGGAGGATCAGGGAGAATATTTTATAGGCGGTATTCAACACCGTAATACCCCTGTAGTTGTTGCAGTCCAACCTGTCTCCCTTCTTGTATACGGGGTAGATGATGCCGAGATTCCAATCACAAGGCATCGATTCGCTATCCTACACCTCAGCAACAATTTGATGAATCTCGTTTTCTAGTCGTGCACCTCCATTCTTGACCAGTTCGGCTTCAATTCCGTCGGTTCCGGGTGCCTTGTTATTTTTCAGCCGACGGATAGCCTTTCGTGTTTCTTCTATGCTAGGTGGCAGTAGCATGACACTATCTGCTAGTGGCGCTTCTAGCTGTTCGTTTAACTGGTCGTTGAGTAATTCATCAAAGTACTGAGCCCACCGCGAGAGGACCTCTGGCTGGTTACTAACCAGATCTCCATCCTTGTTGCGACAGCAGGTTACCTTAGGTACAACGTTGTTTCGGTGACCTGCTATCGCTTGGTAAAACTTTCGTGTTGGTCCGTACGCCTCTCTGGTTTGCTCGAGTTCCCGCATGTTTTGCTCTTCCAAAGCATGCTTCTTGGAGCGGTGAACTCGTTTCTCTTCGCGTCTGAGCCGTGAATATTCCTCTGCGCATGCCCGCGTTCTATACCGTAGCTGCATTGCTCGGTATGCAGTATTCTTACGTTCGGTCACTTGTCTGCATTCATCGTCGAACCAGCCAGATTTGGTGGAAAAGGAATAAACACAAAACAGAAAAGAGTTCTAAATACAAATCAGGATTTGAACACACGCTTTGTAGGTTCGGAACCAAAAGCGATTTCACTGACCTATTTGGCAGTTACGTTAGTGAGGGTGCAAAAACGATAAATAAGCAAATTAAGATGGTGGCAAGGTATCTGTTCTCGTTGAATCAAAAAGTTGAAAGATTTCGAAGAGAACCCGTTATAGCCGAGAAAGTTTCAGCTGAAATCTTTATTCGCCTTGTAAGGCGATTAACGCCTTAAATGCCTTCTAAATGCCTTCAAAGCCGTTGAATGCTGGTAGGGACGTTATAATATGTCATCGTTAAAATATGTCACATGCTTATTGGTATGCATCTAGATACGAGAAAGTTATTACAAATAGTAAGTATATTGTAAATTAGTAATATTAATAAATTCGGGCTTATTTTTTTATTTTTTATTATTTTTCTCTCAAATTGATATTATCGTTTTCTTACTTGACAAATGTCCAGGACTGTAAAGGAACGCATTCAAGTTTTAGCCAAAATCGGTTTGGCCATCTTGGATGCCTTTTGACCAGTGGCGCGTTAAACGGTGGGCGGACTGGGCGGCCGCCAGGGGCCCCGTCGATCTAGGGGGCCCCGTCATTGTGGATGTTCGACTTCGTACCGATTCTACCCCCCCCACCCCCCTCTGGATGGGAGTTTTACCATCTATTTCAAAAAGACACATTTTTTATTAATTCATTTTTCCCATCGCTTTACTCACTGTATTTTGTCGAGGGCCCCGAACTGCTGAAAACCGGGGCCCATACTACTCAAAGCAGCACATTAAATGTTCTAAGAAATCTGCCAATACTTGCATCCAAGCTGCGCTGCGACACGCGCGCACAGCTCAAATCAATACCTCATCATCGTTGGCGCAAAGTATTGGACAGAGCGAGAAACCGTCAATTTTTGCTGGTGTGGGTGGCCTGTGCACGAGACACCCAAACCCACAACCACGCAGAGCAACTTGCTGCTAAAATGGAATGCACAGAACGCTGCGCTTAACTACCACCGAAAACCCGTTACACAACACAAGCATACAACACACCCAAACAAAAGTTTAAAGGCCCGAAACACAATATCAATACACCGGCTCGTAGCCGGTAAAATTAGCAGGAAAAACTGACTAACATTAAGCAAGCAACGGTGCTCCAGTGGGTAGAGGTTTCATTCGAGAAACGATTCCATCGATATCGATGTGTGCGCTTTTCAATTTGGCTTGGATGAAACGTGCCTGTGTTTGTCTGGGGGCCCCCTATACTTGTTTTGAAGATGTATGCCGAAAACAGATAGCTGTTTTCACGCGAAAAATGGTATTCACATCTCAAGCCTGAGATCGTGGAGCGTGCCTGCTTTTAACGCAAAACCTTAAATTTCCACGCGGGGCCTTACTCAACTTTTGTGGTCAACTGACAAATAGGGGAAATCGGGAAGGGGTGGTATTTATATGTCCAAAAAGAAACTGTGCCATGTTAATATTAAAATGATGTTTTATCACTATTTACATACAACTTTTTGCGTGAAGACAAGATAAAAAACCGTTACAGCTATGCTGAAACTAAAACTCAAAGGCGGTTTACGGGGCCCCAACTATTATGTGGACTCTTCGATGAAGAGGCCCCTTCGGTAAGGGCCCCCGTCGGTAAGGAGGCCCCGTCGATAAGGGGCCCCGTCTATAAGGGGCCCCGTCAATGAAGGGCCCGTCCATTTGGTGTCTTGGTGTGGATGGTCGATGCACGAGCTCACCAAAAAAACGCGGAGACACTTGCTGCTAAAATCCAATGCACAGCACACAGAACAGAACGCTGCGTTTAACCACAAAGAAAACCCGTTTCAACAGCCACAAGCACACATCATACACAGTCAAAAATTTAAAGGCCCCTAAACAAAATTTCAATACACCGGCTCGTAGCCGGAGAAATTAGCAGGAAAAAATGACACCAAGCTCGCGTCGCTTTAAAAAGCCTAGGAAGGTCGTTTGGTCAACGGTGCTTCAGTGGGTTGAGGTTTTATTCGAGAAATGGTAAATCGATGTCATTGTGTGCGCTCTTGGCTGGGATGAACCGTCCTGTTCTTGTATACGGGGTCCCTGCTACCGCTTTGCGATTGTGTGCCGAAAGCAGACAGCTGTTTCACACGAAAAATGGTATTCACATTCCTGGCCTGGGATAGTGGATTGTGTGTGTCTTTTAATGCAAAAACTAAAATTTTCATTCTTGGCCCTAATCGAACACATCCAGTTTGTGGACCGAAGAGAAGGGGAAATGGGAAAGGTTTCAGTTAGAAGAAAGGGGGGAAGGGTATAAAAATACTCAAGGAACCTATGGAACATGTTCATTTATATATGGTTTTTATCGACTATTTCAAGTTTTGCGAATACAACAAGACCAAAAACCGTTACAGATGCATCTACATACAGCCATACACAGCCATAATACGAAGAACAATCTCCATTGCCGCATCCATTTGGGGCCCCGTTGATGATCCCGTCGATTGAGGGGCCCCTTCTATTTGGTGTTGTCAACCCAATATATCTCCATTTTCCCCCCGAGGGTTATGTTTACAATCAGATTTACTATTACTACCAGACCTATCAGAAGCATATTTATTTTATTTATCATAAGCATTTTACTATCAGAAGCAGAAAACATTTGCCTTTTTAACATGTGCAATATTTTTGTTTAACACGTGCACCTAATTTGGAAGCGTAGAACGCTGCGATACATGCCCACAGCTCAAAACAATATCATTTCATCATCGTTGGCCCAATGCATTGAACGTTACGCGCGAGTTGGGTAAAGCGAAATCCGTTACAAGAGATGCCTCACGCAAACTACTTGCACATACGACATTAAAAGGCTCCGAAACCGATGTCAACACAACGGTTCGTAACCGGAGAAATTAGCAAGAAAAATTGGCTGACACCAAGCACGCTCTTTTTATCTGTTGAGGTTTCATTCAAGAATCGATTCCGATGTCGATGTGTGCGCTTTTTAATTTGGCCTGTGTCTATGTTATCACGCAAAAACTAAGAACTCGTGCCCCTGCTATTTTTTGGGGACTGGACGAAGTGATGGTGGAAAAGCAAGCTGTTGAAGGGTTTGGGTCAAATTTGGAAGGGTCGGCGGAAAGGAAATATCGATATGAATGATCGCGTAAAATTTGACGGCAGCGGTCGGCAAAGTCCGGCCCGCCACAATATGCAGTCAGGCCCGAGAAAATATTTGCGCGATTTTGAAAGATAGGAAGATCCTTTTCATTACAAATTAACTGAACATATTTTAATATGACAATTCATATCGTTGAACTCTTCCAAATTTGATCACCATAACATGGATTGTCGGACCAATCAATATGGTCAAATTTGAGGAGAAATTAGAAAATAGAAACGAATAATTCCATAAAAACCTGACTGTTGATTTTACGAGAACAATGGTTACACACTATTGCTTTTTAAGGATGCAACGATTTTCTAGGAGTTTTTTTTAAGGAAATGCGCTATCAATTTGTCTGACCTGGCATTACTTGTCCGTGGCCTCATACTAGTACTGAACGATTGTACGTTTTTCTCGATAATTTTTCAGCTATTAAGGTTTTTGTACCATCTTCAGATATATTCTGAAACAAATTTGCAACATGGAAGGAAGGGTACATTGAGAAGCGATATTGCAATTTTGCTTAATTGTTTTGAACTTTTTATGACTTTTGCACAGTATGCTGCAGACTCTTAATTGAAGAATCTTTACAATCAATTTTAGTTATTTAATAAAATGAATTTGAAACTTGCTTGGATGATATAATAATTTAAGAAAACCAATAACCAATCGCATTGTTTAATATCATAAACCAGTTATTTGGGTATTAACTGTAATAATATAATAATGTATGTGTAAAAAAATGCATTCTCCTGGCCCTCACCGCTCGATCATTTAGAAAGCAGCTGATCTAAAGCAGTGGTCTCCAACCTGTGGTCCGTGGATCACTTGAGACAAACATACTGCAATACAAGGTATTTCCAGTTACTTTCGAATGAAAATATTGTTTTTCCCGCGAGCAACAAGTTATCGCTCTGACCGATTGAAAATGAAGTGGCCGTAATTCGAAGCAAGACGGTACTTCAGTATTCATTGTAAAGGTAAACACCAACGTAAAAGCAAAATATTGTTTTCATGTTATGCTCACGATGACGATTTTAAATCAAATCGTCCGTATTATGAAACACGAGCTAGAAACTGTAAAGTAGGAAAGAAAATATCGTTTAGAACCATCGTTCTTGTCAATAAAAGACAAATGTAACTAGCTTAGCGAAAACGATAACTTTCCGACCTTTAACTTCTTTTGAGCATAGATAAAACCAACTCCGATCATGGCGGGTCAGATTTGTTCGGATTGTCAGGATAGGACTAAGCCCATCCATCATCTATCGACTTCTCATTTAAGGAGTTTAGTTATGTCCTCCTACCCAAGGTAATCCCTCTAAACTCCAACGTCCTAAAGGTTTTTATGATCGCCTAGACGATCAAGTGTCGAAAGTCCGCTTCGAAACAGTATCCACAGTACCCAAAATTTGAACATACCACAAAGCCTTTCTGATATTACTGATTGTTTAGTCATTGATATCGATTAAAAATTGGCGAAAAAAAGTATTGAAATTGGGGTTTTTATTGATGAGCGGGTGGCAGTCCATGCTGCTCTTGTTCATCTCTGTTTCATAAAGATTTATACAGATGTGAACTGTATTTTGTCGAAGCAAGTTTGTTGATTTGGTACGCACTCACGGTTATCATGAAATTTCAGCAAGAAAAGCAAAGTGGTGTGAAGATTTTTCTCAACCAAAACGTTAATCCCGCAAGCCGAATACGCACCTAAAATTTATCGGGGTGTAAGCGGTTACCAAATCAAATGTTTGTTCATCACGAGCAAGTGGGCATCGCATTATGTTTTCTTTTGAAGCTCAGAAATGTCGTTTTGACAGAATAAATAGCTGCATTTTCAGTAATTTGTTTTACTGATATTCAGTGAAACGAGAAAACCATGCATTACTCAATAGCTTTCAGTAAAAAATGTAACTGCAGCAAACTTATAAAATTTGCAGTGTATGATTCGTACACCAACCCCCCCCCCCCCCCCCCCCCCGTCGATGGATTTGGTGAAGGGGCCCCGTCTACCATAACGTCTAGGGCCTCGGAGAGGCTTGACCCGCCGCTGCTTTTAACAGCAGAAAGCCCTAGCATACTCATCAAACTCTTAAACCATTTTTATTACTAGAGGTATCACTACATTTGGTGAATCATTCAATAACCAATTTATAATATTCTTGTGATAACCAGATCGATTTATCATTTTTATCACAATAAAAATTTGAATCGAAAAGGGAAATCATGGTGTTCGGAGAATTTTATCATGCCTTCTTTTCCCCTCCTACGACAAATTTGTCAAGCAGCTCGTCGCGCTACCCGTGCCTTGCTCCGCCTCATACCCCTCGCCTGAGTTGGTGCGTCAGATGGCCAATCGCCCGCTGCGCAAAGCGATCGAAAACTTCTCCAACTAAAACTGCAAACTTATTTCACAGCAGATGGCTGTGAAATATTTCGCATTCAAAATTGTTGCAAATTTACTAATGAAATATTTCGATATTTTCAGCGCTGTAATCCCGCTGCGCAGAGCGATCGAAAACTTCTCATACTCAAACTGCAGCCATATTTCAATTCAAACTCAATTTATGAATGAAATATTTCGAAATTTTTAGCGCTGAAATTTAGCATTGAAATATATCTTCGATCGGAATCCAAGCGTTTTCCCTGACATTTCTGCTCGCTTTTTCGATCGCTTTTGGCGGAAAGCGATCGAAAATCCGAGCAACAAAACTGCTCGATTTTGTTGTGCGATTAAGTGTTAAGTGTGTGTAGTGCGTATAATTGTCTGTGCGTTACCCGTTAGAGAGAGTTGAGCGCATCGACGATACAAGTGCGTACGGCTCGCATCTCTTGTGCGCTCGCATCTCTTGTGCGCTCGCATCTTATCGCGTGCGCTCTCCTCTCATTTGTCCCGTGCTTGCTAAGTGTTCCGCTCTTATCCTGTTATCTTTGTTCCCCATACAGTTAATTCGTTGGCTAGGGCTCTCCCATGGAGGCGGAGCCCATGGATGAATCTGATGAAGGCTTCATTACAGTGAAGCGCAAAAGTTCTGACCCAGGGCAGATGGCCAAGAAAAAGGTTTTACATGAACCTTTAGCTTCAACATCGCGAGATAATTCTGCTGAAGCGAATCTAAAATCAAGGGCCAAAACGTATCATGTTCTTTTAACGGGGCACATAATGTTTTTTTATGCCTCGTACCAAGCCGCTTGACGTTAGATCGATCACAGCATCGATCTACAAAAAATACCCGGGTGTTTTGGACGTCATCCGACTGCATCCAAAGAAGTTGCGTGTCACCGCAAAGGACCGGGTGCAAGCCAATGCAATTGTGGCCGATCCGGACTATACGGAGGATTACCGGGTTTATATTCCCGGTGGATTGGTGGAAGTCATCGGTGTGGTAGATGACTTTGAATACCCCTTAGAAGATATCCTTCAATACGGACAAGGGGCATTCCTTTATCAATCCTCGCCTCGTGTCAAGGTCCTCGAAGTGAAAAAACTGTACGCTTCGAAAATGTTTGACGGAAAGAAGGTGTTCCGTGAGACTTCCTCACTCCGGATCACTTTCGAGGGTACAGTACTGCCGAACACGCTGTACTTCGAGGGTCTACGGGTACCCATCCGTCGACCCTTTGTTACAAAGGTTGCTACCTGTTCTAAATGCAGCCAGATTGGGCATTCCGAGCCTTACTGTACCAACTCTGTTAGGTGCGGTAAGTGCAAAGGACCGCATTCTACGGCAGAATGCAAGGCTGACACCCAAAAGTGCGTCCATTGCAAACAGGAATGGCACGAAGTGTCTACTTGCTCAGTGTACCGCAAAAAGCAGGCCGAGCATAAAAAAGCCGTCCTTTATAACTCAAAGAGGTCATTCGCCGATGTTTTGAAGAAAACCTCAGAAGTGAATCCGTTCGATACACTCTCACTTCTTGAGGGTAATGAACCGTTGCCCAATCTGGCCCCTCTAACAGGAGTGAAAAGATCGATTACACCGAGGGTGTCAATCAAAGGGATCCGGAAAAACAAAACTGTTCCCCCTAAAAAGGCACCTCGACGTCACGTTGATGCGACCCAACGCCAATCCCAGGGTCCCATGCCCCCACGTGATGTTCGTACTCGTCCACCTTCCCGTAACCCTCCCAATCCTAGCAATCTGGCTTTCCCCAGTGAACCCAGATCCTTCTCCAGGCAATCCCTCCCAAGCCTGACAGAAATCTTACAATCCCTCCTAGACTCCCTTTCCCTCCCGGAACCCCTATCAGGGCTAATCCCTTTGGCATTTCCTTTCCTAAGAGGAATGGTCAGGCAATGGTTATCAAAATGGCCATGTCTCAGTATGATGGTCCGCTTGGATGATTAATGCCTCCGATGACCACTATACTACAATGGAACTGCAGAAGTTTTTTGGGAAAAATTGACTCTTTTAAAGTATTGATAGGGCAACACAATTGTAACGCATTTGCCCTAAGCGAAACTTGGCTCTCACCCGATAAAAATATTACCTTCCCGGGATATAATATTTTTCGTCAAGATCGACATGATGCAGCTAGTGATAGGCGTGGTGGGGGAGTGTTAATTGGTATTCGAAGTAGTCACAGCTTCTACAGAATACCCCTCCCCACACCCGAGGGAATCGAATACGTCGCTATACAGACAAAACTAGGGGATCTTGACGTTTCTATTGCTTCAATTTATATCCCACCGGGAGCCAATCTGGACCCAAAGAAGATCAACAAGGATCTTGAAACCCTAGTAACGGTACTACCAAAACCGTTTTTCATCCTGGGCGACTTTAACGCCCATGGATCAGATTGGGGTTGTACGCATGACGATAATCGTGCACCAATCATTAGGGATATCTGCGACACATACAGTTTGACGATTTGAAACTCTGGCGAAGCAACTAGGGTGCCCTCACCTATGGCACGACCCAGCGCAATAGACCTATCTCTTTGTTCATCGTCTTTAGGGCTGGATTCTATGTGGAAGGTAATCCAAGACCCGCTTGGCAGCGACCATCTGCCAATAAAGATCTCGATTATCAAGAGGAGTCGCACAGTCGATCAAGTCCCCGTTAATTGTGACTTAACGAGGAACATCGACTGGACGAAATACGGCAACCAAATGACCGCTTTGCTAAGCCGCGTAGAACCCAGTTTCTCCGTAAATGAGGAGTACACAAATCTCGTTATGGCGATAAACGAGTGCGCCCTCGGTGCCCAAACGAGGCCGCCCCCCCAGGCAAGGATTTTTAAAAGACCACCCACTCCTTGGTGGGACGCGGATTTTAAAGCGGCATTTTCAGCGAAGCAGAAGGCTTTTGCCAGGTATAGAGACACCGACTCCATGGATCTATACATCCATTATAGAGGCCTGGAGCGTAGGTGCAAAAACTTGCTTAAAGCAAAAAAAAGGTCATACTGGCCGAGGTATGTCAAAAACATCAAGCCTTCCACTTCGCTAACGGAGCTTCAGAGCATGGCGAAAAGGATGCGCAACAGCAAAGCAACAAACGAGAGCGAAAGGGTTTCTGGGGCATGGCTAGAGCCATTTGCACAAAAAGTCTGCCCTGATTTCGCTCAAGCACCTCCATTTCAACAGAGTGCTCATGGGAGTGATCCGCAAATGGATTCACCGTTCACAATGGTTGAGCTATCGCTTGCTCTGTACTCCAGCAATAATTCGTCTCCAGGACTGGATCTGATTCGGAACAAATTGCTCCATAATCTGCCAGATCTGGCGAGGAAACGGCTGTTGAGATTATTCAACATTATGTTGAAGCTTAACACCGTCCCGTTGGAGTGGAGAGAAGTGAAAGTAGTCACCTTGTTGCAACCTGGCAAACCGGCATCAGACTATAATTCTTATCGACCGATAGCAATGCTATCTTGCCTGCGAAAACTATTTGAGAAAATGATTCTTTTTAGACTGGACAATTTGCTTGAATCCAAAGGCCTCTTGTCAAGTACCCAATTTGGCTTTCGCAAAGGCAAGGGTACCAACGATTGCTTGGCGCTGCTTGTGTCCGAAATCGAGATGGCTCATTCTCGTAAAGAAATGATGGCATCTGTATTTCTTGACATCAAGGGGGCTTTTGACTTAGTATCAGTCAATGTTCCGTGTCAAAAGTTAGAATCTGCGGGCTTAACCCCAAGACTGAATAACGTCTTATTCAACCTCCTTTCGGAAAAGGCAATGAATTTCGACAATGGCCACATGAAAATTCGGAGAATCAGTTACTATGGACTACCACAAGGGTCCTGTTTGAGCCCCTTGTTGTATAATTTTTATGTGAACGATATTGATGCATGCCTTGCAACTGGCTGTAACCTTAGGCAATTGGCGGACGACGGTGTTGTATCAGTCGCCAGCAACAACATCGCCGACCTTCAAAGTCCTTTGCAAACCACACTTAACAATTTAGAAGTGTGGGCCACAAACCTAGGTATCGAGTTTTCTCCAGAGAAAACGGAAATGCTGATATTCTCTTTCTTTTACAACACTGAGAGTAATAGACGCTTGACTTTGGTTGACCCAAAGGTCGATATCTCTTTATATGGCAAAAAGATATCCATTGCCAGATCTTTTCGATACCTAGGGGTTTGGTTTGATAGCAAAAATGTTTGGAGGACACATATTGACTATCTGGTACAGAAATGTACAAGAAGAATCAATTTTCTCAGAACGATTGCCGGACTCTGGTGGGGTGCACATCCCAAAGACGCCCTTAACCTATATAAGACAACGATACTGTCCGTCTTGGAGTATGGTTGCATATGCTTCCACAGGGCAGCCAAGTCGCATTTAATCCGACTTGAGAGGATTCAGTATCGCTGTTTTAGAATCGCGCTAGGTAGCATGAAGTCGACTCACAACATGTCACTCGAAGTGATGTCCGGAGTGATGCCGCTAAAGCTTCGTTTTGAGCTACTATCGCTTCGCCTTTTCGTCTGCTCTACAGTATCAAATCCCTTGATAATCGAGAACTTTAAAACACTGCAAGAGATAGGTTCTAAATGCAAAATCATGAAGGTCTATCGTGATTTTGTTTCTCTACAGGTGCACCCTAGTAGTTTTCAAAACATTAGTAGTGTCAGCTTACCAGAGTCCTACAGTTCCATTTTAAGTGTAGATACCTCGTTGAGGGAGGCAATTAAAACTATCCCTGATAATCTTCGCTGGATGACAATTCCCAACATTTTTGTGGAAAGACATGGCCAACCAAATGTAAACCATTTTTACACTGACGGATCCTCATCAGAGCAGGGCATTGGTTTTGGTGTATATAACACGTGTACCGAAGCATATTTTAAATTACGCCAACGATGCTCAGTTTATGTAGCGGAGCTCGCCGCAATCTTTTATGCCTTACTGTTGATAAGTGCATGCCCTCCGGATCAGTATGTATTTTTTTCAGACAGCCTAAGTGCTCTTAAAGCATTAAAATCCGTGAAGGCTATTAAGAGCCCAGACTATTTTGTAAAAGAAATTCTAAAAGTCCTAAGCTCCCTGTTTGAAAAATCGTTTCGAATATCCCTGGTATGGTTGCCTGCTCATTGCGGCATCTTAGGAGACGAGAAAACAGACCATTTGGCCAAGAAGGGTGCTTCGGAAGGGTCTTATTACGATAGACCTATTCTCCCTCACGAGTTCTTACGGGCCCCACAAGCTTTCTGCATTGCACGCTGGCAGGGCTTGTGGGACACGGATGAACTTGGGAGGTTCCTGTACTCGATCTCTCCTAGAGTTTCTTTGAAACCTTGGTTCCGCGATATCTCTGGAGAGCGTGCATTCATTCGAATGATGTCTAGACTTAGGTCTAATCATTTCGCATTGGGCGCACATCTCTAGCGTATAGGACAGGTCGACACAAAAGCATGTGGCTGCGGCCTTGGATTTCACGACATAGACCATCTTCTATGGTCTTGCGTGGAATACGAGGCTGCACGACCCACTTTGTTGGATGCAGTCGAAAAGCTGGGAAGATCTCCTGGTGTTCCCATCCGGGATATACTAGCTGGGTCGGACTGGAGCCTGCTAAGGATCATCTTTGAGTTCTGCAGGGCTAACGGATTAACTGTGTAATATTCCTGTAACAGAGCTATTGTGGCTGGCTGTGTATTGGTTGGTCGTTGTCGTTATCATGCACTCTCACGCCGATGGCATGGATCGCGGGGTGCTATGGAGGGACTTGCTCCCTTGTAGCATATTCGCGGTTTTTGGCAGCAGGGTGCGGTCATGTATCATCGTCGTGCGGCTTGCTCTTGCATGGCTGGTTGAATGAGTTATGTATCCCACTCCCACTCCATCTGTTTGTCTTTGTGCTACATGTTGTAAATCGCTAGTTTGCTTGTGATGAATGACTGTACGTATGAATGAATGAATGAATGAGCGTGGTTTGTATGGATGTTGGGTCAGCTACAGCTTGAGACAGAAGGTCTTTGCATGGACGAAGTCCTTGTAAAGATAAACTCTACAAAGACAGTTCCGCAAGAATTCTCAAAGCACCTCAACTCTGCTACCAGAGGCAAGAATGCAGAATGATGCAAACTAACCATCCCAAAGAGCCCTGGAATATGGATTGGATTAAGACCCCTGCAATGCCCACGGACAAGAGCGGACTACTTCAACGGACAAGAACGAACCAGAAGAATTCGAGCCTTGGAAAATTTCTTTTCCACAGAATAATGACGAAGCATATGATCTCGACCTCTGCCACCTCCTATTGGACCACTCGACAAGGACAAGGATCGGATTTTGACAGCAACGTCCGAGCACACCCGGGATATGGTGCCCTCCTAAAGCTGCGAGAAGGAAATGTCTCGCAACAGTCGTGCATTAAAGATTAAACCGAATTTATATGTACTCTAATTTTAAGCAATTCGGCAAAGCCGTCCCTCCTGAATAAAAAAAAATACTAGATATCTTTCTTACAATTTTCTTTAAACTTGTTTCAGCTTTTTAATTAAATTTTTCGTGATGTTCTTGAAATGTATTCAAATATTCAAATTATTAAATGAATATTATCATGTTTCGATTATAGGATGGATCGATAGAATTCGAAGAGTTTATAAGAGCTCTTTCAATAACTTCAAGAGGAAATCTGGATGAAAAGTTACATTGTAAGTAGAAATATAAATTGGAGCGAGTGATCAGATTTGAAGCTAAACTATATGTCGTTGGTAAAAATTTCAGGGGCGTTTCGATTGTATGATGTAGACAATGACGGTTTCATAACACGGGATGAAATGTATAATATTGTTGATGCAATATATCAAATGGTGGTATGTTATTCATTTGAAACAAATTTAATTCCAACAAGTCATAAAATCTTCAATAACTTAACCTACTTTTTTTAAATAAATTCCTGTAATAGGGTCAGCAGCCACAAAGCGAGGACGACAATACACCACAAAAGCGAGTGGATAAAATATTTGACCAGATGGATAAAAACCACGACGATCGATTGACTCTGGAAGAGTTTCGTGAAGGCAGCAAGGCAGATCCAAGGATTGTACAGGCGCTAAGTTTAGGCGGTGATTAACCAAAACACACAACGCGGGAGGAGGAGGAAATCCCGCCTCGTTCATATTGCTACAATGCGCATATGAACATCAAGATTACTCACTGCAACGCAGTGTTTGTAAGGATTTTAACCTGAAAAATGTTTTATAACCCATTCATCTTTCTGCACAACAAACCACTTGGAGTTTAAGCTTCATTGAATTTAACATCTATTAATACATAACTTTCATTAGGTTAAATGTTTCAACAAAAACCCAAGGCAATGTTCGACACAAAACTGATGCTTCTTCTTCTTTGGCTCAACAACCGTTGTCGGTCAAGGCCTGCCTGTACCACTTATGGGCTTGGCTTTCAGTGACTAATTGATTTCCCCCCATAGCAGGATAGTCAGTCCTACGTATGGCGGCACGGTCTATTTAGGGATTGAACCCATGACGGGCATGTTGTTAAGTCGTACGAGTTGACGACTGTACTACGAGACCGGCTCAAAACTGATTACTCTGTTTGTATTTTTTCACTTTATTTATTATAATTAGCATTAATATTTATAAGAATTTATTAGTTTCGGTCCATCATAGATCTGTTCAAAAATGCAACCACACAATATATGCGTATGCAATAGCTAAATTTATTGAAAATTGTAAAACTAACGCAGGCCATAATCTTTTTGATATTGCAAGCAATGTGTAATGAATATTGAAACTACAACACTTAACCAAAGATTCGTGCGCAGCACGTTATATGATGAACAATGTGAAAACAATCGATAAAAAATTACTAGCAATCAATTTACTATAAAAATGTTGCCAGCTTATAGTGCAGATGTGCTAAACTAATTCTGATTGTTCGTGAAACTCGTGTTGTCCAGCTCACTTCTAGTGAAGTTATGTAGCACAATCATATTACAAATCGGTAGACAGACAACATTTAGATACTAATACATTAACATGCTTGAAGAAGAAAATGTATTACTATGAATCACAGCAATTAAATTATTGATAATCTTAAATAAAAGGCAATCAACGTATGCCAAATGTTAATCAAATAGAAGCATTCATAGCTTTTACAGGATTTAAATATTGACAACGAACCCATTATATTATTTATCAGACATTTTGCCAAATATTGCCAGTTAATCTATCAGTTAACAGTTAGTACAGCGCCTACCATTATAATATCGACAGTCGTTTTTTGCGATTCACATGAAATATGGAAGATATAAATGAAAACTGCGAAAGAAATGGACAAAATGTAATTCCTTGCATATCATTTTTTTAAACCAATAGCAAACGACTTTTTCCGGAAAAAAAAATTTACTGTGGTGATTTTTATTAACAGCATTATTCACATACCGAGTATAGTTCTTCTTTTGGCTCAACAACCGTTTTTGGTCAAGGCCTGTCTGTACTACTTGTGGGGTTGGCTTTCAATGACTTTTGGATTACCCCCATAACAGGATAGTCTGTCCTACGTATGGCAGCACGGTCTATTTGGGGCTCGAACCCATGACGAGTTATTCGGAGGATAGTTATCTGTTTTATTTGTGTAGATACCGGCTTCAAACCTCATGCAAATTCACACGGCAAATTCACAAAAACCTCATGAACATTTCGGTTTTTTATGGATAATGTGCCAACTAAAAAGCACTTAATAAATAGTTGGCAGTCAATCGAAATTCAATCAGTGAGTTTAGACTGTACATAAATTTATGCGTGATTTTTCGAGAACTGTCAATATGTCGGCTCAATTCTGTTTGCCGGAAGCAAAGCTAACGAATGTCATCTACGACGACTGAGGAAAGTTTTCAGATGAGTGGTCCAAGGAACTGTCCAGGAAGCCACTTAGTCCGAAAATAGGTGTCCTACTTTAGGAAGCCACTACTGCAGGTTCGGATTCATGATTTCATGGCAGCAACAACATTCTTTTAGGGGATACGGGTCATGTCGGACACACAGTTGCACAGTCCAGCTTGGAATGTTTTGAAAATCATGTTAATGAACTTGGAAATGTTTGTGATGCAAATATATCATTTGAAATCTGCTGAAAAACATAATGAAAGTAATACGTTGACGTTGTTGTTGACGTTGCAAATTGACTCAGACAACCCTGGAAATAACACGCACACTTAGGGTGACGGTCCATACGAGGTTTGAAGCCGGGACGGGAATGTTGTTAAGTCATCAGAGTTGGCGAAAGGACCGGACGAAACGTATAAAATAAAATAAAATAGGAATACTACTGGTCTAGATTTGATCCATGTCTGAAACATATTTAGATACTATGGTGGTCACAAATAAAACGAGAGCGGTATCAGGGCTCGGAATGGTACAGTATCGGACAGAATGATAGGACCCTAGTTTTTTCAACGCAGCATGCACCCGTTGGGACAGGTTTATGTGTGTGTGTGTGTGTGTGTGTGTGTGTGTGTGTGTGTGTGTGTGTG
Organism: Anopheles coluzzii; assembly: GCF_943734685.1. Taxonomy (NCBI): domain Eukaryota; kingdom Metazoa; phylum Arthropoda; class Insecta; order Diptera; family Culicidae; genus Anopheles; species Anopheles coluzzii. The sequence continues at coordinate 21,713,153 of NC_064669.1, forward strand.
TGTGTGTGTGTGTGTGTGTGTGCATGTGTGTGTGTTTATGTATGTTTGAATGTGTATTGGTGTGTGTGTTTGTTTCACAAGTATGTGGTTTCGGATAGATTTGTTAGTAGTTTTTTTGTGTTTTGGGTAAGGTTTTTGATGTAATAAAAAACCGGTGTAAAAACGGTCCTGCTCTCCCCCTCGCGATGTTCCTTCGATCTATTAACAATTTTACGGTCTTCTTTCGCCGTGGTCTTCTGAGGACGTCCGGTTGACTTGCGCGTTTCGGTTGTCCAAACACATTTCGGATGTCCGAAGCGCGTTTGCGACAAAAGTGCGCGATCGTTCCATTACGAACTCGATCGTTTTGCGCTTAATGCCAACAGCAGCCATTCGCTTTTTCATATGGCGCTGATAATCGGTACAACGTTTACCTCGACCCATTGTTACTAACATTGCTTGCTTGGACCGTCAAGAACGCGCTGGTAAAAAACTTGGACACGGCTGATCCCGTGCTCTGCCTGCGTTCTGCTTCTATACGTGATGAATAACATCGTTGTTTAGCAGCGAAAACATGCGTATGGATAAAAACTATCAATGAGTAAGCAGGTGAGCGTCAACCCATTTAAATCGAGAACAGAATACTGCCGCGCTCATGAAACAAAACGCCCATTGAAAAGAACAACAGCGCGCCAGCTCAATGCACGCACAAAGTTTAACATGCGCGCACAACGTTCAACGCAGAGATGCACGCAGGCCTTTCAATGGCGTGCACTGGAGAAACACCTGTAAGGGAATGCCGAATTCATTGCTATTGTGCGCGTGTCCATTTCGCATCGCTGTCGCATTCACATCCATCAACCAGCACACCTGCGTTTTCGCCCGAGGAACAAGCGCTGCTGTCGATGCAAACTTTAGTTTTTATCGAAGTGTAAATGCACGATGTTTCACATGATAACACACATTATCAGAATGCTTTCAACGCAATATGAAACCATGTCAAGCTACGTTTCTTCCTGCTTATTAAATTACCCCTGCGTGGTGGGCCTGCTTATTACATTAAAAACCTTACCCAAAACACAGAAAAACTACTAACAAATCTAGCCGAAACGACATACTTGTGAAACACACACACACATACACACAACACACATACACACAACACACACACACACACACACATACACACACACACACACACACACACACACACACACACACACACACACACACACACACACACACACACACACACACACACACACTCACACACACACACACACAAACGCAAACACACACAAACGCACACACACACACACACACACACACACACACACACACACACACACACACACACACACACACACACACACACACACACACACACACGCGCACACACACACACACACACACACACACACACACACACACACACACACACACACACACATACACATACACACACACACACACACACACACACACACACACACACACACACACACACACACACACACACACACACACACACACACACACACACACACACACACACATCACACGTGGTAAAAGAAATGCACGGTGCGATGAAAAATTGGGGTCCTCTATTATTATCCGATACTGTATCAGGATCTGTTCCAAGACTGACAAGGAATCTTAATGATTTCATGAGCCATTATAGGTTTGGCATTAGTTCTAGTATCGGTATATGATACAGTTTCTGTAAGGGGTCAGGATCAGTTGAAGTGCTGGTGTGGGTTCGGGATAAATTCTAGTACAGTACGGCTTTAAGAACTGTTCCAGGATCGATCAATTCCAGAGTCTAGAACAATTCCAGGACCGGTATGGGATCGAGATCTATTCCAGGACTGTGGTATGGTGTCATATTATTATTCATGCATATTTTGCAAATGTGCATGTTATTATTCCAATATGTTTTTCAACAGCTGTCAAATGTTGAATTTGCATAATGATGAAATTTAAGTTCTTACATACACTCTCCCACAATATTTTATTTGTTTTTTTGTACAATTTTTATTTACAGTAATTATTACAAAAAGCCAGTGGACTTTTTAGTTATGCTACGGTCCTAAATTGATTTTCTCGTAATAATAAGTCATTTTTCCATAAAAATTTGAAAAATATTACATACACATGTGAAATAGTATTGTTAACAAATTATAAATCTATCGTCCTTGCAGTTATCGTATGTGATCTATTGATTGATTATTTTGCAACAACATAGTTTGAGTGAAGAAAATAAAGAATCAAAGAAATTATAGAAAAACTTATCTTCATTTTTGCACTCTATCTTACAAAATATTCAAACATATTTGATACGCTCTTGAAAATTTGTAAAAAAAACTATATTAAAAAATTGTATGACTCCATCCCTCTGTTTTTGGACAAATAACAAGCCCAATAATTATAATAATAAAAAAACAATATTTTCGAAGTGGTGGTATTGTTTTGTTACGTCACTAAATTGTTTTTTACGGAAAAAGACGTGTTGAAAATTTGAAAAAAATATGCAAAGGCGTTAAACCATGTATTGCCTAAATCATAGTTTCAAAGTTTTTTTACTGTTGCAAATTGCATACAGATATGGTAGGCGTTGTATTACAAGATCTTCAGTTCATAAAAACCGCATTATGCGGAAAATGTCAATAACAATCGGTTGACTAGTTCTGACTGTTTTCATACAAGATATCCGGGTCGTTGAACTAAGCAGCAGATGAAATTTAAAATAAAGAATACATATTAATAGGTATGGTAAAGTCAAACACAAGGCGACCGATTAAATTTCATACAGTATTTACAAAATAATGGCAACTATTTACAACAATATGACACCGTCTGAAGTACGTTAATATTTCACGTACAAGTGATAAGACATAAGTTTTTGTGTTTACGAACAACAATCAACTACTTTAAATTTTAAGATATAATGTTCAAACAAACGGGAATAATTTTATTTTTTCAAGTTTTCTCATGATATTCTAGTATTCTCATGGTATTATATTCTGGTATTCTATATGATATATACATCTAATTTATTACAATTTCATTGCTTAATATGTACTTACCCACGAAAATGATACTTTTTCAATTATTATACAACATTATTTTCCCGACTAACATACTTATTCCGTTCAACAAATCCAGTGTTTCAGAAGTTTTTACGAAAAGCTGATGCTGACTTTAAATATATGTAAATAACATCTTATAACTATTTAAATTAAATTGAATTGAATGTTTCGAATTGTTTTTATTTGTTTCTTATTAATTAATCCTTCCTTTATGCCTTATAGTGCACTTTATCGATGAAAATACATTTTTGTACATAAAATCCTCTCTACTATGATAAGATTTTTGGTTTATTTTTAGGCAATGTAAAATACTTTCACTTTCATTCATTTTTTTTAACTATAAAAAAATATTTATGTTTTTCATCGCATGAAACAAGAAAAAAAATATGCTAAATAACATCTTTAAAACATTTAAAAGATTATTTATTTTATGAGATATGCTACAAGCACTCAAGAGTGCAACGATTTTGTTGATTTTATCAAACAACGGCAATAAGTTCAAGTCCTTTTTTGACATTCACATGAATTAACTTGCTGGAAGCAATTCCTAGTCTATATTTATAAAAAATCAAAACTCGACCGAAAATTACCATATAAAATATCCAGTATTTTTCTCCACCAAACAAATGCGGTCATGAAATTTAGTTCATCTTCAAGGACAGTGTCATAGCTTTTTTGGATGCAATTTTATTAAACGCAATATGCTGTCAAAAATGTGTATTTAATAACGAAGTTTGGTTGTCCGACGTTATCGAACAAATTACTCACTAAACATTTTGACAACACGTCCAAAAATTGCATTTGACGAAGGATCTCTAATGTAGCCTTACACATAAAATACCTATTGCACGTATACAAGTGCATGTTTTTCACATAATATGATACGTGCCTGTTTATGGGTCATATGTTCAGTTGATTGATATTTCAAGTATTTTGTTGTGAATAATAACCGTTGATTACCTTTTGGTTTATTTTTATTGTTTTCCTTACATAAGAGTAAAAAATCCACTCGTTTAAGATTGCTAAGGTTTGTTCATCCCACCTAAAAAAATCTAGCAGTTTACATATTAGCAAACTAAGTTGAAATATCATACATAAAAAGATATGGAACGTGCAACTAATTTTAAGGCTTTCATCCACACGTTTCATTCTATGATTTTGATTTTTTTATTATTGACTACTAATGGATAAATTTGAAAACCCCTAGAGTAATTCTACTCACACTGAAATTGAATCCGAGCAAATAACTAAAAATCTATTTCAATAGCAACTAACAGCATTTTTAGTGAAAGATTTCTTCACTACATGTAAATAACAAAGATAGATAGACAATTTTTTTCTTTTCGTAGTTAAATAAGCACATTTTTAATTGATATTTACTACATGCTATGAGTTCACAGCTAAAAAAGCTTAAATGACTTTATTACAGTCTTTGCAACCTGTAAAATTTACCTTCATTGTAAAATTGATTCTTTGCTACCTGGTCTCAAAAGTATCAGATCTCCAAAGAGGACCGGAGTCTAAACACACGCCGGCTTGATAAACTGGATGGCAATATACACAAATTTATTTCACAACTGCTATTCTTGTATTTCTCAACTGTCATTCTCAACTGCTAGCGCTTCTACACAATGCATTACTATACTTACACTTAAAATCTTTGTGTGGTCGTTTGCGCTGGCTCAAATTCGGACAATTTTGCGTATATTGGACTACAAAAAAGCAAATAGAATTCTTCCATCCAAAGTGATTCGAGTATGCCTTTTTTTAAATTACAGAATCTTTTCAATATCGCTATACCGTAGATTTTTTTTGTAATTATTCTGTTTAAATTGTTTAGTTGAAATAATCTCTGCTTTTGTTGATTAAAATGAAAATGAACTTCAGTGGAAGTACTGAAGTAGTTTTAGATTACAGAGATTTTGAGTCTTTCGAAAAGTCAAATGCGTTTTGACGTATGAAATCACTCAATGTAATGTGTTCATATTAAATAACCCACTAGTACGCTGGATCCTTGAATTTGCTGTTCAGACAAAATTTCCTACAAGATGTATTGCTCCAAATCCTCGGAGGTTTAAAATGGCAACTAAGAAATAGAATACGCGCAGCAAATCATTATAAAAATAAAATTTAAGCGTCTACGCACAGCAAATCATTATGAAACCAATCGATTTTTCCCTCAAGCTACAAAAAAGTCCTTAAAACAAAAAAAAAATGGCACTGGTATACTGCGTTTCATAATGATAGGTTGAACTATTCTTTGGCGATGTTTGCAGAAATTTTCCTTATTTAATTTCAAACAACCTCAAATCTTGTTCCCCAAGAAAAAAAAACAGTATCACAGTGTTTTGGAAATACACACGAAACCGTAATTTAAATAAAAATCGTAGTTCTTGTCAAAAGTGATTTAAACTCGGAAGACCACTGACGGTTAAATGATTTTTGTTGTTATAAACTAATAATTTGAATCAGTTTTTCCTCGTGTTGTTTTCTATTATAAATATTTTTTTTATAAATTATTATAAATTATAAATTATAACTTTTGTTAGAAAGCTTTATAGGTTCTCCTAGCTCATTAGATTTTAAGGATTTGATAAGGGCGAATAATGTAACTCCAGTGTTAAAGAAAAAGTGTCAAAATGCTAATTTTCAAGTATGGTCCGTGTTAGCGTACTCGATTTGTCTCTGGTTTGACATACCTAACTGAATGAAGGACATTTCCGACATTTCAAACGGAGACCATTCTTTGTGCTTTCCATCTCACAGCTTTGCGTCAGGATAAAGCTACGGAAAGCATTTTGTATTCACGGTTTTACTTTTTTTTCTTTTTTCTTATGGCTCAACAACCGTTGTCGGTCTAGGCCTGCCTGTATCACTTATGGGTTTGGCTTTCAGTGACTTTTGGATTACCCCCCATAGCAGGATTGTCAGTCCTACGTATGGCGGCACGGTCTATTCGGGGCTTGAACCCATGACAGGCATGTTGTTAAGTCGCACGAGTTGATGACTGTATCACGAGACCGGCTAACTTCACGGTTTTACTATGAACTTAATATTTAAAAAAAACGCAAATTACATATAATTTCATTCAGAATGGATTTTTTGCAATGATTTATTGTAAAAAGTGTAGTAATAACAAAATTTACAGAACGTAGAGAAACATAAACCAAACGCTACCTTGCATGTCATCGCCAAAAACATTAATAGAACAGCATACAATGTACACCATTTGTAGAAATAATAATAAAATTGTACGATACTTCTTGTGTTTCACGTTGCATTTTATTTTGACAAATAAAGCCATTTCAATTTGGCATTTTCGGAACGAAATTCTCAAACAAATTTCTAACAAGTTTGTATAATATCGATTTCGTTCGTGTAAAATGATAATTTGACACTATTCCGTTTGAATCAGGCAATTGGCAATTGTTTTATATTTTCAGATTTTTAATACAAAATACTTCTAAAACTAGCATACTTTAAATTTAGTTTGTTAAAATTCCTTAAAATCTAGTTTAAATCTGTTGTTGATCATTTAACAACTATAACAAATCAACATTCATCATTCTTGTGAAATGATTCAGAATGTTTATAGGACGACTTCTGTAGATTACGAACACACACATTTGTAATATATTTTACAAAATCTTTCACGAATCTTTTAGCATGTAATTTTTAGATTATCCTTACCTTTGGGTTGGGGGACACTTTTACAAAAAAATAACCGTTTCACCCTTTTGTCTCGTTACATGTTTATGTTTATGTTACAATTTATGTTGGTCATACAAATTACAATTTGATAGAGTAATAATTATTATAAGTTTGTGTAACATACTGATTAGAGTTTTCATTTCCAATATGTTTACACGAGATGATAAAAAATATTCTTCTTCTTCTTCTTCTGCTTGCGAGAGGGGATGTATCCTCCTATGTTGTTCAAACTTGTTCAAGCTTGTTTGAAACAGCATATTCCGAGGCTTACTCTCTCTGTAAAGACTTCGACTATCTAGAGTCATATGTAAAAATTATTATTGTTCATTTGTTGTCTCATAACACAGTAACTAAAATTTAAATTTATAAATGACTATATCATTTGTAAACAACATCATTCAAATAATGTATTGTGTGAAGAATGTTTGGTGTTGCTTTGTTGTTATTTTGTTAAAATATTTTACAAATTATTAACTGAAAGATTATGATAAAAACTCAAATGACAAATTTACCAAAACTGTCAAGCTATCAGTATGAAATGCAGTGTAAATGAGTTTACTTTAAAAATTGCGTTGAAGTCTAATTGTTTTTGCCCATGCCATTTTTTATGAAGCGATTTTTATCCATAACATTTGATTATTTGTTTGTTTACTTAGCTATTTACTTACTTTTTTCAAATTTATTTATTTATTCATTGTATTTACCTTTGACTTATATATTAACTTATTTATTTATTTAATTTTTTTAATTATTTAATCATGAATTTAAATTAATTTATAAAATATTTTGTATTTATATTGAATTAAAATATTGATTTATTTTATAAGTTTTCATTAAACAAAATTTGCTCAAAAAATGTTACATTTAAAAAGCTTGGTATCTTATAGTTCATAGAAATCAACCAAAGTAAAAACCATGTACCGCCTAACACCCGAATAGAACCTGAACCTGAAATTCCGCAAAATCGAAACACAGCGACGGTAACTTCCTTAAAATCTACTCCAATAAACGCATAAAATGAAAAAATGAATGAGTACTACCATTGTTTGTCATAGTCAAAGCTTGTAAATTAAAAAACGCAGATTAATAAACGTGAGTTAAAGATACAAAAATCGTTTTAAAAATGAAGAAACGACTCGCTAGCTTGTGTTAGAGAAGATGCACTTTAAAAAGTGCTTTATACATTTGAAGGTGCATTATAAAGATGTCATAAGTATTTAATATTTGATGCTAGCCATGTAACAGAACATCAATATTGTTAAACATATTAATAGAGGAACAAAACAACGCAAAAGAGCAAATTTTAAATGGATGTTAAAAAACAAGAAGCAATAATTGTTAAAGTTATCTGAGTTGAAAAGAGAGTTGCATTTGAGTGAACCTCATAATGGCTTTAAGGCCAGGAAATTGTGAAATGAAGGAGCAGTTTCCTAAAAACCTAACGGCCTATCCAATAGAGGAGTGAGATAAAACAATTGGATAATAACATTCATACCAAATTATGGTATAGCAAAGATCTTGAAAAGCAATATAGCCTAAAATCATTAGAACAACACACATTAATTCAAGACCTTAGTTGTTGCTGGCATGTTGCTGCTTCAATTTTCTGTTAAAATTAATTTTCTTGAAAAACAGGAATACTGACAATGACATTTTTTTAACCCAATACTTTCCTATCACTATAGCATTTGACATCATTAAAATGAAGCTTAGCGGCTAATAAAAACGTTTTGGGCCTGGGATGCAACTCTCCCTTGTTGTTATGAACTGAAACAGGATGCTTAATACGAAAAAATATCAATGAACAGTTTACTGAGCTTTACTTAGTTATTTTTACTTCTTACTGATGACACTTTTATACTTGCAAAGTAATCATACGTGATTGTTGATTAATGTGTTGTTCTCATTTAATTCATTGGTAGATTTAAAACATATATTGCAGAACGTAAACATTTTCAATAGATTCAAAAAACTTTCGAAAAATTAAAAAAAAAACTTTGTGGATTGTTGTTTCAAAATATTGATGAAACAGATGCGAATAAACACCAATGATGTCAAAACATACAACTGAAATACATAATACTTTTTGTTGCGACGATCAATTATGGGCCACCCGAAGAACGCGGTTTTGTAACTCAAACCCGCTCGGGTAACGGGTCTTCTCGACCGTGTTTTTATTATCTTAATTTTTATAGAGACTTTAAGATAATTTGCCTCATTCGACTCTTTATAAATTAAACTAATTCAATCCTTAAAATCTAACATTCTTCTTTGTAAGCCATTTGTGGCTTGCAAATTACCTTATACCGGTTAGTCTCTCTTTACTTGAAGCTTTTATCTGTTGATTTTATTGAAAATATGTATGTTACAAATGTGGTTTTGGTTAGAGTTGTTTATAAAAGTTAGTAATACGAATGAATTTTAAAAGTTTAGGCTGGCAGTCGATGTCTGGTGAGAGGATGGTGTCGATGCTGTGGTCCTATTGGCAGGTAATGCGTTCTGCTGAATATCCATGGCATTCTGTTAATATGTGACGGACGGTGATGTCGACGCCTCAGAAACTGCATACTGGTGGGCTGGATTTTTGCAATAAAAAGGTGGGGGTGAGCCGGGTGTGTCATACCCAAGGTCGTGATAGAATTCTCTGGTCTTGGTGTGATGGATGGTCTTTCCATGGTGGTGTTGTGGTCTTGATGGTTCTCAGGAAAGAGCGACCGCTGCTAACCCAAAAAACTATTCCAGCTATTGGTGGTGATGGTTTTGCTAAGGCGGATGAAGTCACGGCATGGAGGAGTGTTATGGCCGCACGCCGTGTTACTACGTCCTGCGTTGGCTAGCTGGTCTGTTTTTTCGTTTCCCTGAATACCTGTGTGAACAGGAATCCAGGAAAATGTGATTTGGGGGGAATTTGGTATATTGCAGAGTTGTTGGATGTTCGGGTCGCGGGTGGTTCGGGATTCAAGTGCTTGAAGAACACTTTCACTGTCAGTGAAGATCACGTTGGGTTTATCTCTGTGTAGACCTTCATCAGCAGCAATAACCAGGGCTATTACTTTTCTGATAAAGATTGTGGTATGGTCTGGTAGCCGAATGGCGCTATTTTCAATGCTGGAGTAAATTCCACAGGCAGTGGAACCAATTTGTACTGATCCGTCAGTGTAGATCAAATGGTGGATATGGTATTTTTGTTTAACGAGTTCAGCAAAATGACGGTGGTGAGCGGGCGAGTACCGATTTGGATGAGTTTGGTGACTGAGGGGTGTGTTTGTTGTATTAGCGTGGTGAAATCGGCGATTGCCTGTTGGATAAGGGCATGTTTGTCGACTATCTTGTCGTTGTCGGTTATGTTCTGGTCGAAGGGTTTAAGGCTGCTTTCACACATAAGTGATGCAATAGGGCTCGTGACGAAAGCCACAGTGGCACATCGGATGGCGATATGGTAGAGTGGTGCTATTTGGTTTTGGAAATTTTCCCGTTGCCGGGAGACTATTTCGATGCCGTAGAGAAGTTTTGGTAGAAGCCAGCTATTGATGATTTGAAGTTGTGTTTGGTGGGAGGCGCGATGTTGACCGGTTCCAAGCATTCTGAGCAAATTAATACGGTTCTTCGCTTCTCTTTTTACCCGTGTAGTGTGTGCTTTACATGTTAAGTGACGATCAAAAGTCACTCCTAGGATTCGGCTGTGCGTGTGTTTGGTATTACTGAGTTATTGTATGGGATGGGTTTTAGAGTATGATATTTGCTATTGCAGATGTGAAGTATTTTGGATTTGGAGAGTGAAATTGTGTATCCTGTCCAACGTAACTATTTCTGAACTATATTGACTCCTTCTTGTAAAGTTGTGTGTGATTCGGTTCTATTGTTGGATGCTGAGACAAGAACTATATCATCAGTATACATAAAAGATTTAATGTTACTGAGCATGGGGCGGAAGAGCGAATCTACACCAATCAGGAAAAGAATGGGAGAGAGAATGATACCCTGGGGAACACCATTCTCTTGGCCGTGCAGCTCAGAAGTTTGAGTTCGAATTCAAACTTTAAATTTGCGATTTGAAAGGAAGCTTTGAACATACGCTTTCATACACCCTCCAAAATCCCACATATTGAGCTGTTCAAGAATTGTATATCGCCAGGTTCTGTCAAAAGCTTCTGATAAATTAATATTGCACAGTCGATGTGGTGGCCTTTGGGGTAGTGGGTTACTAAAAGTTCATTAAGTTCGGCAAAATATGTCTCAGTACCTTTCCCACCTCTAAAGGCCTGTTGATTGGTACTAAGGTGGTTCCGGTCGTCTAATTCTTGCGTCAGTCTTCTATTTACCATTCTCTCCATGATTTTGCCAATGCAATTCAGGAGAGAAATGGGGCGGTAGCTATCTATTGCATGTGGTGCTTACTGGGTTTTTGAATGGGAATTGTGAAACAGGTTTTCCAATCATCCGATATATTCCCGGAATAGCAAATATTATTGCAAAGCTGAAGGAGGAATGTTTTGGACCGGTAGGGGAGATTTTGAAGCATTTAAAACCAATGTTGTCCAGGGCTGAGGACAAGCAACAACATTTCTTAAGAGCGCAATAAAGCTCATCAAGAGAAAAAAGACTACAGCAATTATCCGCAGTACGCGATACTCGATATACGCGAATTCGCAGTACGCGATTCCTCTAAATTTGACAGCTCCATTTGTTTTTTGCAAATATTTTAATTATTTGAAATATTTTATGCTCTTTTTGAATTTCCTTAGTGTTCTTAATGCATTTTGAATTAAATTTGTGCAAAAGATACCTGTTTTATAACAAAAAACTTCAATGCAAAACTCTGTGACGCTATATTTCACCCCTTGAACCGGTAATGTAAACTATTTTTCCATAGGAATCCGCTATACGCGAAAACTCGAGATACGCTATTGCGCTCGGTCCCGTGCGATAGCGTATATCGGATAATGACTGTATTGTAATTTTGGTCGGAAGTGTCAATGCACAATGGGCAGTTTAGAACAAATTTCGGGATAAAATTATTTTTGCAGAAATTGTTAGTTTTTATCATTTGTAGTAAAGTGTTATGATAGTAAATAACATTTTATATGTAGTTTGCATCCATACCACCAGGTGGCGCTACATACAATAGTGTTTTAAGGAATCTTTGCTTTGTTTTTTCTTTAATTTTGTGTGTTTTTTTCTTGTATTTGTTGTTTCTAATAGTATAAACCATTTTAAAATATACTGTGATGTTTCATAATATATGAACAAAACATAATCATTTTGAATAAGATATTTTTTCTGCTTTGTATAGGACAATTGTAGCTAATTCTCATCACTTTTCCTCACAGGTAGTACAAATATTAAAAATGTACATACACAACCTAGGTGAATGCTATTACAAGCTCCTAACGTCTAATTCACATTTCTAAAGACATGAATAAAGGCATGTTCGAGCAGCAACGCGAATCGTGCAGATTTGAACTGCGGATCGGATCACATCCGCGCCCGTTGATGTACACATCTCTATCGATCTTAAATTAATAAATAGAGGGCGAAAAGGCTTTTTCCCTCTCTTCATCACCAGCAATTTCTTACTACGGCTTCGGTAATTATTAGCAGCAAAAACCAAAGAAAGAAAAGGAAACTTTATCCGAAAACTATTCGCGACGAAACAAGGCATTTAAATAATTAGAAAGAGCAGGTACATTGAAATAAAGTAGTTCCCAAATTCGTAACGAAAAGCTGCACATATTTTTTGTCTTTGAAGGTTAAAATTTTAAATCTGTTGTTTAAAAAAATAGGAATTACACATTTTTCTGGGCATTGATATCACACAATATTCATCCAATACTTTTCCCAGTCCTGAACTACCTTCAGAAGGGATAATAAAAATAAAAATCTGATGTTCTTGGTTTTACAACTATCTGAAAAATCAGAATTCAACTATAGCTACAAACAAAGTATTTACTTCATTTGTAAAGTTAAACCCTGTCTTTGTTTTAGTGTGTGTAGCTACTGATATTGAACTGGTTAACGAATCAGAGTAATACAGCTCATTATACAAAATGTCCTTCTGGATGCATTTTCTTTCTTGCAAAATATTCTTTGTAGCATATTCCCCTCTATCCTTATATTTAGTTTGTCATGACTTTTGGGAGTTTCTTCTCGGCAATAGATGCTGGTATATTCATAACATTTTTCTGTTATGCGTATGATTTTTTGAATTATTTTCCTTACACCCGTCTATAATCTGGAGCAGTACCAAAAGGTTCGTTGGTTCTGATTTGCTTCATTATATTTAATAATAAATTCAGCAATACGGCCGAAGCCGTTCTTTCTGAATAATAAATTTAATAATAAAGTTAGGTTAGAATACAAATTTACTTATTAAATAAGCACATGTGCTGAAACTAAGATGCACAGCTTCGTAATGAAAATTAAAGGTAAACAAAAGCACGTAGAATATATTTTTTGTAGAATACACTAAATACGCTACACTAGGCACCTATGGAGCCGCCTAGTTACGCATGTGTCTGTTTTTAGAAAAAGTTGATGTGAAAAAACTTCAATAAAATTCGCGTTCGCAAACTTTCGCAGAATATTTCTTCACAGATTGATATTATATATACTACACTATTATGTGACATATATGAGACAACGCCACTCTACGCCACTTCCATAATGGCATCAAGTCAAAAATTAAAATGTTGAAAATTTTCGGGAAGTTTTTTCAGTTCTTATCGTATATTTTTGCAAAAAATTAACTTAACTCAAAATCTTTAATATAAAGCTGACTAAATATCCTTTTTAACATGTCTAAACTTATCAAAATCGGTTCATATTTGAAAAAGTTACAAAGGTTCAATGTTTTCCAAAAAAGTGACGATTTTTCTGCGTTTTTTTAACAAGTCTCGACTTTGAGAGGTCTTTTCTAGAGAACCAGAAAAGATAAAGAGCTCATATTTGGTATTTTTCTTAGTTTAACCCTTAGTATTAAAACCTATTATTTGGAATTGCGCTATTACAAAGTTGATTTTTTGAATTTCATCCCGGCAAATGCCCATTGTGCAATGGGAAGTGTCAATGGACTCAGAGAAGAATTGAGATGGAACATGAGATGGAAAATTGTGTATTCCAGATGTATCATAAAAGTATCTAGCTAAAGCCTCGGGTATTTCTGTTGGTGGAATGATGGTGTTTTCTGTTTTTAGAATGATTGGTGCAGATTTGTGGTTTTTACCGCATAAAATTGCAACTTTCTGGAATATTGTTTTGGTGGTTGTATTAGGGTTCATTTGAAAAACAAAGTTTCTTAATGTTAGATTTTTTGCAAATTTGACGGCTTCTCTTGATTCATGATTGGCGTCTTGGTATTGATCGGCCAAGAGCGGGGTAAAAATATTGTCTGGTTTTCTTGATCGTTGGAGACTCTTCATTGCTTTTCGGCGAGTCTTTATGGCAAGGACAACAGTTTTATTCCACCAGGGAACTGACTTTCGGCAAAATGTACCCTTGTAAGAGAGATACTAGTAGTTGGCCTTAGAGAGATACTAGTAGTTGGCGCCTAGAGAGTTGGCCCCGAAGTAATCGCGTAGCGAAAACGATAACTCTTTGTGTAAGAGATATAAAAAACTGGGTTTCGGTTTTGGTGGAAACTTTATTTTTGCACATGGTTTTTATACAGCTTTAAAATTACTGTCCTTTTTCGGTCGCTGTCGAGATGCCTGTAGCAGCCCACTGTGCAGTTCGCGTGGCTCGTACGCAGAGTACGAGCTGTCATCAACAGAGCTGTCAGAATTCCTTTGCGTGAACGACCATTCTGTTTGGCGCCCATTTTGAGAGTAGTCCGATTTGTGAAAAGCAAAAATAAAGACAATTGAACTAAACTCTAAATGCCAATAATGATGCGATGGCGATGCCAACCGCAATAGCGAGAAATACGATCGCACGAATCATTAGCTTCCTGGAACACGAACCATCCACATTAAACGCTATCTGTCGGTGAGATTTAGCACTATCTATATAGTTGGATGTTTTCTGTCAACCTAAGTGACACCTCTAATTTGTTTGTTTACGATCGCTGCAAAACCCCACTCCGGGAACTAGTTATCTGTCAAACTTTTTACCGGGTTCATTAAGCTTCGATACTTCAATTGCAAATTATTATATCGTACGTTTTCAAAATACGTTATCTAGAGGATGGTAATTAAACAAAGGCATTACGGGAAAGGTGGACACTTGTCAAAAAACTGGATAAAAGTTATTAGTGAATTATTCAACAATATAGTATCCAATCTGGAGGTGTGACAACACATTTGAGAACCATTTTTGGCATGATTTCTATCAAATTTGTACAAACAAATTTTCAATTGTGCGCTCGTTTGTAGATCTAATTTGGCTACTATGGATCTTTAGCTATTTAAATATGCATTCTTTATATTTTCGGAAGTTTTATACGAGCTAACAACTGATGAAAAAACGACAAAAAAAGCTTTACAAATATTGCTTTTTGGTGGTTTAGTTTCCCCAAATAACCAAATCGTCCTTAACCCACAGTAAAACCACTTCAAACCCACGTGGGTTTGTGGTGGTCGATTCAGTCGTTAACCCACCAAATTTTAGAACAATCGGAGCTGTCAGTTCCGACCCGATGTATTTATCTTGCCCACCCTTAACCCACCTCTTCCAAATATGCTTTGAGGAAAAGATTGGTCAAGGGTTGGCTAAGGTTAATATGCTGGACAGGATTTTAACTCCTCGATTAATTACATTCATTCACTTACATCACTGCACTTCAACTTCAGCAATATTATTAGTCTAAACTATGCACTAGCGAAATGGAAGAGTTCATTCGCAAGTAATCAAACACACATATTCACATATTACACATGAATGTTTTACAACAAACCAACTTAAAACACACGTTTAATTGCTTCCTTTGCACAATTAAATAACATTTTAACACAGGTGAAACATGTTGAGCAAATAAATTGCCCGTGCATAAAAAACTGACTTCAACAACATTGAAGTGGCTGCTTCTGTGGCCATGTGGCTTAACCCACCAAACTGATAGTTTTTTAGCTTTGTTTGATGGAACTGGATTTTTAGTACAAGAAATTGGTGGCGTTTTCGGTATCTTGGTTATATGGGTCATAACACTAACGTATGAAGACTTTACCCCGTGACAAAGATATTTTTCATCTGCTATCAATTGTTGATTTACAGATGTCATCACACACCTTAAAAAAAGGGTAACCCGAAGTAATGGACCAACCAGCCACTGAAGAAAGCATACAAATTTGCGAAAAACGGATTTCCTGTTAAACAGCAGCCATGCATTATACTGTCACGACGCATCGCACGACGCTGATGATGCACCTCACGAATAGATACAGGAATCAACCATCAGTGTCAGTGTGGGAACCCAGTCACCCGGGCGGAATGAAGGTAGAGGCCCAAAACCAAAATGCAAAATGCCAATGTACAGGCGATGTGTGATTGGGTAACCTTAAAATTGCTAAAGGGGACAAAAATTATCAGTTCTGTTCAAAAATTGGGATTGCCCTCTAAATCCGACACGACTGCAACTTCACGAGAGATGAATAACAAAAGATGAGTGCAAGGTAGAATGAATAGGCACACCATACCCGATCTGTGCTGATCACACCATACCCGATCTGGGCACACCGAAAAGATGAGTGCTGATGGCTCGTTCCACCATACGCCAGTGGTCTGCGAGGCGATGTTGTTCTCGGCCGGAAGCGCTTCCCCGAGCGCTGTCGCGTACACCTCCGCCACATCAGCACACCGGTTCAAGTTGAGCCTTGGGGTGGGCAGACTCCGTTGGTTGTTAACCACGGAGAATTTCTGGCGCAGCTTTACCATGACCAGGAAATGGTTCGAGTCGACGTTTGCGCCTCTATGCGTTTTAACGTCGATAATATTCGAGAAGTGCCTTTCATCAATCACAACGTGGTCGATTTGGATCTTTGAATCACCCCTCGGGTTTCTCCAGGTGTAACAGGTTGGCTGATAAGTCCCCGGTCTAACAAAGAAAAACACATTTTTTTTTTGTCAAAATTCGTTTTTATTATTCAACATAGTTCCCTTCAAGAGCGATACAACGATTATAACGACCTTCCAATTTGTTGATACCATTTTGGTAGTACTCCTTCGGTTTTGCCTCAAAATAGGTCTCAGTTTCGGCGAACACCTCTTCATTGCAGCCAAATTTTTTCCCTGCGAGTATCCTTTTGAGGTCTGAGAACAAGAAAAAGTCGCTGGGGTCAGATCTGGAGAATACGGTGGGTGGGGAAGCAATTCGAAGCCCAATTCATGAATTTTTGCCATCGTTCTCAATGACTTGCGGCACGGTGCGTTGTCTTGGTGGAACAACAAAATAACAAAAGTTGATTGACAAAAGACGCTCTGTCTCATAAACTAATTGACATACAGACGTCAAATTTTGACACGAATCATTTGAAGGTTGGTACTATATAAAAATAATATGCATTTAATACTAGCGGCGCCATCTATGTGTCAGACCGGAGACTTATCAGCCAACCTGTTAGCTATGGCGGTGTGCATGCTGGAAGAAGGTGCTGCGGATGCTCATGTGCTTGGAGGAGGCAAAGTTTATCAGTCTGAGGTCGTTGTCGTTTGTCAGCTGGTGGACGCTGATGTTGCCAATCGTTGGTTATTATGCCTCCTCCTGTCCGACCTGAGCATTAAGATCTCTGATGACGATCTTCACGTCATGTTTTGGGTAGGGGTCCTACTCCCTCTCGAGCTGCGTATAGAAGGCCTCCTTCTCGTCATCGGTGCTCCCAAGGTGCGAACTATGCAAATTTATAATGCTCAGGTTGAAGAATCTGCCACAAATTCTCAACCTGCACACCTGCTGATTGATCGGTCACCACCCGATCACTCTTTGCTGCATCGCACCTAGCACCATGAACGCTGTACCGAGCTCGCGCATCTCTCTACCACTCTGGTAGATCGTGCAGTTGCTACGAAACTGGCGCACCGTCACGCCTTTCCAGCCTTCCTCCTGAAGTGCTACTTTTTCGGAACCGCGGGCCTAGACCTCATCGAACGCAATTCGGGTCTTTACATTCGATGTGAGGGGTTTGCAGTTCCATGTCCCGAGCTTCCAAACGTAAGTCTTTTTTCCATGCGTGGATCTGAATCGATTGGTCTGATACGGTACTTCTTCTTGTTGGTTTTTCGTTGCAATGTATTTTTACGAAAGTGGTTTGCAAAGCCTTTCCTCTTTCCTGCAATCTCGTCGTAGGGCCTACGATCCCTGGTTTTTTAGAGTCTTGCAGCAAGCCAAGACGGGATAAGCCAGTGTAGCCCTTCGGAAAGGAGCATACGCTAGAGTCATGGGGATCAATCATCATTTTAAACATAAATATATATGTTATTAACCGTCTTGTGTACGACCACAAAACTTTACGTTATCGTACAACCGGCTACCCAGATAGACCATAGATTTTGTATGGAACAATGATATTTTTCGTGGTTAAAAGAGTATATCTTTTAAATTCCTTGTAAGATTTGAATGAAAACTGTCTTAAAGGTTCATAATAATGTTTTATAACATATCGTAGTAAAGTTAGAATTTTAAAAATCCTATCAATATTTTTTTCAATCAAAAATATGTCCTAACTCCATTACCATAACTGGCCAGTAGTGATGGGCGTTTCGGAGCGCACCAACGGCTCCGGAGCCGGCTCCGGACTAACGGCTCCGGAGCCGGCTCCGACTTTTTCCCGGAACCGGCTCCGAAATTGCCTGGAGCCGGTCGGAGCCGGCTCCGGCTTCGGAGCCGTTTTACCCATCACTACTGGCCAGGCCGCATGTTTCAAGTGGATGATTAGTCTTTTTTTAAGTTTTACTTACGTTTCTTTCAAAAGTTATATACATTTTTAATTTGTTTTGCTTATTGTATAAAAATATATGTTGACGATCTATAAAATATGCTCATCATGTTTTAATACAAAACCGGCTACGACCGGCTCCAGACAACTTCGGAACCTCCTCCACTCCAACTCAACGGAGCCGGCTCCGCACCCACGGCTCCGAAGCTGACTCCGCTCCAGCTGCTCCGATACCGGCTCCGCACCAACGACTCCGCACTCACGGCTCCGGAGCCGGTTATAACAGATTGCACCAAAAAATCATTTTCAATCAAGTTTCATACGGGAAGATCCATAATTAGCTGAGTACATAATGTTGAAAGGAATCTATAAAAAAATTGATAAGTTTTGAACATTTTTCAACAATTACACAATCACAACGGGTGTTAGCTTCTACACTTGCGAGATGATAGATTCGTTTTTTACATACATCATACAATGCCGTCTCTCTTGAAAGTTATTCCAGAGCCGTTGGTCCGGAGCCGTTGATTCACCGCCGGCTCTGGAGCCATTGATTCGTCGCCGGCTCCGGGGCTGTTGGTGTGGATCCGGCTCTAGAGCCGTGAGTGCAGAGCCGGCTTCGGAGCCATTGGTGCGCTCCAAAACACCCATGCCTATACGGCAGTAACACTATGACGCTATGAGTAACACAAAAGTATGAGTGTGTGAGTTAACTTTCAGCCAATTCTATTTCGTTTGCTTATAGTGGTTGATATCAGTTTAAAAGAGGTGATTTCAGTGTTAATTTCAATTAATTGTTACACAACAAGCAATAAAATTTAACTGTACACAACTGTAATACAATATTTGAAAGAAAAGAAAAAAACATAAGCTTCCTCTCAAAACATGCGGCAAGGCCGGTTGGGGTGTTGGAGATACAGCACATTTTTTATTGAAAAAAATATTGATAGGAATTTTAAAATTCTAATTTTACAACGATGTGTTATAATACATTATTGTGATCATATAAGACAATTTTCATTCAAATCTAACAAGTAATTCAAAATATATACGCTTTTAACCACGAAAAAACATCATTGCTCCATACAAAATGTATGGCCTACCCGGGTAGGCGGTTGTACATGTAAAGAGTATATAAACGAAAATAATTTAAAAAAATATTTAAACATTTTTGATATTTTTTATTTTTTGCACTTGGGTAGAAAACATCTTTTCTGAGGTATTTTAAAAAATTTGATGTCGATATGATTTTTTAATCCTAAGTTATTTTGGAATAAAGATGCGAAACTTACTCGGGTAGGCGGTTGTACACATGACGGTTAATGCGTCATCTTATGATTGTTTTTTATGGAATATGGATGGAAATATGGATTGATGTCAAAATAACAGTGGAAAGTGGTTTAACTAATAAGATACAAACCAAAATCCTTAACTGGTCCATTTCGCCCCGATTTTCCTTAATTGATTTTTGCCACAATCCCTACGTTTACTTTCTCAATCTCTACAACAGTTTTCTCCACATCCCGTCGGGGTCACCAGTTTGGGACATTTTACTACTATTTTTGGATCGCACGGAAATAACAACTTTCTCAGTCGATGGTTAGCGCGTAAGAGAGAGTTTAATATATTAAGAATGCTCGAATCATGCTGTTGTAACATAGGTTCGACACCCGACACTATTAGACTTAGCAAATTAGAATTAGATTAGAATAGCAAAGACACAATTATTAGTATAACATCCGCTATAATTATCTGCAGTAAATTCATTACATCCTAGACACAAACCGCACTAAGGCTAGAATGAAACAGCTAATGATAGAATGAAATAGCATGATAAGTGGCGTGATCGTATTCACCAACACACTCAAAAGAAACAGTTTTTACAAGTAAAAAATTTTAGATTAAACATTATCAGAACATAAATTACTGTAATTAGATGCACACAAATATAAGACATAAAAGTGCAATATGTTCTAATCCGAACCAACTAGATAAATAGGGAAAATTTAATAGAGTTCATCCAATTGCGCAGTAGGATAATACACATGGTAGCATACCTAATGTACGCAAAAAGTCACGTACGCATAATGCAGGAGATAGAGCAGGATAATAAATTGTAATCATGCATAACGGAGCGGATAAGCTAAATATGCCCATAAGCGCAATGTAATTATTTCGTATAAAAGGAAGCTCGCGCGTAGCTAGAAGAGAGTTGTTGTATCAGTAAAATCCCGCAGTCCAGTCCGCCGCGCAAAAATAAGTTCGCAAATCCGTAGAAGCCAACCACGCTATTAAGTATAAGTAAAGTGGCAAAATAAAAGTGAGTTTATATAAAAGTGCAAATACAATCCGTCTTAGTCAGGAACGACACTAAGTGATGACAAGTTCACTACACTGTGTATGTTTATGGTGTACAGTGGCCGGCAAAATAACGATATTTTCTTATTGTAAGAGGCATACACGAGAGAGCAGAGGCATTCTACATGCAAGCAGCAAAAATGTTTCTACGTGGCTAAGCGTGTATCTTTTTACTGCTTGTTAGATTATTTTTTTTAATTACGCATAAACACCATACACTGACCGATATCACATTTCTTGAAGATATAGCAAAAAACGGAAATTAGTGGTGCTGCTATAGAACCCAGAAACACGTGAGTACTTTTAGACAACCGCGACGAGTGGCTTTTTGTGATTCGAAATCCGTACTCGGCCCGTATGTCACAGATTCTTACACATAAATTGAATAAGCAGCTCAATCCGGTCAGGAAAGGCAAATTGAATTTCTTTTAATGTCCTTTAAATGATAATAATAATAAGAAGCTTTTTGATTAAAAAACAACACGTTGAGGAGGAGCAGCGTAACTGGTTAATTAAACAACTTGCGTTATTTTGAGTCGAGTAACCAAACCGAACACCAGTGTAAAATAGTTTCTCAAATTTTGTTTTATTCTCAAAATAGCATTTATTCGAATAGATGTGTTGCTTAATGCAATAGTTAATATTCATATGCAATGTTTTATATACGATGATGAAATAATTTGAAGTAAAATAACTAGCAAACCATAATGTTTGAATGAATCTTTCAGATATTAAGCAACGTTATTCATAACTTACAAAGCCGTTGTTCGGTTTACATAAAGCCATCTTGTTTACAATAGAAAAATTATACGTAAGCATACAACCGCATACTCGGGACGGCCCATACATATATATTACAGAAACATATATATTAGGCCTACCCGAGAAGGCGGTTAAATAATAACATGAAAAATGTGGTACTAACTAAAATAAAATATAAGCAATAGAAACCATATCTTAAACCGCTGTTCAAGCAAACGTTGTTTGCAGTATTTAGCTCGCAAATTTATAATTTTAAACGCAAGGTTCTACATAATTGCCCGGAAAAAGTCCGGTCACCCCGTCCATAACGCCCTCCCACCATCCATCATCATTTTTCTTAAGCACATACAACACGGAACTTTCCTGAAAACTTAGCTCGTCGTCCTTGTCGGCGTAATAATCGTAGATAGCAACCACTTTTTCAATATAATTTTTTGGGACCCAACCTGGGAGATTTTGATCATCTGGTACGATCGGTGCCACCAAGCTATTATGGGTATTACGTGGTCGACCAAAATCAGCATGATCCGATTCCTCCGGCGGTGGTGGCGGCGGTAGGGGTGGTGATTGTGACCCAGGACGAGGCATATTGCGGCTTAGTGTGTGCATACCGATGTGACTATGGTCTGGCTGTTCATGAGTGACGGTGAGTGGTGATGGGGGTGCTAAAAAACGAGTAATTTCAATATGTTAATTATATAAATTTTGACAGTATTTTTGACAACTATTCCAAAGCTAATGAAATTTCTACTTATGACAGGCAGCTCGAAGGATGGAAATCGATGCAAATCTTAGTTATTTAGCAGTTGGACCACAAAGCTTGGGATGAGAAAGCTGGGCAATTAGTTCGTACTCGATTATTGGTTTATTCGATAAAGGAAAATTAAGACAAATACAAATAAAGGAATAGACAATAAAGGACAAATAAGAATATTTAAATCCTTTATCAGGAAATCTTTTTTGTCATTTATAAAATCGGTCGTGCCGTACTAATAAAGAATATTTTTAAAAATAGTCACGAGCAACAGCTCAGCCTGATAATTTTAGGAAAATATTATGACCAAAAGAAAATCAAACGCAATAACAAAGTTACGCAGCTCTATGTACTCCGTCCATTGAAAATCCGATATTGCATACTATTTACACTTCGTTCGAGTGAATATATACAGTATCGGACAGAAAGATAGGGCATTGGTTTTTTAACGCACCGTGCACCCGTTGGGCCAAGTTTATGTGTGGTTTGTATGTGCTTGTGTTTGTGTGTGTTTGTGTGTGTGTGTATGTGTGTGTATGTGTGTGTGTGTGTGTGTGTGTATGTGTGTGTGGATGTATGTTTGAATGTGTATTGATGTGTGTGTTTGTTTCACAAGTAGGTCGTTTCGGATAGATTTGTAAGTAGTTTTTTTTGTGTTTTGGGTTAGGTTTTTGGTGTGATAAGCAGGACCACCGCCCTCGCGATCAGTGTGTTTTCGATATATTAACAATGTTACGGTCTTCTTTCGTCGTGGTCTTCTGAGGACGTCCGGTTGACTTGCGCGTTTCGGTTGTCCAAGCGCGTTTCAGTTGTCTAAGCACGTTTCGGTTGTCCGAAGCGCGTTTGCCACAAAAGTGCGCGATCGTTCCATTACGAACTCGATCCTTTTGCGCTTAATGCCAGCAGCAGCCATTCGCTTTTACATATGGCGCTGATGATCGGTACAACGTTTACCTCGACCCATTGTTACTAACATTGCTTGCTTGGACCGTCAAGAACGCGCTGGTTAAAAACTTGGACACGGCTGATCCCGTGCTCTGCCTGCGTTCTACTTCTATACGCGATGAATTACATCGTTTTGGAGCAGCGAAAACATCGCATGGATAAAAACTATCAACGAGTACGCGAGTAAGCGTCTTCCCTTCAAAATCGAGAAAAGAATACTGCCGCGCTCATGAAACAAAACGCCCATTGAAAAGAATAACTGCGCGCCAGCTCAATGCACGCACAAAGTTTACCATTCGCACACAACGTGCAACGTAGAGATGCACGAAGGCCTTTCAATGGCGTGCACTGGAGAAACACCTGTGAGGGAATGCCGAGTTCATTGCTATTGTGCGCGTGTCCATTTCGCACCGGTGTCGCATTCACATTCATGAAACAGCACACCTGCGTTTTCGTCCGAGGAACAAGCGCTGCTGTCGATGCAAACTTTAGTTTTTATCCAAGTGTAAACGCACAATGTTTCACATGATAACACACATAATAAGAATAATTTCAACGCAATATGACATCATGGCAAGCTATGTTTTTCAGACACAAACCCGCGCACTTGCTAATACACATTAAAAAGCACACTCTCTTTCTACTACTACACACACACACACACATGCACACACACACACACACACATACACACACACACACTCACACACACATACACACACACATACACACATACACACACACAAACACAAGTAACGTGGCAAAACAAGTGCACGGTGCATTGAAAAAAAAGGGTCCTATCTTAATGTCCGATACTGTACCTCATGGCAAGAGAGCGATGAGAGCGGCATTTTCTCTTACTACTGTTATCACTCATTTCTTTCATTGCGATAAGCGGTTTAGTAGATGTCGTTTTCATCCTTTTTTCCCTCATTCATTCGTTCTAAAGAGAATAACTGAGCTTCAGACGAGACGCTAAGCGGTGAGCAAAAGACGTCAAACGTAACATTATGATGCGGCGATTCAAATGTTAAGGTTCTATCTGCTAGGTTAAATGTAAATGTACCAATAGTGATGCAATTTGTGGTAGTACCGATGGGTGTTAACGCCTAAGTGCCGATAAAGTAAGTATATAAATATTTGAACATATGGTAATTGAACCATTTTACCACTTAACAATAACAATAACAAATTAAAAAAAAACATATTTTTCTTGCTGTCCATTGTAGCCATCATGATGGTATGGTTCCTATGTTTTGTGTTCTTATGATGGTGGTAGACAATGAAACCTTAAAAAAACTGTATATAACATGAATGGGACACGTTGCGGGCATTATACAGACATCGAAATACAGAGTCGAATCATATAAGGGAATAGTTCAATCACTTAGGGCAGCGGTCGGCGAACTTTTTAGACAATGGGCCAAATTTAGTAAATGATCGAAAGCCGCGGGCCAGGAGCAGGCTTTTTGATTTGCCATCCTCCCGCGTCCCAAAAAATATTGACGATATGCTGGGGACGATACAAAAGTTTTAACGGCTGAAAAACTATCGAAGCAAATGTGTATTCAGTATTTATCAACATGCTTTATCGACCAGTATTGTCATTTTAGATGAATTGATAACTGATTCCTTAAGAAATAGCACTTTGACAATCGTTGTACTCGTAAACAACAACAGTGTGGTATCGTCCTTCCCGTTAAAACTACAGGGGGCTTGAAATGTTCGTTTTTGCTTTCAAATACGATTGAAAATATCTCTAAAATAAACAAAAAGGAACCCATCTGATTTGTATGAAATTAAGAAAAACAAATAGCAGCAAATATATTGTCGCAAGAAAAATTTATGGACCTACTAGCTGATTTACCCGGCCACACACGGGATAAAATTGATGTTTCTTTTTAATTAAAAATAGAAGAATATCCGAGGAGTACAAAAACAATGATTACAATGATTATATCCCAAAGCTTCGATTCTTCTTATCTGTCGTAATAACCGTAGGTAATTAAAATCTGCTATGGCTATCATCCGTTTGGATACCACTGAGTTTTTGGTTTACCACGGAATTTATTGAATCCATATACCATATATAGGTACTTCCCGATATATGCTTTAGCTGACACAGTAAACCTGGTTTTACCTATCATATAAGTTTACGATTAAGTATTATAAGTTGTTAATACAGGTATCTGAGTACACATTTATTTTTTTATGTGTTTCTTCTTTCATTGACGTTTAATAAACAAATAATATGCTAATAATAAAATAATAATAATATAAAGCTCTAAAACAAATCTCGTGCAGTGGAGCACCGTTTATATGGGTACCTTTTATCCAGCTCTTCGTTTATCTCTGCCGTTGAAAAGTAACAGTTAAATACAAAGGTGACATTGAGTTCTGAAGAGGATATTTGAAAAAAAAAAGGTTTTAAGAGCATATTGTCATAACAAAAATCGCTCATAACAAAGTCATAACAAAGAATCTTACAACATTTCAAATATTCTCTTGGCAAAGCATGAAGTTAATAAAAACTAGCTACACTTTACCAAAACATTATACAATTTAAAAAACAGAAATTTGTGATTAAATTATAATTCGACTCATTATCCGTGTTTTTCGAGTATCCAGGCGAGGTCAAGTCCCGATTAGCCCGAAAAAACGGCTTTCCACTTTATATTATACATTTAAAATTGCTAGTTATTCAATAGCCCCGCTGCCATGATTACTAACGGCCTTTTTGTGGATTTTGCAAGGAAAAATATACCATTTTATGTCTTTATTAAGCTACAATTTGCGCTGTTAGAACTGTCTGCGGAGTGCTAAAATTCTAAATGCTAAATCTATGGTCGAAGAAACTGCTTACCCTCACAATCTGCGCTATCGCGTTTGCTAGGCCTTATGCTAGCTCGCAAACTGCTCGAATTTGTTTTGCGGGTTTTGAACGCCAGTGTAAACCGCACTTCACACCGACTGTCACGGCCAAGCTACACGTACCGGACGACATCGGACGATGCCATAAATCCGTTAACGCCAACTGTCAAATCCCATACAAAATCGGCCCGCTGTGATCTGACAAGGCCCGGCCCGACGCGAATCTCTTGTCTGCGGTCCTACGTTTTATGGCATCGTCCGATGTCGTCCGGTACGTGTAGCTTGGCCGTCAAAGTGCTGTATACAACAACAACGACCATGTCCTTTGTATGGGAGTTAGAAAATTGCAATTAAATTAAGTTTAGTGTAATATCTGAACATGTAGTAAAACTTAAAACCGATTCTCATACCACCATAAGGTGTGTGCAAAGTTTCGTTGAAAATTATCCAGCCATTTCGGAGGTTGCTTGCCTCAAACAACAGCCGTGACACGAGATTTTTATATATATAGATTTCACTATATCTAAAACTTTGTATTGCATGTATTGCGTATGCGAAAGTCAAATGCTCTCTCATCGTAAAGTCGCATGCAAAACTTTAAATAAATTTATTGTAACTAGACTTAAGTGTATCTTATCTATATAAAATTTCGTAGGCGACTTCTTTCATTCCGAAAGTCTTATTGACGTGTTAAAAAACAATGTTAAAATTGCATAACGGTTGCATTAAAAAAATGGACAAGTTAATAGGTTTATCATGGGTTTTACTTCGGCTACACTAACAAAACGTTAACCATTCCAACTCTAACCATGGGGGCCTTCACGATTCTAGTTAGTTTTTTGTATGGAGTTTGACAGTTGGAGGCTGAAATCATGTAAACAATCCATACAAAACAACACATAAAACTAGCCTGCGATTTTCAGTCTAGAAAATTTTAGCCTAAAAGCTAGAATTAGATTCGAGTACCTGCTCGAAAACACGGTGTTGTTTACATTTATCCCAAGGTGCATTAAAGAGATCAGGTGGTGGAATCTAGAATCAACCCGCTGCGCAAATTCGAGCAGTTTCCTGCGCAGGAAATGTACCAAAGCCTGCGCTGGCCAGCACAGATTTAGGCTGGTCTCCCGCGCGGGACTTCAGCGATTCCTGCGCAGGCCTGCGCAGGTTTAGCGCCATCTGTTGGCGAAATGGACGAACTATTTATGGCGGCGGAGCAAAAGAAACGGTCAAAAAAAATTTAAAATTATTGGCGCCCATTTTTTTGGTCCGCTTCTTCTCCCTCCCTCACCCTGCCTTGGCTTACTTGCGCTTCAGCCCGTACCTTCCGCCGCCAGCTGATTGGCTGTTGCAGTGTATGCTTTGATACTCATATGTGCATTGCGGTTGTGTATTGTTATTGGTGGGTGTTAGCATTTATTAATTTGTGTGTGACCTTGAGACGATGCGGGAGGAGCTGGATTGGGATTTGAAGTGTTATCGGTGTATTGATGGTTTATTTTATTTCGTGCCGCTGCTGATGAGACCATTCGATGCCCCTGCCAGTTGAGGGTGAAGAAGCCTATTTAAAACAAGCGTAGGAGAACGTCTAACACTAATCTAATATTTTTTTTTAATTTGAACATGTTTGATGCTTCAGCGACCTTGTAAGCATCATGTAGCACAGTGTATAGTGGCAATAAAATATTTTTTTAAATGTACAGAAATCTGTCTTGAGTTTTTGGGTCGTCACACACACGCACACACACAGCACGGGGAAAGTGACCGTCCACTCTACCATGCCGCGATTCCCCTCCCCACCCGGCGCTAGGGATAAGGATGCGCTACAAGAAAGCTGAACCAGCCGTTCTACCGATAAGGTAGCCGTAATAGATCATGCGGGGAGGGGGGGGGGGTGATCTGGTGGGGGGATGAGGAGTGCGTGCTTGCGTTCGCGCTTTCGTGGGTACGTGCTTGCGTTCGCGCTTTCGCGGGTGCGTGCCCGCGTGTGTGTGTGTGTGTGCGTGCGTGTGGAAACTCCAAAACTATTTGATTCTGATGCGTACATTTTCATCCGCTGCGGCTACAAAGTCCATGCATTTTCGATTTCGCTATCTGAGCGACAACACAACTATCGGATTGGCACCACGATCTTTGCGATCGGTTCTGCTGTTGGGGGTGTTAAAAAGAAACACGATCGAAGCAAACGTGCGTGTGATATGTAGCACATTTCTTTCCAATTAAGCTAGCGGACGCAAGTGAAAACAAAACTTGAATTGAATTCATACAAGAGAGGATTCTGGATTTGTTTTTTTACGGTGCGCGTATGGCCTTGATCTGTCCATCCAGAATCTGATGGCTTGTTGGTTTGGAGTCGATATAATGACGCCGATTGACCGGCAATGCCTTGGAATGCGTTCGGATCGGTAGGTTCATGTTTTGGTCGAGTGTATGCCGTGCATTTGTCGCGCCGTAGCGGTAGATCCTGCAGCAACAAAGTCAAGACAAACTCTTTCCCAGGTGTGGACTGTCATGCTAAGATCTTCTTATTGTTATTATTATTGTTGGCGTAATAACCTACGCGATCATGCCGACCTTTTCATGACTTGAATAGCACGTGGCTGGATAATCAGCCCTTCTACGGCGGACGGTTCATACGCGTCTAGAACCCACGACGGGCATCCTGTAAAGATGAGCGGAATGATGCCGGTGTCGCGGCCCCGATGCATACGCTGCAAGCAGGGGGAAGGATGCACCTCCATAATAAAAAAAAAACACCGTCATGTACCAGCGGCGGATCTAACGGTAGGCGGACTAGGCGGTCGCCGTAGATCTCTAGTCTGTAGTATGCCGTATGTCTACAAGTGGACAGAGTATTAACGACAAGGGCCCCCGGAAAGATGGTTGTTGGGCCCGGGGCTGGAGAACCATTTTCCCTCCCCCCCTCCCACCCCCCTCATGCCAGCAATAGGGGCCTGTGACCGATGATCGTAGGGGTCCCATGGCCGAAGCCCCCCCCCCCCCCTCTCCCTCCATGCGACAGCAATTTAAGTATACTGTTCAATCCCCCAACAGCTGTGTGCCAGTACCTCCTCCTCCTGGTCATTAGTTACCATTTACAGGGGCCTCAAATCGTCTTTCCGTCTAGGGCCCCCGATTCCCCTACTCCGCCACTGTCATGAACACCTTCCTTTCTTTGACCGATGGATCATATCATTTCGGAAAAAAACACATTTGGCGACAGTTTTGCACACACACGTACGCTCATACCCTTGCATATCTGTGTAATCTACAACATACGAAAGCAAAAGCTTAGTGTAACAAAGTTATGTTTAATGTTTAACACGTTCAGATCGATGGCAGGCCCCACTGCCTGCCAGTGAACTTTTCAGCCTGCGTTCTAGGTGCTGGTGGAAAGGAAAGTTGATGAAAATCAGCGGCGGGATGAACATGTTAATGCGAATTAGGATTCAGCGCGTTTCATAGCAAACCAGCGTTAGCTAGCGATTCCTTAGTCATTTTTACATTGCAGCAATTGAACTTATTGCGCTTTTTTTGTTTGATTTGTGAAAATGTAACTTCATCGCCGCAATGTTTGTTAACGGCATTTTTAGGCGCCACAACAGCTCGCGAGCATTGACCACACGCGAGAAAGAGATGGCGCTATGGAGGGAAAAAGCACGGACGACGGTTGACAGCGATTGGCCGTCTGACGCACCAACACATCCAAACCTTCGACAGCGCGCTCAGGCGAGGGGTATGAGGCGGAGCCAGGGACGGGTAGCTCGACGAGCTGCTCGACAAATTTGCCGTTGGAGAGAAAAGGAAGGCATGATAAAATTCTCCGAACGCCTTGATTTCTTCCGTCGCTTTGCGCAGCGGGAAAGTGTATATAGTCCAGGTGGTCTCATAACACGAACGAGTGAAGACTTTTGCTCCAACGAGCTTTCTGGAGGCTTGACGAATACTCTCCATTCAGACTTTTACAATCTTCATTCAGAAGCAGAAGCGATAAAAATCACCCTTCTAAATTCATACACCTTGAGATAAGCCCACCTGTACATTATACTCAATTAGATAACTGCTCGAAAACTGCTATACAATGCAAACAGCTGACAGGCTGAAATTTCAGCCTGCGAAATTCAAACGGAAAGCGCCCCAAACCTAAATTAAACGGTAGTCTGTCTTTGCGCTCAAGTTTCGTGTTCTTGGAATTGATGAGATTGGTTTTTTCTTACTAAGTTCGAGTTCTGCACCTTCCAACCATGCAAAAAAGAAGAAAAATAATGACGCTGCTATCGCGATGAATGCGAACGCCCACTATTTTACAGGTCAAACGCAAAACCGGACACTTAGATTTCGTGTGAAATTCATCCATTGTTAGTATGAAAACACATGTTTGGATACTTTGCAACATCGACCCGGTTTTTTATTCTTTTTGTGACCATCATACGTGACAGACCATAGTATGATTTGATAATATTGTGACATATTTGTGCAAAATGCCTCACCTGCCTTTACACGTACGACATATTATAATAAACCACTATACAGTCGTTGCCACCAAATTTTGGCTCTAAGGCATCAATTTTTGACAGTGCGCATGAATTTTTGACTCTAACGCAAGGTGTTCTAAATGACAAGGTGAAGTTGTTCAGAGCAAAATGACATTTCTCGACTTGACACTTCTCTTCCGGGGGCTCCGGT
The DNA here is from genome assembly GCF_943734685.1 of Anopheles coluzzii. NCBI lineage: Eukaryota > Metazoa > Arthropoda > Insecta > Diptera > Culicidae > Anopheles > Anopheles coluzzii. Next base: position 21,744,169 of record NC_064669.1, read on the forward strand.
ATAAAAATCGGGGAGGGCTGGTGCGGGGTATTGAAATTTGTATGCAGAGAGTGACAGATGTCCCCCACAATGTCGCCCAGCAAAAGCGATAAAAATCAACCTTCTAAATACATTATCCTTGCTCTAACGCACCTATTTTTGTCTGTAAGTCATCAATTTTTGACTCTTGTAGGAATAATGACAATTTTACAAGATATTTAAGCAGATTATTAACAATTGTTATTCCACAACTCATAAAAAATACAAAAAACTGTGTAAATTGATTGTTTCTTGAGAAAAAATGATGAAATTTTAGAATTTCTAAAGCTTTTGTTTACAGCTGAAAATACGTGCCAATTTTTTTCACTCCATTGAAACTGCCAAAATTGGCAAAACAATTGTTTTATTTTAAATTGTATCAATAAAATTATTCACTGTGTAATATCCTGGAGATTTGACCCCTGATAAGACCATAGTGCCCAATATGCCGGATCAGAATATGACCATCACCGTGACAACTGTGCGATAATCTGAATGTCAAAATAAAGATCATTCGTTTACGGATCGTTGTACTGACAACACCTTCAGCCTTCGGTTTATTCTTCTGCCTTGCGTATTTGTCCTTTTGTGATACGTTCAACGTTAAATTCAAACTAGTAAAATTCGAGGTTTATAACTGTTTAACTAAATTTCAATCATTTCAGAACACACAGTTTCCGAAATTACATAAAATTTTGTAAATAAAGCGATTGACTCACAGTCAAAAATTGATGCCTTCGAGGCAAAAATTGATGCGCTCTGTCAAAAATTGATGCCTTCGAGGCAAAAATCGTGAAACGCTGTCAAAAATTGGTGCCTTCGAGACAAAAATAAATGAGTTAGAGTCAAAATTTAGCGGCAACGACTGTAAAAGTGGCAAAACTGTGCGAAATATATCAGACCTTTTGAATGTTAGTAAATCTACGGTCTTTGACGTCATTAAACGGTATAAAAATACCAAATGTGTGGGGAAAAAAACTAAGAGATTTTTCATCGCAGTGTAAAATAAAAGCAAGGTATGGCAGAATGATCCTCAAAACGATAAAAGCTATACCTTTTAGTACCACTGTAGACCTTCAAAAACAAAATAAAGATGTTTGTTAAGATGATGTCAGTGCTCAAACGATTAGAAATGATTTACATCGTTACAATTTGCATGCAAGAGTTTTGCGAAAGAAGCCATTTATGAGGCCCTTTCCGTTTGAAATTCGTAGGCTGAAATTTCAGCCTGTCAGCTGTTTGCATTGTATAGCAGTTTTCGAGCAGCTATTTAATTGTAAAATATACAGGTGGGCTTATCTCAAGGTGTATAATATAGAAGGCTGATTTTTATCGCTTCTGCTTCTGAATGAAGATTGTAAGAGTGTTTTGAGTATTCGTCAAGCCTCCAGAAAGCTCGTTGGAGCAAAAGTTTTCACTCATCCTGTCAAAAATTGATGTTCAAAATTGGTTTTGATAAAATGCTATGAGACCACCTGGACTACATACACTTTGATTCCAGATTCCACCACCTGATCTCTTTAATGCACCTTGGGATAAATGTAAACAAACCAAAATGTATTTTCGAGCAGGTACTCGAATCTAATTCTAGCTTTTAGGCTAAAATTTTCTAGACTGAAAATCACAGGCTAGTTTTTTGTGTGGTTTTGTATGGATTGTTTACATGATTTCAGCCTCCAACTGTCAAACTCCATACAAAAAACTAACTAGAATCGTGAAGGCCCCCTATATCAGAGAAAAACCGACAGTTACGATTGAAATTCGCCAAAGCTTTTATCGGCAACGATGAAGAGTTTTAGTCAAAGGTGAGTAATATTAGATGCACTATAACGTTTCTTTTTATAATCAATTTGGTTCCTGTAGGTTATTTTTACTGATGAGACGAAAATAAACCTTTTTAGGTCGGATGGGAAAAGATATGTATGGCGGTAGAAAAAAGATGCGTTCCAAGGGAATAGTATAGTTAAAACAGTAACATTTGGAGGAGGTTCTATGATGGTATGGAGCTGTATGTCATCTCAAGGTACCGGAAAGCTTCATGTAATTCAGGGAATAATGGATAAACACTATTATGTGGATATGCTGAAACAAAATATGAAAGACAGTGTGGAGAAACTTGGAATTTCCCATGACTTTGCATTTTTCCAGGACAACGACCCTAAACACAAATCATGGATCGCACGAATGTGGTTGTCATATAATTGTCCAAAAATCATGGAAACACCACCACAATCCACAATGGGCAGTTTAGAACAAATTGCGGGATAAAATTATTTTTGCAGAAATTGTTAGTTTTTATCGTTTGTAGTGAAGTATTATGATAGTAAATAACATTTTATATGTAGTTCGCATCCATACCACCAGGTGGCGCTACATACAATAGTGTTTTAAGGGATCTTTGCTTAGTTTTATTCATTTTGTGTGTTTTTATTCTTGTGTTTGTTGTTTCTAATAGTATAAACCATTTTAAAATATACTGTAATGTTCCATAATATATGAATAAAACATGATAATTTTGAATAAGATAATATTTTCTTCTTTATATAGGACAATTGTAGCTATTTCTCATCACTTTCACTCACAGGTAGTACAAATATTAAAAATGTACATACACAACCTAGGTGGATGCTATTACAAGCTCCTAACGTCTAATTCACATTTCTAAAGACATGAATAAAGGCATGTTCGAGCAGCTACGCGAATCGTGCAGATTTGAACTGCGGATCGGATCACATCCGCGCCCGTTGATGTACACATCTCTATCGATCTTAAATTAATAAATAGAGGGCGAAAAGGCTTTTTCCCTCTCTTCATCACCAGCAATTTCTTACTACGGCTTCGGTAATTATTAGCAGCAAAAACCAAAGAAAGAAAAGGAAACTTTATCCGAAAACTATTCGCGACGAAACAAGGCAATTAAATAATTAGAAAGAGCAGGTACATTGAAATAAAGTAGTTCCCAAATTCGTAACGAAAAGCTGCACATATTTTTTGTCTTTGAAGGTTAAAATTTTAAATCTGTTGTTTAAAAAAATAGGAATTACACATTTTTCTGGGCATTGATATCACACAATATTCATCCAATACTTTTCCCAGTCCTGAACTACCTTCAGAAGGGATAATAAAAATAAAAATCTGATGTTCTTGGTTTTACAACTATCTGAAAAATCAGAATTCAACTATAGCTACAAACAAAGTATTTACTTCATTTGTAAAGTTAAACCCTGTCTTTGTTTTAGTGTGTGTAGCTACTGATATTGAACTGGTTAACGAATCAGAGTAATACAGCTCATTATACAAAATGTCCTTCTGGATGCATTTTCTTTCTTGCAAAATATTCTTTGTAGCATATTCCCCTCTATCCTTATATTTAGTTTGTCATGACTTTTGGGAGTTTCTTCTCGGCAATAGATGCTGGTATATTCATAACATTTTTCTGTTATGCGTATGATTTTTTGAATTATTTTCCTTACATCCGTCTATAATCTGGAGCAGTACCAAAAGGTTCGTTGGTTCTGATTTGCTTAATTATATTTAATAATAAATTCAGCAATACGGCCGAAGCCGTTCTTTCTGAATAATAAATTTAATAATAAAGTTAGGTTAGAATACAAATTTACATATTAGATAAGCACATGTGCTGAAACTAAGATGCACAGCTTCGTAATGAAAATTAAAGGTAAACAAAAGCACGTAGAATATATTTTTGTAGAATACACTAAATACGCTACACTAGGCACCTATGGAGCCGCCTAGTTACGCATGTGTCTGTTTTTAGAAAAAGTTGATGTGAAAAAACTTCAATAAAATTCGCGTTCGCAAACTTTCGCAGAATATTTCTTCACAGATTGATATTATATATACTACACTATTATGTGACATATATGAGACAACGCCACTCTACGCCACTTCCATAATGGCATCAAGTCAAAAATTAAAATGTTGAAAATTTTCGGGAAGTTTTTTCAGTTCTTATCGTATATTTTTGCAAAAAATTAACTTAACTCAAAATCTTTAATATAAAGCTGACTAAATATCCATTGTAAAATGGCTAAACTAATCAAAATCGGTTCATATTTGAAAAAGTTACAAAGATTCAAAATTTACCAAAAACGTGACGATTTTTCTGCGTTTTTTTAACAAGTCTCGACTTTGAGAGGTCTTTTCTAGAGAACCAGAAAAGATAAAGAGCTCATATTTGGTATTTTTCTTAGTTTAACCCTTAGTATTAAAACCTATTATTTGGAATTGCGCTATTACAAAGTTGATTTTTTGAATTTCATCCCGGCAAATGCCCATTGTGCAATCGCCGGATTTAACCGTCATGTGTACAACCGCCTACCCGAGTAAGTTTCGCATTTTTTATTCCAAAATAACTTAAGATTAAAAAATCGTATTGACATCAAATTTTTTAAAATACCTCAGAAAAGATGTTTTCTACCCAAGTGCACAAAATAAAAAATATCAAAAATGTTTAAATATTTTTTTAAATTATTTAAGTTTATATACTCTTTACATGTACAACCGCCTACCCGGGTAGGCCATACATTTTGTATGGAGCAATGATGTTTTTCGTGGTTAAAAGCGTATATATTTTGAATTACTTGTTAGATTTGAATGAAAATTGTCTTATATGATCACAATAATGTATTATAACACATCGTTGTAAAATTAAAATTTTAAAACTCCTATCAATATTTTTTTCAATAAAAAATGTGCTGTATCTCCAACACCCCAACCGGCCTTGCCGCATGTTTTGAGAGGAAGCTTATGTCTATTTCTTTTCTTTCAAATATTGTATTACAGTTGTGTACAGTTAAATTTTATTGCTTGTTGTGTAACAATTAATTGAAATTAACACTGAAATCACCTCTTTTAAAATGATACCAACCACTACAAGCAAACGAAATAGAATTGGCTGAAAGTTAACACACACATTCATACTTTTGTCATAGTGATAGTATAGTCATAGTATTCGGCAGTATAGATACTCTGCACTAACATTTCAATAGGGACGGCATTGTATGATAGCCTAAAAAACGAATCTATCTTCTCGCAAGTGTAGAAGCTAACACCCGATGTGATTGTGTGATTGTTGAAAAATGTTCAAAACTGATCGATTTTTTTTATAGATTCCTTTCAACATTATGTACTCAGCTAATTATGGATCTTCCCGTATGAAACTTGATTGAAAATGATTTTTTGGTGCAATCTGTTATAACCGGCTCCGGAGCCGTGAGTGCGGAGTCGTTGGTGCGGAGCCGGTTTCGGAGCAGCTGGAGCGGAGTCAGCTTCGGAGCCGTGGGTGCGGAGCCGGCTCCGTTTTGTTGTGGAGGAGGTTCCGAAGTTGTCTGGAGCCGGTCGGTGCCGGTTTTTCATAAAACATGATGAGCATATTTTATAGATCGTCAACATATATTATACAACAAGCAAAACAATTGAAAAATGTATATGACTTTTGAAAGAAACGTAGATAAAACTTAGAAAAAGACTAATCATCCACTTGAAACATGCGGCCTGGCCAGCTATGGTGGAGGAGTTAGAACATATTTTCAATTGAATAGGATTTTTAAAATTCTAATTTTACTACGATATGTTATGAAACATCTGACAGTTTTCATTCAAATCTAACAAGTAATTCAAAAGATATACGCTTTTAACCACGAAAAACATCATTGCTCCATACAAAATGTATGGCCTACCCGGGTAGGCGGTTGTACGATTACGTAAGGTTTTTTGGTCGTACACAAGACGGTTAAATGTCATTGAACATCTTTGGGCTAATTTGAAAAAAACGAGTGGCACAACATCGTGTCACTAACAAAAGCAGCTCGAAGCAGTTGTGCGTAAAGAATGGGATCAAATAGGACCAGATTTATGTAAAAATTTGGTCGAAAGTATGCCTCGACGTCTTCAAGCAGAAATTGAAGCCAACGGAAATGCTACTAAATATTAATAAGTTCTTCTTGTAATAAAAACATCATGAACTTCACACGAAATCTAAGTGTACGGTTTTGCGTTTGACCTGTAAAATAGTGGGCGTGCGCATTCATCGCGATCGATTTTAATTATTTTTCTTTTTCTTTGCATGGTTGGAAGGTGCAGAAGTCAAACCTATTAAGAAAAAAACAACTTTATCAATTCCAAGAACACGAAACTTGAGCGCAAAGACAGACTACCGTTTAATCTAGGTTTGTCCGGTTTTCCGATGGAGGCACTGTATGATTCGAACCCCTGTAACCTATCCACGCAAACAATGAGACCCCAAATTTTGAGTGATTCAGGCCGAGGGGTATGAGGAAGCTTGAGGAAGCACGGAGAAGCGCGCTGCGATGAGAGTTCGCATTCTGTTTTACACGCGCGCTTCACTAACACCAATACAAATACCGTGCTTTGACGAGCCGTCTGTGAATGTGTGTGTGTCTTCTTTCAGCGAGCTCAACTTGGAGCTGCTCGTCACATCGTGTTGTCTCGCTTACACTACAGCATCGAACCATCGCTCCGTATGTCCCCCCCTCCTACGCGTGCAAAACCACCAGTACAGCGCGACGCTTTGCCGGAGATGGTTGTGCGTGTTTTGTTCAAAGTCCCGCGCGCAGTGTTTGTGCATTGATGCGTATTTCGTTATAAGTCTCGTGCGCCGGTGTGTTTTGGTGAAGTGTGCAGTGAATAAACAGTGTGCACAGACGCACATGCAGTGCGTGGATCCACAGGTAAGAATTTGCTGAACAGAGTCAACGCAGATTGTCGACAAGTTTCCCGCAGCCTGGCTCGACCCGGTATGACGTTATTGGATTCTAAATGTGTACTTTAGTGTGTACTTTATGTTTCAATAAAGTGTTTAATGTAATAAAAAATGACAGTGTTTGTGTTTAGTTTTAGAATAAGTGCATGAAAGAAAACGAAAAACGAAAGAAACAACTATCTTTACATGTGTTGGTAGCATGGCTCGAAAGAACACAAACACATTGAGAACTGCAGAGCGCACCATGCGTTACGGGTGGGGAGGGGGAGGGCTCGCGCGAGGGTGTAACTCATTCGTCGAAGAGACACTGTATTTCGACAGCGTCACTCAAATCACTCAAAAAATACACTCATTTTGCCGGACGGGATATCTTATCGATGCCACATTTTGATCGATGTCGGCAGTAGTTTCGAAAATCAGGGAATGAGTGGATTAGCAATGCCGTATCAGGCCACTTTAGTAAAATCATTTATCATGAGTTTTTTTTTATGAAAGTGAGTGGTTTATGAGTCCCTTTCATTCCGTCACTTCATTTTTAAGGAAAAAGGATACCATTGAACAAAATAAACTAAATGTAATCAACCCACCAGTCAATTTGAACGGGTTCCAGATTGATAGGTATCCCACATATGTATCTGAAATCCTATGGAACTTAAGACAATAATACTTATGCTATAAACTCATAATATTATTGTGATGAGTTTACGAAAAGTAAAAATCGATATTTAACAAAAGTAGTTTTTCATATTTCACTTTAAAGATTTAATTCCGTCAATTTAACGGGTTCCGTAAACCTAGAGGAGTTAATGCGTAATCGTCAGATTGTTTTTCATGAATAATACGTTAAAATATTGCCGTCAAAATAACAGTGTAAAGTAGTGTAACCAATAAGATACAGACCATAATTCTTCGCAGGTCTATTTTCCACACTTTCCCCTACTTGTAAATTATGGAATTAATTTTAGTGCACTGCAAACAAATTTTCAAAGTCCGCTTGTTAACTATTCCCTAGCTTCTCATACAAGGTTTTCCATTCCAATCAACTGTTTACCATCTGTAAGCAACGTTCGATTTGCAAAACACGATTGTCTACCACTTATAAACAAGTAATGTCGTTTATGGAACACCGTTCATATCAATTTCACAATTGTCGTCTTCGATATCACATGTCAGATGAAGCAAGATTTGTTTTGGTTTTGGGCGGTGCTTATATCAACCGATTTGTAATTTTGTTTGTTTGTTTTTTTCTCGGGTATTAATTTTCTCGTTAAATAGAAAATATTACAATCTGTTCCAGAGAACCGCGCTTCTCGACTTATGCGGATTCGGAGATTCGCGATTTTCTAAATTTGACAGATCAAACGTCAAATAACTACAATTTGTTTCAAGAATTGTCCAATGCAGTATAAAAAGCATTTTTGCTAATAAATTTAATCCTCTTAGCAGCTCTTAGAAAAATCAGCCGTACCGGAGAACTCGTTTGTTCCTGGGAACGTTTGCCGCGACGTTCATTTTCACTCATTTCATAGCCCTCTAGAACAAAAATTATAAAACCGTATAGATTTTGTACAAGCCAACCTAGTGGTACAACCCTGTCCACTCATAAGCGACGAATGTTTCTCGACGAACGAGTTTGCCGGTACGGCTGAATATCAGAATGTTGCTGCACGAATAGTATCAAATAAATGATAAAGTGTTTAAAAGTACTCAATAAAATAAAAATACCGGGCAATCAATCGTACTTTGGGTAATAAGCGCCCTATTCGACATACAGTCTGTTCCCGATTTACGCGGTTCTCGACTTACGCGGATTTGGAGATACGCGCTTTTCTAAATTTGACAGATTATATGTCAAATCAGTACAACTTGCTTCAAGTTCGGTAAAAATTGCATTTTTGCTAACAAATTGAAACCGCTTAAAACCCAGAAATATTAGAATTTTCTGCACGAATCATATCAAATAAATCATAAAGTGTATAAAAGTACTAAATTAAATAAAAAACTTAAACTAATCAATAGTATTTTATTCAAAAAATATGAAATTCGACTTACGCGGATATTCGAGTTAAGCGGATATTCGAGTTACGCGGATTCGCCGGGAACGCAGAAACCGCGTAACTCGGGAACAGACTGTACGCTGATATTCGAGTAACGCGGATTTCTCGGGAACATATTGTACGATGGAACCCCTCATAACTAGAACCCCTTATAACGAGCTTTTCGCATAACGAGCAAATGCTCTTCAAATATCCCACTTAAGAAGTAAAATCTTAAGTAACGAGCAATTTCATGTTTATTAACCATAAGAAATTTTGATCATTTAGTGAGTTTCAATATTAAGAATCGTTATATATCAAGCTACAGTAGAACGTTGATTATCCGGGGATGGATTAACCGTGCGCATAAATGTGACAGCTGTTCAAACATAAGGCGAAAATTCGCAGTGATAGTCAAGAGGGCACCCAGTTTTTTGTGCAGCTCTATAGTGTCTAGTGGTATTTTTAAAATTCAATTTTGTTCATGAACAGTTGTTAAACCTATAGCCTATAGTTGATTAAAATAAAATTCTACTAACGATTAATCGATTAATTCAAAGTGAATGAATCATAAAACTAGTGAATTTTATATTTTTTTATGAATTTGACATTTCTTGGACGATCATCCGTGCAAATCGAATAACCGGCAACCGTCCGGTTCCGAGCTGTCCGGATAATCGACGTTCTACTGTATATCTTCTCTATCTCTATATCTATCTATATATATTGATACAGGGTTTTACAAGTCAGAATCGAATGTCAGCAAAACAATTTCAGAAGCTCAAGATTCACTTTAGCTGTCAAACGTTGTTTCACCGCACCGATGCTATTTTCAATAGCGCAAATTGATTTTTAAATCGCTCAAGTTGTTTTTTTAGAGGCCTTTCGCATCGTTTTGCAAATTCAAACACGAATTTTGAGATTATTTGTATACAAATCAATTATTTAGTGCATTTCTAGCGTTATATTTATGAAACATTACGTATTTATGGTAAAAATGGCGATTTTCTGTGCAAAAAGCTACATACAGGGTTTTACAAGTCAGAATCGAATGTCAGCAAAACAATTTCAGAAGCTCAAGATGCAGTTTAGCTGTCAAAAGTTGTTGTTTCACCGCACCGATGCTATTTTAAATAGCGCAATTTGATTTTTAAATCGCTCAAGTTGTTTTTTTAAAGGCCTTTCGCATCGTTTTGCAAATTCAAACACGAATTTTGAGATTATTTGTATACAAATCATTTATTTAGTGCATTTCTAGCGTTATATTTATGAAACATTACGTATTTATTGTAAAAAATGAGTGTTTCTATGCAAAAAGCTACGAGCACTTGCGTATGTAAACATGTACAATGTTTATGTAGCTTTTTGCACAGAAAATCGCCATTTTTACCATAAATACGTAATATTTCATAAATATAATGCTTAAATGAATAAAAGCATTGATCTCAATCATATAATCTAAAAATGAGTGTTTGAATTTGCAAAACGATGCGAAAGGCCTCTAAAAAAACAACTTGAGCGATTTAAAAATCAATTTGCGCTATTGAAAATAGCATCGGTGCGGTGAAACAACGTTTGACAGCTAAAGTGAATCTTGAGCTTCTGAAATTGTTTTGCTGACATTCTATTCTGACTTGTAAAACCCTGTAAACATTGTACATGTTTACATACGCAAGAGCTCGTAACTTTTTGCACAGAAACACTCATTTTTTACAATAAATACGTAATATTTCATAAATATAACGCTAGAAATGCACTAAATAATTGATTTGTATACAAATAATCTCAAAATTCGTGTTTGAATTTGCAAAACGATGCGAAAGGCCTCTAAAAAAACAACTCGAGCGATTTAAAAATCAATTTGCACTATTGAAAATAGCATCGGTGCGGTGAAACAACAACGTTTGCCAGCTAAAGTGAATCTTGAGCTTCTGAAATTGTTTTGCTGACATTCTATTCTGACTTGTAAAACCCTGTAAGGAACTCGTGGCAACCGAAAATCGATGGTTTATACGAAAAAGGAAATGAAAAATATGTCATTCTTGTTAATTTGTATCCCACTCTCTCTGCCTACGCGACTAATAAATGGAAACGCAAAACAAAAACACTGCTAGTGTCTCACCCAGGTAAATCACTGAATGGATTAAAACAATGCACCCATGTTTTAATTATTCACAAAACCTTAAATTCATTGAAAATAAAAATGATACTTACGCGGCATACTGTTACGCTCCTCAAAAGTTGATTGATGCTGCATGACAGGTCCAGACTGCATAGGATGTACCATGCCGATTTGCGGCGGATGGTGCATTACCACCTGACTTGGGGGCATTGGCATTGGTAGAGCACTATAGCCTGGGCCCCGTTCAACTCCACCGACGCTGGACGTTCGTCGCGGATGGCCAACCGGATAGTTGGGCGCATAATGCGAGGGTACTTGAGGAGGCACAACGACTGGTGGTGTCCGGTACTCGCGTGATGCCTTCCCCAGAGTTCCAGTGTTACTAACGGGCTTACCTAGAGTGCCCGTATGTCCAGTACTGCGGGCCATCTGAGGCGGTGTCGGTGGCTTGGTAGTCGGTGGTGGTCCAACTGACACATTTTGAGGAATGGTAGACTGTATAGTGCCCTGACTGGAGATGCGATGCTTCTTTTGGTTATTGTTGGTTAGCGAAATGCCGTGACCAACGTCGTCTAGAAGCGAATAATCGATAGGTTTACGAACATACTTAATCGGCTTTTCTGGATTGAGTGGTGCAACAATTTTGTATTGCCTCGAACTGATCTTATTCGCGGTCAGCACACCGATCTCACGTCGTGCCACCTTTTCCTTGTGTATCATGACAGTTTGTGAAATATGATTCATCTGTGATTCCATTTCTGCCATTTGCGTAGTCTGCAGATCCATCAGCTGCAGAAAATTGAAAGCCAGAGTGTTTATTTGGTAGGCGACGCTTGCCAACGATTGTGTAGTATAATTCTTCGTTTCTTCCAGGGAAGCCTTCTTGTTGTCTGAGCTGTAGAAAAAATATAATATGAAATCATTCTATGTTCCAAAACTCAAACTCTATTACAACAACTAAGACTACGATTGCAAACATTTGTAATACAATTTGTGAAGTGTGAAGTGAAATTTCTCGAATATGAATCTTATAGGGACCTACTGTTTTGAGAGATATTCATCATAGGAAAAATAAACCAACGTGTTGTTATGGAGTTTACGTGTACCATGAAGATATGGCCTCCTTTGACCACTAATATAATATTTTATAAATTGTCATTAAACATACGCCTTTGAGTATATGGGACTGTCAAATCGCATATCCCAGCAAGACAGTCGGGTGTTTTCTGTCTCTCAACACAGTCGGGCTTAGCACCATTTTTCGATCAAAAAAATTCGATCGTTCGGGCTGTAATGTTGGTATCATTTGACACTCATTTCGCCGCCAAGGTTTACTGTTTTTTTTTAACTAGTATAACTGGTAAAAAACTATAATCAAGGCTAATGTTTTTGAAAAACGTTATGTAAAATCAAGTTGATAAAAGTTTTGGTCCTTATTAAATGTTTTGGGTGAAAACAAATTATTTATTATTATTAAAAATATTTTGTCTACAATTAATACTGAACTCGATGTCAGCGCCTACACGCGTGGTCCAAAACAAAATCATGAAAAAGTCTGCGCCACGTTTACCGAGCCGAACCGAATATGTGTGTTCGTCAAATATGTGTGCGTATCAGGTATGTAGTTAGTTTTTGCTACGAGGGGACTGTCCATCGAGGGGACTGTTTAGGGTACGACGGGAAGACTTTAACCCACGACGAGCATGTTACGTCGAGCAAGTTGACGAACGTACCACACGACCGCCCCAATTTAAGCGCCCGTCCCAATTTAAGCGAACGCCCTAATTTAAGCGACCGCCCCAATTTAAGCGACCACTCCAATTTAAGCGAACGCCTCAATATAACCATGCTATTATTGCTTAAATCGTCATGCCTAAGCAGAAGAAAAGATTTTATCCTAGATTTATTGTAAGATTACAAGGAAACTTTTCTAGCCCCTTGTACCCTTACCCAGAATATTTAGCCTTATCTAAAGCGATGCAGGGATTCGAGTCAAATAATGGAATAGTTCAACCGGTTAAAGGAATGATTCAACCGGTTAATGGAAGCATTCTGTGGAGGTTTACAATCATATGATGACGTGTTTCAATCCATTTATAGAATTTAGCAAGCATACTGTGGAGCTGTCATCAAACGGTGGGTGCCGGTATAAATACCCCAAAACATTTTCGTTTATTCTACTTATTTATAATGTATAATTATACCTCCGAGACAGGGTTTATTTAGTTTATCATGTGTACATATGAATGCCATACAAAAACAACTTAAAATGATGTTTTTTTTTAGAAAACATAATTGATATCAATTCTTTGTTTTTTACACCGATACCAACAGTCTGATTACAGCTCCACAGTATGCTTGCAAAATTCGGTTGCCACACTCCATTATATGATTGTAAACCTCCACAGAATGCTTGCACGATTTCACTACCGGCTTGAAACATTCTGCTATTTGATTGAACTATTCCATTATGATTCAGAACCCTGTACGTTTGATAAAGAATTTAACGGTATTTTGGCGTAACAAATTAAATGATTCGGTAAGCACTCACGGTGAAGTTTTTCAACACCAACACGGCTGCCAATTCTATCTCATTAATCCCGCAAGCCGTAATCTCACCTGAAATTTATTTTTGTAAGCGCCTACCAAATCAACATTTTGTTTATCACAAACAAGCGGGCACACCGTGTTATGTTTTGTGTTGAGCTTCTGGCTTGCTAGACATTAGACTCTAGACAGTCCAAGTCTTTAAAAGAGAGAGTAAGCCTCTGAATATGCTGTTTCGAGCAAGCATTTGAACAACATAGGAGGATACATTCCCTCTCGTCAAATACAAGAAGAAGTAGCTTCTGGTTATAAGTCGATTTAACTGACTGATAAGTCGATTTTTCATTATGAATTGCTGCAATTTCAGTAATTTGTTCCAATGATATCCAGTGAAACGAAAAACTTGACACTTATTTTGCTGATTTTCAATAAAACTTGCATTACTGAAATGCATTCAGTATATTGTTTGACTGCAAAACAGTACACACAAGACATTTATGAAGAATTTCAGCAAAACTATCTATTACTGGGTAGCTTACAGCAAAAAACATTCCTGAAGCAAATTTGCTGTGTAACTTGAGTTCAATAAAGTTGTGTTCGGTTTTCCGATTGTGGTACTGCACATAGCTCACGCTTACTGAAGCATCGATATTAATTTCAATTTCACAATCTGCACTTACCGATAATAGGTATCCTCACAATATTCGGCAACCCGTTCCAAATTAGAAAAGCTTTCCTGTAAATTTTTACGCCCTTCTGGGATTTCGGTGCGAATTAATGTGATAAGGTCATCCATGTCAAACAGAGTTGTTGTTTGTTAGCTGATGAATTACGTCGATACCCCTGCCTGATATATAAGATGAAAATAATTGTACGCAATTCACTGTTTGAGAAAAGTTTAGAATTTTACCAATTAGTGATTTCTAACAAGCTAGTTCCTCCAAATCTTCTCTAACTACTTGGACGCTAACATGCAATCCACAGAAACGCAGCAAGCATCAACACGACTTCAGTGATTTTGACATAATCTATGGATGCCAACCAAGGACCGTAAAGATATCAGGTCAAGTTATAAGCCCGTTTTGACAGCTAGGTGGAAAAAGAATCGACGAAGAAAACTGACAGTTAGTTTTCCGCTTTTGGCGAACGCTTCAAGTTCTCGAAGAAAAATTTCCATTTTAAATTACGAACTGTGTTCTAATAAACTAAAATATTCACCCAAATTGATCTCCACCAAATATTGACCATGCAAAACGTAAACAATCCATCAATACATATACAAGCGGAAAACCATCTGTCAAAATCGGAGCCCAGGGGGGGAATCGCCAAAAGCGCTATAACTACACCTCATTATACATTCCACCTTGTTGCCAACGTGTATCACATCCACATGAACACTTTGCGTCAAGGTCTGTGTAGAAACGAGGTCGCATATTTTTGTGCAATAGACGTGGAGCGAGACCTTCACGCGCGAAACAAAGAAGCTCAATCTCACAAACCGAGGTATCGTTCTAATAAACAGTTAAAAAAGACATAGGGTAACTGTACCAGTTTTCTGCACGCTAGTGCAGCAGTTTCACAAAAACTGCTCACACACAAACATTTTTTATTATTTTTCATGAAAGTGATGTTATTCTGGTTGATAAACTATCATAGCATGATACACTATTTTTTATTTGCCGGTTCAAAGCCTTTTTTCATAAATATTCGTAAAAATGCAAACATTGATTTTGCTCCTATTTTCGGAAGGCTGTGTTCCTATTTTCGGCAGCGCAAATACGGTTCAGAAAGTGTCTTTATCAATGTAAATATGTACAAAAACTTGTTAAAAGCAATTTAAGACTCTTACTTTCCCAAGATTGGTGAGAAAAGCATTTTAAATATTAATTTTATATTGCTTATTTTGGCTCGTTTTAAGAGCCATTTTGATGCTACGTTAAAAAAGAGTAGCCATTGAAGAACATTGACAGTTTGATGGTTATAGCGTACGATGCGAACTGGCTTACAAATATTTATTTTTCTTTTAAGTTAGTGCATGTTTTGTCGTAAAATTGGTGATATTTGGTACAAGAAAGGTCATATTATGTGTCGACATACGCATTGTAGTGTTCTGATCAATTTTAAAAGGAATATTCAGCCGAATCCATAGTGTGTTATTGCTCCGAGTTTCGGCAGGAGCCTAAAATGTCACTACGTATAGATCAAAGTAGCTCATTTGACTCAGTCAACCAACTGGTTTTATATTTGAAAACACTCAAAAATAGATAAAAATGTGTTCAAATCTAATTTTTAGCATTTGGCATTAACCTGGCTTGTAAAAAAACTAGATAATTTGATTATTTCGGATGAAGCAAAAAGTCGCGCCAGACGAGTAGCTCTGTTTGCAAAATTGAGCTACTTTTTTCCGCGCGCGACGTTCTCGCTGTGTGTCTATTTGAACGGTAACCGTCCAAATAGACATAGAGTGACAACGTCCCGCGCGAAGAAAAATAGCTCAACATTTCACTTGGTGTAGATCAAAGTAGCTCATCTGACTCAGTCAAGCAACTTGTTTTTTTATTCGATAACACACAAAAATAGATTAGAATGCGTTCAAATCTATTTTTTTGCGTTTGGCATTAATCTGGCTTGTAAAAATACTAGATAATTCGATTATTTAGGATGAACCAAAATTTCCGCGCGCGACGAATAGCTCTGTTTGCAAAATTGAGCTACTTTTTGTTGAGCGCGATGTCGTTGCGCGCGACGTTTTCGCTGTATGTCTATTTGGACTGTAAGACGACCCTACCAAAGTCCCTTAACCACCACCTGATATATTTAATCCACCTTGGTCGTCAAAGTAAATGCGTTTTGTGACATTTCCATTGGAGTGCAATCACATTTGGTAAATGGAATGTAAATCCAGTTGTATCCAAGGACCGTAAAGATATCAGGTCAAGTTATAAGCCTGTTTTGACAGCTAGGTGGAAGAAGAATCGACGAAGAAAACTGACAGTTAGTTTTCCGCTTTTGGCGAACGCTTCAAGTTCTCGAAGAAAAATTTCCATTTTAAATTACGAACTGTGTTCTAATAAACTAAAATATTCACCCAAATTGATCTCCACCAAATATTGACCATGCAAAACGTAAACAATCCATCAATACATATACAAGCGGAAAACCATCTGTCAAAATCGGAGCCCAGGGAGGGATCGCCAAAAGCGCTATAACTACACCCAAGGACCGTAAAGATATCAGGTCAAGTTACAAGCCCGTTTTGACAGCTAGGTGGAAGAAGAATCGACGAAGAAAACTGACAGTTAGTTTTCCGCTTTTGGCGAACGCTTCAAGTTCTCGAAGAAAAATTTCCATTTTAAATTACGAACTGTGTTCTAATAAACTAAAATATTCACCCAAATTGATCTCCACCAAATATTGACCATGCAAAACGTAAACAATCCATCAATACATATACAAGCGGAAAACCATCTGTCAAAATCGGAGCCCAGGGGGGGAATCGCCAAAAGCGCTATAACTACACCTCATTATACATTCCACCTTGTTGCCAACGTGTATCACATCCACATGAACACTTTGCGTCAAGGTCTGTGTAGAAACGAGGTCGCATATTTTTGTGCAATAGACGTGGAGCGAGACCTTCACGCGCGAAACAAAGAAGCTCAATCTCACAAACCGAGGTATCGTTCTAATAAACAGTTAAAAAAGACATAGGGTAACTGTACCAGTTTTCTGCACGCTAGTGCAGCAGTTTCACAAAAACTGCTCACACACAAACATTTTTTATTATTTTTCATGAAAGTGATGTTATTCTGGTTGATAAACTATCATAGCATGATACACTATTTTTTATTTGCCGGTTCAAAGCCTTTTTTCATAAATATTCGTAAAAATGCAAACATTGATTTTGCTCCTATTTTCGGAAGGCTGTGTTCCTATTTTCGGCAGCGCAAATACGGTTCAGAAAGTGTCTTTATCAATGTAAATATGTACAAAAACTTGTTAAAAGCAATTTAAGACTCTTACTTTCCCAAGATTGGTGAGAAAAGCATTTTAAATATTAATTTTATATTGCTTATTTTGGCTCGTTTTAAGAGCCATTTTGATGCTACGTTAAAAAAGAGTAGCCATTGAAGAACATTGACAGTTTGATGGTTATAGCGTACGATGCGAACTGGCTTACAAATATTTATTTTTCTTTTAAGTTAGTGCATGTTTTGTCGTAAAATTGGTGATATTTGGTACAAGAAAGGTCATATTATGTGTCGATATACGCATTGTAGTGTTCTGATCAATTTTAAAAGGAATATTCAGCCGAATCCATAGTGTGTTATTGCTCCGAGTTTCGGCAGGAGCCTAAAATGTCACTACGTATAGATCAAAGTAGCTCATTTGACTCAGTCAACCAACTGGTTTTATATTTGAAAACACTCAAAAATAGATAAAAATGTGTTCAAATCTAATTTTTAGCATTTGGCATTAACCTGGCTTGTAAAAAAACTAGATAATTTGATTATTTCAGATGAAGCAAAAAGTCGCGCCAGACGAGTAGCTCTGTTTGCAAAATTGAGCTACTTTTTTCCGCGCGCGACGTTCTCGCTGTGTGTCTATTTGAACGGTAACCGTCCAAATAGACATAGAGTGACAACGTCCCGCGCGAAGAAAAATAGCTCAACATTTCACTTGGTGTAGATCAAAGTAGCTCATCTGACTCAGTCAAGCAACTTGTTTTTTTATTCGATAACACACAAAAATAGATTAGAATGCGTTCAAATCTATTTTTTTGCGTTTGGCATTAATCTGGCTTGTAAAAATACTAGATAATTCGATTATTTAGGATGAATCAAAATTTCCGCGCGCGACGAATAGCTCTGTTTGCAAAATTGAGCTACTTTTTGTTGAGCGCGATGTCGTTGCGCGCGACGTTTTCGCTGTATGTCTATTTGGACTGTAAGACGACCCTACCAAAGTCCCTTAACCACCACCTGATATATTTAATCCACCTTGGTCGTCAAAGTAAATGCGTTTTGTGACATTTCCATTGGAGTGCAATCACATTTGGTAAATGGAATGTAAATCCAGTTGTATCCAAGGACCGTAAAGATATCAGGTCAAGTTATAAGCCTGTTTTGACAGCTAGGTGGAAGAAGAATCGACGAAGAAAACTGACAGTTAGTTTTCCGCTTTTGGCGAACGCTTCAAGTTCTCGAAGAAAAATTTCCATTTTAAATTACGAACTGTGTTCTAATAAACTAAAATATTCACCCAAATTGATCTCCACCAAATATTGACCATGCAAAACGTAAACAATCCATCAATACATATACAAGCGGAAAACCATCTGTCAAAATCGGAGCCCAGGGAGGGATCGCCAAAAGCGCTATAACTACACCCAAGGACCGTAAAGATATCAGGTCAAGTTACAAGCCCGTTTTGACAGCTAGGTGGAAGAAGAATCGACGAAGAAAACTGACAGTTAGTTTTCCGCTTTTGGCGAACGCTTCAAGTTCTCGAAGAAAAATTTCCATTTTAAATTACGAACTGTGTTCTAATAAACTAAAATATTCACCCAAATTGATCTCCACCAAATATTGACCATGCAAAACGTAAACAATCCATCAATACATATACAAGCGGAAAACCATCTGTCAAAATCGGAGCCCAGGGGGGGAATCGCCAAAAGCGCTATAACTACACCTCATTATACATTCCACCTTGTTGCCAACGTGTATCACATCCACATGAACACTTTGCGTCAAGGTCTGTGTAGAAACGAGGTCGCATATTTTTGTGCAATAGACGTGGAGCGAGACCTTCACGCGCGAAACAAAGAAGCTCAATCTCACAAACCGAGGTATCGTTCTAATAAACAGTTAAAAAAGACATAGGGTAACTGTACCAGTTTTCTGCACGCTAGTGCAGCAGTTTCACAAAAACTGCTCACACACAAACATTTTTTATTATTTTTCATGAAAGTGATGTTATTCTGGTTGATAAACTATCATAGCATGATACACTATTTTTTATTTGCCGGTTCAAAGCCTTTTTTCATAAATATTCGTAAAAATGCAAACATTGATTTTGCTCCTATTTTCGGAAGGCTGTGTTCCTATTTTCGGCAGCGCAAATACGGTTCAGAAAGTGTCTTTATCAATGTAAATATGTACAAAAACTTGTTAAAAGCAATTTAAGACTCTTACTTTCCCAAGATTGGTGAGAAAAGCATTTTAAATATTAATTTTATATTGCTTATTTTGGCTCGTTTTAAGAGCCATTTTGATGCTACGTTAAAAAAGAGTAGCCATTGAAGAACATTGACAGTTTGATGGTTATAGCGTACGATGCGAACTGGCTTACAAATATTTATTTTTCTTTTAAGTTAGTGCATGTTTTGTCGTAAAATTGGTGATATTTGGTACAAGAAAGGTCATATTATGTGTCGATATACGCATTGTAGTGTTCTGATCAATTTTAAAAGGAATATTCAGCCGAATCCATAGTGTGTTATTGCTCCGAGTTTCGGCAGGAGCCTAAAATGTCACTACGTATAGATCAAAGTAGCTCATTTGACTCAGTCAACCAACTGGTTTTATATTTGAAAACACTCAAAAATAGATAAAAATGTGTTCAAATCTAATTTTTAGCATTTGGCATTAACCTGGCTTGTAAAAAAACTAGATAATTTGATTATTTCAGATGAAGCAAAAAGTCGCGCCAGACGAGTAGCTCTGTTTGCAAAATTGAGCTACTTTTTTCCGCGCGCGACGTTCTCGCTGTGTGTCTATTTGAACGGTAACCGTCCAAATAGACATAGAGTGACAACGTCCCGCGCGAAGAAAAATAGCTCAACATTTCACTTGGTGTAGATCAAAGTAGCTCATCTGACTCAGTCAAGCAACTTGTTTTTTTATTCGATAACACACAAAAATAGATTAGAATGCGTTCAAATCTATTTTTTTGCGTTTGGCATTAATCTGGCTTGTAAAAATACTAGATAATTCGATTATTTAGGATGAATCAAAATTTCCGCGCGCGACGAATAGCTCTGTTTGCAAAATTGAGCTACTTTTTGTTGAGCGCGATGTCGTTGCGCGCGACGTTTTCGCTGTATGTCTATTTGGACTGTAAGACGACCCTACCAAAGTCCCTTAACCACCACCTGATATATTTAATCCACCTTGGTCGTCAAAGTAAATGCGTTTTGTGACATTTCCATTGGAGTGCAATCACATTTGGTAAATGGAATGTAAATCCAGTTGTATCCAAGGACCGTAAAGATATCAGGTCAAGTTATAAGCCTGTTTTGACAGCTAGGTGGAAGAAGAATCGACGAAGAAAACTGACAGTTAGTTTTCCGCTTTTGGCGAACGCTTCAAGTTCTCGAAGAAAAATTTCCATTTTAAATTACGAACTGTGTTCTAATAAACTAAAATATTCACCCAAATTGATCTCCACCAAATATTGACCATGCAAAACGTAAACAATCCATCAATACATATACAAGCGGAAAACCATCTGTCAAAATCGGAGCCCAGGGAGGGATCGCCAAAAGCGCTATAACTACACCCAAGGACCGTAAAGATATCAGGTCAAGTTACAAGCCCGTTTTGACAGCTAGGTGGAAGAAGAATCGACGAAGAAAACTGACAGTTAGTTTTCCGCTTTTGGCGAACGCTTCAAGTTCTCGAAGAAAAATTTCCATTTTAAATTACGAACTGTGTTCTAATAAACTAAAATATTCACCCAAATTGATCTCCACCAAATATTGACCATGCAAAACGTAAACAATCCATCAATACATATACAAGCGGAAAACCATCTGTCAAAATCGGAGCCCAGGGGGGGAATCGCCAAAAGCGCTATAACTACACCTCATTATACATTCCACCTTGTTGCCAACGTGTATCACATCCACATGAACACTTTGCGTCAAGGTCTGTGTAGAAACGAGGTCGCATATTTTTGTGCAATAGACGTGGAGCGAGACCTTCACGCGCGAAACAAAGAAGCTCAATCTCACAAACCGAGGTATCGTTCTAATAAACAGTTAAAAAAGACATAGGGTAACTGTACCAGTTTTCTGCACGCTAGTGCAGCAGTTTCACAAAAACTGCTCACACACAAACATTTTTTATTATTTTTCATGAAAGTGATGTTATTCTGGTTGATAAACTATCATAGCATGATACACTATTTTTTATTTGCCGGTTCAAAGCCTTTTTTCATAAATATTCGTAAAAATGCAAACATTGATTTTGCTCCTATTTTCGGAAGGCTGTGTTCCTATTTTCGGCAGCGCAAATACGGTTCAGAAAGTGTCTTTATCAATGTAAATATGTACAAAAACTTGTTAAAAGCAATTTAAGACTCTTACTTTCCCAAGATTGGTGAGAAAAGCATTTTAAATATTAATTTTATACTGCTTATTTTGGCTCGTTTTAAGAGCCATTTTGATGCTACGTTAAAAAAGAGTAGCCATTGAAGAACATTGACAGTTTGATGGTTATAGCGTACGATGCGAACTGGCTTACAAATATTTATTTTTCTTTTAAGTTAGTGCATGTTTTGTCGTAAAATTGGTGATATTTGGTACAAGAAAGGTCATATTATGTGTCGATATACGCATTGTAGTGTTCTGATCAATTTTAAAAGGAATATTCAGCCGAATCCATAGTGTGTTATTGCTCCGAGTTTCGGCAGGAGCCTAAAATGTCACTACGTATAGATCAAAGTAGCTCATTTGACTCAGTCAACCAACTGGTTTTATATTTGAAAACACTCAAAAATAGATAAAAATGTGTTCAAATCTAATTTTTAGCATTTGGCATTAACCTGGCTTGTAAAAAAACTAGATAATTTGATTATTTCAGATGAAGCAAAAAGTCGCGCCAGACGAGTAGCTCTGTTTGCAAAATTGAGCTACTTTTTTCCGCGCGCGACGTTCTCGCTGTGTGTCTATTTGAACGGTAACCGTCCAAATAGACATAGAGTGACAACGTCCCGCGCGAAGAAAAATAGCTCAACATTTCACTTGGTGTAGATCAAAGTAGCTCATCTGACTCAGTCAAGCAACTTGTTTTTTTATTCGATAACACACAAAAATAGATTAGAATGCGTTCAAATCTATTTTTTTGCGTTTGGCATTAATCTGGCTTGTAAAAATACTAGATAATTCGATTATTTAGGATGAATCAAAATTTCCGCGCGCGACGAATAGCTCTGTTTGCAAAATTGAGCTACTTTTTGTTGAGCGCGATGTCGTTGCGCGCGACGTTTTCGCTGTATGTCTATTTGGACTGTAAGACGACCCTACCAAAGTCCCTTAACCACCACCTGATATATTTAATCCACCTTGGTCGTCAAAGTAAATGCGTTTTGTGACATTTCCATTGGAGTGCAATCACATTTGGTAAATGGAATGTAAATTCAGTTGTATCCAAGGACCGTA
Source organism: Anopheles coluzzii (assembly GCF_943734685.1). Classification (NCBI taxonomy): domain Eukaryota; kingdom Metazoa; phylum Arthropoda; class Insecta; order Diptera; family Culicidae; genus Anopheles; species Anopheles coluzzii. Next base: position 21,767,082 of record NC_064669.1, read on the forward strand.
AAGATATCAGGTCAAGTTATAAGCCTGTTTTGACAGCTAGGTGGAAGAAGAATCGACGAAGAAAACTGACAGTTAGTTTTCCGCTTTTGGCGAACGCTTCAAGTTCTCGAAGAAAAATTTCCATTTTAAATTACGAACTGTGTTCTAATAAACTAAAATATTCACCCAAATTGATCTCCACCAAATATTGACCATGCAAAACGTAAACAATCCATCAATACATATACAAGCGGAAAACCATCTGTCAAAATCGGAGCCCAGGGAGGGATCGCCAAAAGCGCTATAACTACACCCAAGGACCGTAAAGATATCAGGTCAAGTTACAAGCCCGTTTTGACAGCTAGGTGGAAGAAGAATCGACGAAGAAAACTGACAGTTAGTTTTCCGCTTTTGGCGAACGCTTCAAGTTCTCGAAGAAAAATTTCCATTTTAAATTACGAACTGTGTTCTAATAAACTAAAATATTCACCCAAATTGATCTCCACCAAATATTGACCATGCAAAACGTAAACAATCCATCAATACATATACAAGCGGAAAACCATCTGTCAAAATCGGAGCCCAGGGGGGGAATCGCCAAAAGCGCTATAACTACACCTCATTATACATTCCACCTTGTTGCCAACGTGTATCACATCCACATGAACACTTTGCGTCAAGGTCTGTGTAGAAACGAGGTCGCATATTTTTGTGCAATAGACGTGGAGCGAGACCTTCACGCGCGAAACAAAGAAGCTCAATCTCACAAACCGAGGTATCGTTCTAATAAACAGTTAAAAAAGACATAGGGTAACTGTACCAGTTTTCTGCACGCTAGTGCAGCAGTTTCACAAAAACTGCTCACACACAAACATTTTTTATTATTTTTCATGAAAGTGATGTTATTCTGGTTGATAAACTATCATAGCATGATACACTATTTTTTATTTGCCGGTTCAAAGCCTTTTTTCATAAATATTCGTAAAAATGCAAACATTGATTTTGCTCCTATTTTCGGAAGGCTGTGTTCCTATTTTCGGCAGCGCAAATACGGTTCAGAAAGTGTCTTTATCTATGTAAATATGTACAAAAACTTGTTAAAAGCAATTTAAGACTCTTACTTTCCCAAGATTGGTGAGAAAAGCATTTTAAATATTAATTTTATATTGCTTATTTTGGCTCGTTTTAAGATCCATTTTGATGCTACGTTAAAAAAGAGTAGCCATTGAAGAACATTGACAGTTTGATGGTTATAGCGTACGATGCGAACTGGCTTACAAATATTTATTTTTCTTTTAAGTTAGTGCATGTTTTGTCGTAAAATTGGTGATATTTGGTACAAGAAAGGTCATATTATGTGTCGATATACGCATTGTAGTGTTCTGATCAATTTTAAAAGGAATATTCAGCCGAATCCATAGTGTGTTATTGCTCCGAGTTTCGGCAGGAGCCTAAAATGTCACTACGTATAGATCAAAGTAGCTCATTTGACTCAGTCAACCAACTGGTTTTATATTTGAAAACACTCAAAAATAGATAAAAATGTGTTCAAATCTAATTTTTAGCATTTGGCATTAACCTGGCTTGTAAAAAAACTAGATAATTTGATTATTTCGGATGAAGCAAAAAGTCGCGCCAGACGAGTAGCTCTGTTTGCAAAATTGAGCTACTTTTTTCCGCGCGCGACGTTCTCGCTGTGTGTCTATTTGAACGGTAACCGTCCAAATAGACATAGAGTGACAACGTCCCGCGCGAAGAAAAATAGCTCAACATTTCACTTGGTGTAGATCAAAGTAGCTCATCTGACTCAGTCAAGCAACTTGTTTTTTTATTCGATAACACACAAAAATAGATTAGAATGCGTTCAAATCTATTTTTTTGCGTTTGGCATTAATCTGGCTTGTAAAAATACTAGATAATTCGATTATTTAGGATGAACCAAAATTTCCGCGCGCGACGAATAGCTCTGTTTGCAAAATTGAGCTACTTTTTGTTGAGCGCGATGTCGTTGCGCGCGACGTTTTCGCTGTATGTCTATTTGGACTGTAAGACGACCCTACCAAAGTCCCTTAACCACCACCTGATATATTTAATCCACCTTGGTCGTCAAAGTAAATGCGTTTTGTGACATTTCCATTGGAGTGCAATCACATTTGGTAAATGGAATGTAAATTCAGTTGTATCCAAGGACCGTAAAGATATCAGGTCAAGTTATAAGCCTGTTTTGACAGCTAGGTGGAAGAAGAATCGACGAAGAAAACTGACAGTTAGTTTTCCGCTTTTGGCGAACGCTTCAAGTTCTCGAAGAAAAATTTCCATTTTAAATTACGAACTGTGTTCTAATAAACTAAAATATTCACCCAAATTGATCTCCACCAAATATTAACCATGCAAAACGTAAACAATCCATCAATACATATACAAGCGGAAAACCATCTGTCAAAATCGGAGCCCAGGGAGGGATCGCCAAAAGCGCTATAACTACACCCAAGGACCGTAAAGATATCAGGTCAAGTTATAAGCCCGTTTTGACAGCTAGGTGGAAAAAGAATCGACGAAGAAAACTGACAGTTAGTTTTCCGCTTTTGGCGAACGCTTCAAGTTCTCGAAGAAAAATTTCCATTTTAAATTACGAACTGTGTTCTAATAAACTAAAATATTCACCCAAATTGATCTCCACCAAATATTAACCATGCAAAACGTAAACAATCCATCAATACATATACAAGCGGAAAACCATCTGTCAAAATCGGAGCCCAGGGGGGGGATCGCCAAAAGCGCTATAACTACACCTCATTATACATTCCACCTTGGTTGTATCCAAGGTGGATTTAAAAATATCAGGTGGTGGATTAGGGCCTTTGTGGGGTCGCCATTAGTGATGGGCAAACGGCTCCGAAGCCGGAGCCGGCTCCGACCGGCTCCAAGCAATTTCAGAGCCGGCTCCGCACCAACGGCTCCGGAGCTGGCTCCGCTCCGACGGCTCCGGAACCGGCCCCGCTCCGACGGCTCCGGAGCCGGCTCCGCACCAACGGCTCCGGAGCCGGCTCCGCACCCACACCCACCTAAGGCTCCAGAGCCGGCTCTGCTCCGACTGCTCCGGAGCCGACTCCGCACCAACGGCTCCGTAGCTGGCTCCGGACTAACGGCTCTACACTCACGCCTCCGTTCCATAAAAGAATATATATTCTCGCACGTGTGGAAGCTAACACACGATATGATTGCAGTATTGACATGCATGACGTTGTGTAGCATTCGTTAGTCTCGTCTTTCTTAACAATATGCAAAACTAATCGATGTTTTTTTTTTTTGATAAATTATTTTAAACATGACCTACTCCGCTATTTACGGATTTCCTCGATTGAAACTTCATTTAAAAAGTTCTTTTGGTCCTTTGTGTTGAAACCGGCTCGAGAGCCGTTGGAGCGGAGCCGTTGGTGCGGAGCCGGCTCCGGAGTCGTTGGTGCGGAGCCCGCTCCGGAGCCGTTGGTGCACTCCGAAACGCCCATCACTAGTCACCATAGTTAAGGGACTTTACGTCATTTTAGAACCGTTGACCATTGGTTTCCGCACACAAAGCTTAGCAAATAGAACAGATTTCTTTGTTATTATGTGCATTGTTGTGTGTCTATTGATTTTATCGAAAAAATGAGATATATTAACAAAAGATTTGATGATTTGTTTATGCACAAAAATTAAAATCATGGGAGTAAGAGTCCTTATCTCACGTAAATTGTCCATGCGGCTCGTCGATAATAAGGAATCAATGTGAAAATTGAAAAAAATAATGTTTTCTTAATTTATATCTAAAAAAATGTCGAAAACACAATGAATTATAGAAAAAATTCACGGAATGAAACAAAATAACATAATTTAATCCATCTTCTAATGTTTAATAAGAACTTACAAAATCCAAAATATATTTTTAAAGTATATTTAATCGAAAAAATGGGGTTGATCAAGGTGGAATGTATAATGAGGTGTAGTTATAGCGCTTTTGGCGATCCACCCCCTGGGCTCCGATTTTGACAGATGGTTTTCCGCTTGTATATGTATTGATGGATTGTTTACGTTTTGCATGGTCAATATTTGGTGGAGATCAATTTGGGTGAATATTTTAGTTTATTAGAACACAGTTCGTAATTTAAAATGGAAATTTTTCTTCGAGAACTTGAAGCGTTCGCCAAAAGCGGAAAACTAACTGTCAGTTTTCTTCGTCGATTCTTTTTCCACCTAGCTGTCAAAACGGGCTTATAACTTGACCTGATATCTTTACGGTCCTTGGGGTTGATAAATTATATGAACAAATTCAATAAATGTAAACAAAGTTTGAATCCTATGGACCTTACGTCAAGTGACGAATTGTCAAAATGCACTAGAGTCCACCACCTGATATTTTTAAATCTACCTTGGTTGTATCATAAACGGACGTCGCACGATGCGTAAACTTACCCGGCGCTCTAGCACCAATCGAACACGACATCGAACATGAAAAATGTATGGGATTTGACATGTTTGTCTTGTTTGTTTGTTTGTGTCTGACAGTGCACCTCCATATGATTATATGGGTTTGTTCGAGTCGATTGTCGTGTTCGATTGGTGCCAGAGCGCAGCCTTACCCGGCGCTCTAGCAGCAATCGAACAAGACATCGAACATGAAAAATGTATGGGATTTGACATGTTCGATTTGTTGTTTATCAAATCGAATATGTCAAATATCATATATTTTTCATGTTCGATATCGTGTTCGATTGCTGCTAGAGCGCTGCCTTAGGCGTAAACTTGATTTCAGCCATACAACCCTACCCAGTCAGACAAATCGGACTTAATTTACCCCTATCTTACCGCTAAATTACCGGTAATTTAAGAGTAATTTAATGGTAAATTAGCAGTCGTTAAATTACCCATTCGAGCTGTTTTGACAGATCCTATTCCTTCCCCTATTTTATTTTTATTTTTGTCGGCCAAATTGTTAATAAATAACACGAAATGTATTATATTACAGTTGAATGCTTTTATTCAATCATTGTCCTTAACTTATACAAACGATTACAATGTATTTTTTTAAGCACACTCGACTTGAACAGCCGCATCACCCGGAGAAGGTGGTGCACAAATAGCACTAATAAATGCAATTTCTCGGTTGTTTTTTTTACATTTTATAGTTTTAAACACACGGCCGATGTCAAAACAATACACTTTTTGTTCTTATTTACATCTTTTCACTGACAACAAACGACATCACTTCGTACCGCTAAATTGCTCTTAAATTACTGTTATGAAAGACACATAACTGCTCGAATGGGTAAATTAACAGAAGCCTGTCCCAAGCGCCACAGATCAAGCTTAAACGACTGGAAAATTGAATATCCATAGAAAAAAATTAAAGCTCCACAGCTTTATTGGTTTGATCAATAGATGGCGTATTAAAACTGATTATTATAATGCTATCCTTTTCTTGCAATGTGTTTCGACAAGTTTCATCTTATCATGACCTATATAGCCTTCTAACTTTCCGAGCAAAAATCTATATAAATGGTCGTGTGGTCAGATACGTGGGTACCGACACCAACGACCATTACTCAAATATCACTTGCTTCAGTGCTGGTGGTTTCCATTGGAGTTTAGTATTTAAACAATCGTATCGCCGTTCTAGTTCTAGCGATGCATAACTTCAATGCGAAACCATACAACAGTACAGAGGAAATGAGAAAGCTCTCCTGCAAGCGATGAAGCTCAGCTGGTTGGGGTATCCCACCAACAGATAGCGCCACCAGCTTTTTTGCTATTTTTAAGGCCGGGCTACATTGATCGTACTCCGTAGCGTAATTTCGATTTTCACTAGCGCATCTGGCGACGGCTGGTGGAAGCTTTTTTTGGTCATCAAGGGAATGGTCGTGCCGGATCTCAAATTTAAGTTGTTTTTTCACCGTTTTTTGATGCGAAAACGACTGAAATACTTGCACAACATATTCATCTATCAATTACAAAGCTTTTCCAGTCCAGTTAAGGTAAAAAACATGGAAAAATAACAAATTTTCTGGAGCGGCTCCAAATTGTTTGGAAAAATGCTTCGGTCAGCCGCCGCCAGGTGCGCTAGTGAAAATCAAAATTACAGCAGAGAGTACGATCAATGTAGCCCGGCCTTTAGAACGCATGAGTCGTTTGCCGTCTGCTAAACGAAGTCTTTCTATATTCCGTTTAGGTAGAAAGCTTGAGTCGTTTAGAAGCCATTTAGTGGTCGTTTAGTGGATTTGTAGCACTTGCGTAATGAGGTGTAGTTATAGCGCTTTTGACGATCCCCCCCCCCCCCTGGGCTCCGATTTTGACAGATGGTTTTCCGCTTGTACAGGCGGTCCCCGAGATACACGGTTAATGGGGACCGAAAACGGCCGCAAAATACCGCGTATCTCGAATTTCCGCGTAAGTCGAATCTCGTGATTTCCAGCAAAAATATCACTAATTTTCGTGTAATTTTGCAAGTAGGAGGCGGTTTTAGTCACTTCATGAATTATTTGATATGATTCTGACTGAACATAACAGTTTTAAACCTTTTGAAATAGTTTTGAAAATTCGATCAAAACGGAAATTATTTGGCAATTTACAATTGATGTGTCAAATCAGTACAATTTGCTCCAAGAACTGTCAAATTTTGAAAACCGCGTATCTCCGAATCCGCGTATAAGAGGTACCGTATATCTCGGGGACCGCCTGTATATGTATTGATGGATTGTTTACGTTTTGCATGGTCAATATTTGGTGGAGATCAATTTGGGTGAATATTTTAGTTTATTAGAACACAGTCCGTGATTTAAAATGGAAATTTTTCTTCGAGAACTTGAAGCGTTCGCCAAAAGCGGAAAACTAACTGTCAGTTTTCTTCGTCGATTCTTCTTCCACCTAGCTGCCAAAACGGGCTTATAACTTGACCTGATATCTTTACGGTCCTTGATTAAAGTGCTTTATAACACCAATCTCAGGAAAGTAAGAGTGTTAAATTGCTTTAAACATTTTTTTGTACATATTCACTTTGATACAAACATTTTCTGACCCGTATTCGCGCTGCCGAAAATAGGAACACAGCCTGCCGAAAATAGGAATAAACTGCCGAAAATAGGAGCAAAATCAATGTTTGCATTTTCACGAATATTTATGAAAAAGGGCTTTGAACCGGCAAATAAAAAATATTGTAACACACTATGATAGTTTATCAACCAGAATAACAACACTTTCAAGAAAAATAATGAAAAATATTGATGTGTGAGCATTTTTTGTGAAACTGCTGCACTAGCCTGCCGAAAACTGGTACAGTTACCCTACTGTTATGACAAACATAAAACTAATCGAATGGGTAAATTAACAGAAGGCTGTCTGACTGGGTTTTACCCAAGGATGTTATAAAAGACCAGGTAATGTAGCCCTTCTGACAGCTAGCCATTGGAGAACCTGCGTGACACTTTTCCCAAGTTTTAATGATTATTTTCTATCACTTTTCATTGAAATTAAAGTAAATAATCATTATCAAATTATATTTATCATCCGAATTCAACGTTTGTTTCGTTAAATATGTCAAAAACATACAACATGATCATATACGGATTGTAAAGATGTTTGGGATTTGACAAAGCGACTCGCGACTGGATCGAGAACCCGCACGACAGGAGGCGGTTTGTTAAATTGCCCTGTATTTTACCACCTGGTATCTTATTACATCCTTGCTTTCACCCCAACCCCACCCTTCCTCGCCACTACTATTCTTTCGATCGATTGTTACTGCGTCGGCGTAGTTATAAATGTCTCGTTCTTGTGAAAACGCTTTCTTGTGCTAGGTATTGAATCATTTATCGACAACTTTCCGGTCATAGTTTTTTTTTTATAGAATCTACATAGTATTAAAGACGAGACGTGCCAAGTGAAACGGCTGTTCGAAACGTAGTAAAATTCAATCTTAGTGTTCAGGTGAATACTGTGCACAACAACTGGATTTATCTGTACGTGTGTCAAAAGGATTGACTCTTCATACGACTAGGTTTGTGAAGAAGTTAAGCGGACCGACTCAAAACTTCGCAGTCAAGACAATCAAAATCAGTTGAATTCAATCTTATAGTATTCCAGTACTATATTATTACATTCATACATTAGAAACAAACAAAGCGTTAGATTTCATTACAGCATGTCCGCCATCAATCTTCTCAGAGAAGTGCTTAAGGCATCCGAAAAGGCTGCTAACATAGCTCGTGTCTGCCGCCAAAATCCAATCCTATTTAGCTTGTTGGTACAAGAAAAAAGTAAAGACGAATCGAATACCCGATTTGCTCATGATTTCAAAACACTGGCCGATTGTCTGATACAGGAGATGATAAAACATGACATTGGAAAACAGGTAAAATTCATTTCGTGACATAAATGGACTTAAAACAATGAGATACTGCAATTTTATCGATTAGTTTCCGGAATTACGTGACAACATCCGAGGAGAAGAGAATGCAAAATTTACCAATACAGCGGGCGAATCTATCATAGTATCAGTGACGGACGATCCAGGAAACACTACTAAGGCGCTTGAAAAGGTATTTATTAAATTGGTCTTTTCTTTCCAATATTAAGAATTGTTTATCACAATATGTAGATATAAGAAAAAAAAATTTATATATATATATATATATATATATGTATATATATATATATATATATATATATATATATATATATATATATATATATATATATATATATATATATATATATATATATATATATATATATATATATATATATATATTTAAATATATGTATATATATATATGTATGTATATATATATGTATATATATATATATATATATATGTATGTATATATATATATATATATATATATATATATATATATATATATATATATATATATATATATATATATATATATATATATATATATATATAAATATATTTTTATCCACACATAGAGTTGCAATATGAACAGTGATGGGAATTGTTCTTCGAATAAAATTGCAAAATAGGTTTTATTCACCTTAAATTGTTAATTTTGTACTCTTTTGTTCTGCAAATTATGCTAATCAGAAAAATAATACAGGTAGTCCCTGAGATACGTCTTTTTCTGAATTTTACAGTTCTTTAAGCAAATTGTCGATTGCAAAATAATTTCTCCCTTGATCGAATTTTGACATTTATTGAAAAAAAAAAGCAAAATCATAATCTTGTTTGAAAATCATATCAAATAATTTATTTTGTGACTAAAACTACTCATTACAAGCGAAATTACATGAAATTAGCTATATTTTGGCTGAAAACTGCGTGATTCGACTTACCCGGAAATTCGAGTTACGCGGTTTCTTCTCGGTCCCCATTAATAGCGTATCTCGGGGACAGACTGTAATAAAATAATACAAATAATTAGGGAGAAATACGCGTAACTCAGATTTTCATGTAAGTCGGACATCACGTTTTCAGCCAAAATTGATTTGATATATGGTTAATTTTGATTGATTTTAGTACTTTTATGCACATTATTACTTAGTTCGTACAATTCGTGAAGAAAATAGAGTGATTTCTGATTTTTTGGCGATTTCAATGTTTTAACAAAAAATTAGTTAGTTTTGCATTTGAGAATTGTTGGAGAAAATTGTACCGATTTCCATATGACCTGTTAAAATAAAAATACCGCGTAAATCGGGTGTCGCGTAACTCGGGGAAAGACTATACTGTCATCCTCGATTGGTGTTTTCCGGTAAGCTTTGACACAAAAATCTTGGCGTACGTGTAATATTATAACATTCGAATTGATCGGTCAGTTTTGACATTTTCACTCAATTTATTGATTTTTGGAGCTTTATCACCAGCAATCAAGAATTGTTTATCATTCTGTTTTTTTTATCATACACGAACAATCAATTCAAATACTTCTATCAACTTGGCAGTCAGAATCCTTCCCGGCACAACTGAGAAATAAGCATGTCAATTTTCGATTTCCAGTCCAAGCAACTATCTTAATTGCAGTTCAATTGCAATTATCTGTCAATTACAATATGACAGAAAAATACCAAACGACGGTGATAGTACTTTCCATTGTCTAATAAGTCTATTAGATAATTATAGTTAGAAATGCTTAATTTGTAAATTTGAGGAAGTCCGCATGCTGTATAATCTATGTAAAAACTGTCACATGACAATGTTTCGCGCTTGTGATGTCTTTCGCGGCCGTGCATTTCCGGTGCATATATTTTGAGCTTAAAAACAATGTTTTCTTATTGAATTTTTAAAATGAACTGTTTTTCATTAACTAGTTCTGTTTGATTTAGCAATAAGTGGAATTTTCCCATCACTAATTATGTAGAATCTTGATTGATAAACGATATATTCATTTGAAAACAAAAATTCTTTTATTAATAATTGCAGATTCTTAATGGCGACAAAGTATCCGCAGCTGCCCTTGTCGATGAGGTTTATCGGGAAGTTGAAATTGACTTTGAAAGTTTGGAATTGCCTACTGATTCAATACCGTTAGACAATGATTGGTCACAATTGGGTATTTGGATCGATCCAATCGATGGTACTGCCGAATACATCAAAGGCGAAGAAAAATTAACCAAATATTCGAATATTGTGTCATCCGGTCTAAAATGCTGCACAGTACTGATTGGTGTTTATGAAACATGCAAGGGCACCCCTATTCTTGGCGTGATCAATCAACCATTTGCGGAAAAAATCAGTAATCAGGAAGAGTTCCGTGAAGAGTACAGAAGTAAAATTTTCTGGGGCCTATCGGTGGGTGATTTAAAGTTTAACAACATAGCTTCTCAGGGAACTGATGCACGTATTGCTATACTATCTCCGTCCGAACAATCAAAGTATGTTGAATTCATCCGGAATCAGCTAAAATATGACGTAGTTTATTCTTCGGGCGCTGGTTACAAAATACTAAAGATAGCTACTGGAGAAGCAGAACTTTTTCTTCTCAGCAAGGGAACTACGTACAAGTGGGACACTTGTGCACCTCAAGCCATTCTCCGTTCAATGAATGGTGATCTATTCGACCTGCAGGATACATTGATTAATAAGTCGGTTAAGAAAATTTCATACCATGATCATAAAGTAACCCGTAATATCGGTGGACTTATTGCTTACCAGAACATCGATAAACTTCGAGAATTTCTGAAATTGTAAGCTTATCAAATCTTAGGCGTACATACGCCAACTTATACGCTTTCCGGTATCAATTATATATTACATGATACATATTTGGAGAGTTGTTGTAGTCCAAGTGGGCCGGTCCCGTAGTTCAGTCGTCCACCGTACGACGTAAATAATGCCCATCATGGGATCAAAATTCGAATGAACCTAGCTGAGTGTAAACTAATCAAGTCAAATTTAGTAACCCCATTCATTACTGACTAAAGCTGGCCTAGAGACAGACTATGTAGCAGCTCGAAGGATGTTACGTCAAACAAGAAAAAAAATAGTTTCGGGTAGCTGTTAATATTTGTTGAAATATAGATACCTAAATGTTTAGAAAACATTCGTAGAAGTTGATGTTTGACTTAGAAAATATAACTAAGCATTTGTTTTCATTCCATTAATCAATGTATAAAGTTAGAATATTTAATGGAAAGTTGTCGTAAAGAATACATTTATACATTTAAAGAACAATATCACCAAGATGTTTATGGATCAAAGGAAAATTTATTTTATATTGAACTATTTTTTAATCGATATTGATTATTGATATGGACCGCATAACAAGCTTTCGTTCTCGTTATACAGAAAACTAGTTATGCGAGAGGTTTTCTTCCATTTTTTTGTATGAAAAGTAGAATAACTGGTAAGAGAACTGCAGATGTGTTGGTATTAATATCTCTTTATGGCATATATGCCAACGCAAAAATACCTAATTTGAATAAATAGGGTGGTATTTGTAGTTCACCATTTTCAGTTCGTTTATTTTCTTAAATAACACACTGATGCTCTGTCGTTTTTGTCTTTTATTTAATATTATGTTTCCCTAAAACAGGTATTTATGGCATATGCCTCGAGAATAAGTCGGCTACGCAACCGGGTTAAACCTGCAAAACTAGGAAATAGCGAGAATTTCTCCGAAAAAACCAGAGCAAATTTCATTTTGTTGAATTACTTTCTATGTTTTCAGGTGTTCAATTTGTAGTAAATTATTTTCCATCCGTACATGGCATTTTTAATCACAATGGTGTTTTCCAACATCAACCTCCTACATCATCCTACAACCAACCACCATATAATGCAACATTCATAAAGGATACAGGTCGATGCATGCCGAAGAAATTGACAAATGAACGTAAGTAGAAGAATTCTCGCTTTGAGAGTTGTCTCGTTTTGCCTGACGGCTGCCAAAAATCTGAAATAGTCGTTAAAAGCATCAATGTATAAAATAAATAAATATATTTATTTTATAGTCGTTTGACGTTTAATTGTTCGGTCTCACTCCCGGTGCGCTACGTGATTTTTCAGTAATTTTCTTGTGTTTTCTGCGTCGCATCGCATTGTTGCCTATTCTACGGACTATTAAACTGTTTCACATCATCGTTTCGTCTTGGCGAATTGTTTAGTTGCACCGCAACTGTGGTTTCCTGCTGTTTTTACCTGCTCGGATAAGCAGTGTTGTGCTGTGATTACGCGTGATTTCGCGATGGCGGCTATTTGCTTCTCGTGTGCTGAAGCACTAGAGGCCACCGGCTGCATCATCAGTTGTGCATATTCTGACGCTACGTTCCACCGCGGCTGTTGCAAATTGCCCCCCGAGCTGATTGACACAGTATTGTCCAATGTCGATCTGCACTGGAGCTGCATTGGCTGCACTAACATTCTTAAAAATCCGCGCTGCCGTTCGGTAAAAGAAATAGGCGCTCAGGTCGGTTTCCAAGCCGCCCTCACCTCAGCTGTAGCAGCTATCGGCAAGCTCGTTGAGCTTATCGTCGCTGAAGTTCGCAGTGGTTTTACCCTACACCAATACCACGATTGCCGTCCAGCCGGCACCTACACAACCGCATGAACTGGTGGGAACCGATACGTTATCATCACCGCTTCAAGCTGCACCTCGTGAGCCATTCACAGATAGGATATGGATCCGCCTATCCCGCTTATCAACGGCCGTCATTGTGGAACAAGTGGTCGCTTCTGTAAAGCGTCGTTTAGCCACCGATGACTGTTATATATGAACCCTGGTATTTGACAGTTGTGTCATAACGCCTGACAGGTTGACCCTACCTTTCGTTTGTTGTTAAATGTCATTCCTTCTTTGCACATTATCGAATTTGTTTGGTTACTTGGTGCAACAACTCCTTAAACAAACCTCATGTGAACTTTTCTGTCTAATAAAGAGAATTAAATACAACCGTCATTTGCTATGCCCGAATACCGTGCCAATGAGGGAACATCGGTCGCTGATTATTTTACCCGCTTTGAGTGGGCGCTTCAGCTAAGTAAAATCCCGGAAATACAGTACGCGGATTATGCTCGTGTGCCTATGGGAGCCGAGCTAAACACGTCGCTGAAACTTTTAGTCGCACCAAAAAAACCACAAGAAGTGCCATATTCGGAAATGCGGAAAATTCTAGTAGCTCATTGCGACCAGAAAAAGAATAAATTCGTAGAAATTATTCAATTTCGAACCATCGTGCAACAACGAGACGAATCGATTGCACAGTACGTTCTCCGGTTAAAGCAAGGTTCAGCAAATTGCGAATACGACAATTTTTTAGACCGAATGCTCATTAAGCAAATGTTACATGGATTGACAGAGCGCGACATCTGTGACGAGATAGTTGCAAAGAATCCATCCACATTTCAAGACGCTCTCGATGTAGCCCTCGCGTTAGAAGCAACTCGCAATATTGCTCGAGACATTAACACGTCGCAACCAGCTTCTGAAGCTACTAACAAGCTAGGCTACGAAAAGCCAAATGTAAAAAGCCATACACCCGTCGAAACACGACAAACAAGCAGCATGCAAACTCGCCAGAGAACACCGCTTTCAACAATACACACGGTAACCAGCCAGTAGCTTGTAATGGCTGTGGAGTTCCACACCTCAGAAGCGAGTGTCGTTTCCGTAGCGCCAAATGTAACAATTACCATAAGAAAGGTCATATTGCTAAGGTCTGCAAATCGGGTAAGTCCAACCATCACATTTCACAAAAAGATATCTCTTCGCCCTCCGGTAGTATTGATCAACTGCAACGGCTTAACCGTATTCATAACATACCGTCGAGTGAGAACAAAATTATCGATGTTAAGATCGATGGTAAATCGCTGAAGATGGAGCTTGATACCGGTGCACCTTGCGCAATCGTATCAGAAGCAACCCTCAAATCAATTAAACCACATTTTACCTTGCAGACAAGCGACAGACAATTTTCTAGTTATACTGGGCATCGCATCAGCTGTATTGGTAGGATGAATGTCAATGTAACTATTGAAGCCACAACGCGAAAGGAGCAACTCTATGTAGTGTCCGAAGCACACGATTCACTCCTGGGACGCGAATGGATCTCTCACTTTGCTGATCAGATCGATTTAAATCGCATGTTCTCCTCGCGTACATCCATCCATACAGTGTCAAATAGCTCATTATCTCCAAATTGGGACACGCAGCTAACAAGATTATTAGACAGCTATGCTGATGTTTTCAGTGAGTCTCCGGGTAAACTGACAGGTCCCCCGACAAAAGTACACTTGAAAGAAAATGCAACACCAGTGTTTGCTAGAGCACGTGACGTTCCCCTCGCGCTGCGAGAAAGGTATGTCAAAGAAATCGACAGTAAAATAAATTCCGGTTTTTACGAAAAGGTCGAATATTCGGAGTGGGCATCTCATACACACGTGGTCGTTAAGAAAAACGGTAAGCTGAGGATAACAGGTAATTACAAACCTACTGTAAACCCTTTAATGATAATAGACGAACATCCTATTCCTCGAATTGAGAGTATTTTCAACCGAATGAAAGGTGCTACTCTATTTTGCCATTTGGATGTTACCGACGCACGCATCTTCCCATAGACTAACAGTTTCGTCATGTCTTAACCCTTAACACCACAACTCATGGGCTCATACGACCAACCAGAGCAGTATACGGTGCCGCCAACATACCTGCAATCTTGCAACGTCGAATGGAAGAAGTTCTCTTAGGCCTTACAAATGTCGTTAGCTTCTATGACGACATTATCGTTTTCGCGAAAAATTTTGAAGAGCTTTTACAAGCCTTAATAAGTATCCTAAACAGAATCAAGGAAAGTGGTCTGAAACTTAACCGATCTAAATGTGTCTTTGCCACACCATCACTCGAGTGCTTAGGTCATCGAATTGATCGCGAAGGTCTTCACAAGTCGACGAAACACATTGAAGCGATCCGAGACGCACCAAGACCGTCTTCTCCCGAACAATTACAGCTTTTGAAGAGCTTTTACAAGCCTTAATAAGTATCCTAAACAGAATCAAGGAAAGTGGTCTGAAACTTAACCGATCTAAATGTGTCTTTGCCACACCATCACTCGAGTGCTTAGGTCATCGAATTGATCGCGAAGGTCTTCACAAGTCGACGAAACACATTGAAGCGATCCGAGACGCACCAAGACCGTCTTCTCCCGAACAATTACAGCTTTTGAAGAGCTTTTACAAGCCTTAATAAGTATCCTAAACAGAATCAAGGAAAGTGGTCTGAAACTTAACCGATCTAAATGTGTCTTTGCCACACCATCACTCGAGTGCTTAGGTCATCGAATTGATCGCGAAGGTCTTCACAAGTCGACGAAACACATTGAAGCGATCCGAGACGCACCAAGACCGTCTTCTCCCGAACAATTACAGCTATTTTTGGGTAAAGCCACATACTATTCAGCGTTCATACCAGATTTGTCAACAAGAGCAAAGGTATTGCGTGAGATATTATCAGCAGATCGTTTTGAGTGGACGGCTGAAGCCGAAGAAGCTTACTGCGATATCAAAAACATTTTAATTTCACCACAAGTCCTTACTCAGTATGACACAACACTACCATTGATATTAGCTACTGACGCAAGCAAGACGGGTCTCGGAGCAGTGCTCTCCCATCGACTCAGTAACGGGGTAGAAAGACTCATAGCTTATGCAAGCTGTACAATGTCGGCGACGGAACAACGCTATCCGGTTATCGACAAAGAAGCTCTCGCTATCGTTTGGGCAGTCAAGAAGTTTTTCAACTATTTATATGCACGGAAGTTCACGCTCGTCACGGACCACAAACCGTTGACGCAAATCCTGCATCCAGAGAAGTCACTGCCTACACTTTGTATAAGTCGCATGGTAAATTACGCTGACTACTTAGCGCACTTTAATTTCGATGTAGTGTACCGATCGACTAACGAAAATAAGAATGCCGATTATTGTTCACGCATTCCAAGTCCCTCGACACAATCCAGTGTCTACAGCCTTTCTCTTCGTAGAGGAGGAAATGAGGATCAAGACGATTTTGAAGATTTTGTGCTTAACCAAATCCAGCAGCTGCCCATTGAAACCGATCAAATCGCACGCGAAACGCGAAAAGATGAGCACTTGGGTAAAATTTTGAAAGACCTCGAAATGGGACGAAACCTATCACAAATCGGCTATAAAGCACCAGAAGTCAAATACACCATGGTTGCCAATTGTTTGCTGTTTGAACACCGTGTCGTGATTCCCGACATCCTTCGTTCTGCAATTCTGCAAGATTTGCACGCAGCACATATTGGTGTGGTGAGAATGAAGTATTTGGCCCGTTCATATGTCTACTGGCCGGGCATAGACAAAGACATCGAGCAGCTAGCGAAATCATGCCACGAATGCGCTCAAACGGTCTCAGCACCTCCTAAGTTCAATCAACACCATTGGGAGTATCCATCTAACCCTTGGGAGCGTGTGCATGTTGACTATGCGGGACCCGTTGCTGGCGCTATGCTACTGATTATCGTGGATGCGTACAGCAAGTGGGTTGAGGTGAAAGTGACTCACTCAACCACTACCGAGGCAACCATAAAAATCCTCGACGAGCTATTTGCATCCTATGGAGCCCCCTAACTATTGTAACAGACAACGGAACACAATTCACTGCAGCAGAGTTCACCACATTTCTTCAACCAAGCGGTGTCAAGTTCCACAAACGCTCCGCTCCATATCATCCGGCAACCAATGGGCAAGCAGAGAGATACGTTTAGACAGTTAAGCGAGCTTTGAAGGCTATACATTGGTCCAGCACTACACTTCAAGCTAACCTGAACGAGTTCCTGCTCCAGTACCACAAAGTCCCGCACAGTGAAACCGGTGAAGCACCAGCAAAGCTTTTCCTAGGGCGAAACATCCGTTCACGTCTCGACCTGGTTCGACCACAATCTGTCCAGCCAAGAACAGCAGAGAAGCAACGAGTCGCTTTTGAACCATCGTACCGAACATTCTTGCCCGGACAACTCGTCTACTGTCTCTCGGGAAGTACGAGAATGGATAAGTGGATCCGAGGTACAGTGGTATCCCGACTAGGCGATCTACACTACTCCATCAACTGCAATGGTAACCAGATGAAACGCCACGTGGATCAGATGCGACCAACCCTAGACGACAACAGGACCGAACAGCCGCGAAGTGTACCTGTACCAACTCAAACTTCGGAGGTACACCATCACCGCAGGCACTACTACGGGTCAACCGACTCTCCACAAACATCGAGTGTCCCCGTTTCATCTCGGACAGTCTCCGTGTCATCAGACTCATCTACTTCGTCCGATTCATCGTATGACACACCGACAGGAAGCCCGATCCGAGCCAGTGACGCCCCGTCCTTCGTCCGCCGTTCTACAAGACTGCGAAACCCGCCGTTGCGATACTCGCCGTAGTCCATTTCAAAGAAGGGAGGAGTGTTATATATGAACCCTGGTATTTGACAGTTGTGTCATAACACCTGACAGGTTGACCCTACCTTTCGTTTGTTGTTAAATGTCATTCCTTCTTTGCACATTATCGAATTCGTGAGTTTTTTCCATCCCGTCAACACGACCACCAAACCTCACCTCCTATAGCCACCCGAAACCGCTTTACAACACGCACACCAGCAACTAGTACTGATCACCGCTACACCACACGCACACCAACAACGACTCACCGTTTAGCCGCACGCACGTCTACTCCACCTGGTCCTGAAACAACATCATCATAACAGTATCACCCCCCGTTGAATGATACCTTGGAAGCACCGAACTCAACACTTGTTTCTGGACCGCCCCAAAACCACTGCGCTTCATCTTCGCACCAGTCTACAATCGAACGTTTTTTTCTCAACTAGACGAAGTTCCGCTCAATGCACGCAACAAACACGCCAAGCCTCATGCTCTGACAACGCAGCTCAATTGACTTACCGTATACCCGCTTTATCCAACCGCCACAATGACAACGCTACCGCTGAGGACTTAAGCTGCTATTATCAAAACGTTAGAGGTTTGATTACGTTAGAGGCGTACTAAAACAAAAGAATTTCACCTAGCTGTTTCGGTGGCTGACTTCGAACTTATCGTCCTTACGGAAACTTGGCTTGTTGACAACATTCCATCTGCTCTTCTCTTCAACAACAACTTCTCTGTTTACCGCTGTGATCGCTCTCTCAGCGGCTCCAGCTCTCGCGGTGGTGGTGTTTTGCTAGCCGTTTCTAACGCATACGAGTATATTTGTGTGCGCGTCGCCTGCAATAACGCACATCTGCACGTCATGGTAGTATACATTCCACCGCAGCTTAGCTCCGAGATATCGATTCTTCGCTCTCTACATGATTGTATCACCGGCTTCATTCTCACACTGAAGCCTTCGGATCTGCTGTTTGTTATTGGCGATTTCAATCAGCCTAGCATAAGCTGGTCCACAGCTGATCCTTCGTCCTCGCCAGCATACTCATCAATCACGCACTATGAACCAACTGCGCGCTCACTGGCCAACGACACCTTTGTGGATGGATTTAAATTTAACGGATTAGTGCAACTTAATCACATCAATAATTCGCACGGACGCATGCTTGACCAGCTCTACGCTAACAATGCTGCAGCTAAATTGTGTTCGCCTGTCTTTCCAAGTGTTGTTCCGCTTGTACCTCTTGACTCCTACCATCCGGCGTTTGACTTCAATATACGTATGAACTCGTCGACCCGACGCAATTCGACGACTCGACAAAACTCGACGACAACCGCATTTTATCGTTATAAGTTTGCTAAAGCTGACTATGTGAAACTGAACGACATGATATCAATGTTTAACAATAACTTTCATTGTTCCAATTTTGTTTCACTTGACGAAGCAGTATGTTCATTCTCGTCCTTCATGCTGCAAGCCTTTGTTGTATGCGTCCCAGTTCAGCGTCCTAAACCTAACCCCCCCTGGGCGGACCGCACACTCAAACGACTCAAACGTGTAAAAAGAGCTGCTTATCGTCACTACCAAACGCGCCGCTGCCAAAGATCTCGCTCGATCTACTTTGACACGCACTCTTTATACTGCAGCTATAACAGGTTTCGATATGGCACATATTTGAGGAATATTCAACGTAACCTCTGCAGGTGGCCTGACTCGTTTTGGCGCTTCTACAAGAGCAAAACAAAATCCACTCATACACCGACATCTATTACGTACAAAGGAGCAACAAGTGCCAACACTAATGAAATGTGCAATCTCTTCGCGGATCGCTTCGCAGATTGCTTTTCACCGGTCATGAATGATACCGATACCATTGATGCTGCTCTCGTCAACACTCCGGCTGGCGCAATTATCATTAGTACTCCTTTCATCGACAGTGAGATCGTTTTATCAGCCCTAATGCAACTAAAGCCTTCCTTCGCTCCTGGATCCGACGGAATTCCTTCTACCGTGCTGAAACGCTGTCAAACGACAGTAGCACCTATCCTTGCAAAAATGTTCAATGCATCGCTAGCCAATGGCTACTTTCCCAAAAATGGAGGAAATCTTGTATGGTTCCTATTTACAAAAACGCTGGTCGGTCTGACCCTATCCCAACCAGCAAAACCGAAGCTATTGGAAAACTTTCCTGTGTGCCAAAGCGAGAGAGCATGTCTTCTTTCTCTAGATTTTGGACGGCACAACGCCGATCGTGTGGCCTATGAACGAAAAACGGGAGAAGGGGAAACCGATATCCTTCGAGTGACACACACGCATGCATCTGCATGCGTATTCCGCAGAACCGAGACTACACATCTCTCTCGATCTCCCATGAATTTTCTGCTATCGCGCTCATCCGGGTGTTAGGCATCCTCAGTCTGTCCAGAACTTTCACTGTGGAAGGATGTGTTGGAGTGATGTGTGATTTCTTGTGCCCCGTACTTTGCTCGTTTACGTTTTGTGCCGTGTTCCTTCTTCTTCAATTATGGAATGATTTATCCTTGTAAATTTCTAAGGTAAGTTTCTTGTGTGTGCTTGAATGTGTACATTAAACTAACGCTTGTCGTCTAAAAAGTTACAGGTGCACGCGCATGTTAATCGACGGTTGCCAACATCCCGCAAAACGATCGACGGAAGGAAAACGGTGTCCGGTTTTAAAATATAAAGGTACGCGTTTCTATAATCCTATGTGCAAAATATTGTTTACTTTGTTATAAAAAACATGGATTAATTATTGGTTAATTTTCATCAACAGATTTCATTACAGCTCTTTCGTAGAAGAGCGCACTTCAATGACGCCTTGGATACGGCTAAACATGCGCAGCACCAGTCCGTGACGTCATTTCCAGACAGGCGCCGGCTGAACACGCGCAGCACCAGTCGAGGATATCCTAGCGCAGAGGGTAGAAGGAAGAACGAGAGGAAGGGTAACAGAAAGCAACCGCAGCATTTGGAAGGGGTGAAGCATCCTGCCGTATACAGAGTGTGAGTGTGCCAAAACGCATGTGAAAAGAGTAACACCAATAAATAGCATGCGAAAGTGTGCATAAAGCAAAAAGAAAAAGCGTCACTACTACAACCAGCAATCCGAAAATATAAGGGGAGGGATAAATACAAATGTATGCGTAAGCAGGACCAGCAATCCAAGCATTTGAATGTGTGCGTCGGTTTGTGCCGTGCTAAAAGTTTTTACTTTAGCCGCTGCTAGTGTAAAAACTTAAGGAAAGCTTAAAGTAAAAATTTTTTACACGGGGCGCCTTCGGAAATTGTTGGCTGGGATGTTCCGCATGTCGGCTGTCTTCAACACTGTCTCGGATTGCTTCGACTTCGGAACGTCTCCGGCTTTAGCCGTGGCCGCAGTGAATGGCGATGCAAATCTTGTTTTTGTTATGTTTTTTTTAAATGAACTGTTACATCTTTATTAGACCATACGGCCCGTTGAAGATTAAAAATAAATAATAATATAATAATATTTAATAAAGGTTGTATTACAGGGTTTCACACTTTATCTCAAGACCGCGGGACCCCTTCCCGAATCTGTCTTAGCCAAAGCCAAGACTGCGGTATGATGCTTGAAAACGTTGATGATACCTGAATTCATCGGATGCAATGCTGAATCTGCGGCACATTTCTCGAAACACACTGTTCCGCGCCGAGGACATGCGGTCGAATATTTTTTTTACACGGATAACCTTTGTGTACATCAGTGTATGAGAAACACCCAATTATCCTTTTCGTGTTTTTACCAAAAAAGACAATTTAATAAAATGAGTGAATGCATATTTCTGCAATTAAAATATTTACAAGTGTCAAGAAAGTAGTTTGAACTGTTTAAATAATGTTTTTTTGTAAAAACACGAAAAAAATAATAAATTGTTTTCAGTACACTGATGTACACAAGGGTTATCCGTGTAAAAAAATATTCGACCGCATGTCCTCGGCGCGGACCAGTGTGTTTCGAGAAATGTGCCGCAGATTCAGCATTGCATCCGATGAATTCAGGTATCATCAACGTTTTCAAGCATCATACCGCAGTCTTGGCTTTGGCTAAGACAGATTCGGGAAGGGGTCCCGCGGTCTTGAGATAAAGTGTGAAACCCTGTAATGCTTTACATGTTGAAAAAGCTTAAATTGTTACACTAAATTAGAATAATTGAAACATATTAATGACTGTCAATGTACCGATTTGGGCAGTCAGATTGTCACAAAGAATGGAGTTCGATGTTGTTTATGTTCTTTATCCAATTAGATATTCAAATTTTGATTTTTGTGAGTGATAACACCCACGCTACCTTGCGCGTTAGACGATATCCCTAAGGGGTCAACGTATCATCGGAAGATCTTTGGATTTCTTGGTAAATCTGGACGAATATTGTGGATGTATAGAACAATTTGAGTTGGTCTGATGGTACAGTCGTCAACTCGTACGACGTAACAACATACCCGTCATGAGTTCAAGCCCTGAATAGACCGTGCTCCCATACGTAGGATTGACTATACTGCTATGGTAACAATAAGTCACTGAAAGCCAAGCTCACTTCACTAGTGGATACAAGGCAGGCCTTTACCGACAGCGTTTGTTGTGCCAAAGAAAAAGAAGATAGAACAATTTTAGGCCGCGGGGCCACGGAGCATTCTCAAGCTGAGAAAACATTCTCAAGCACTAATTTATGTTTCTCAAGCATTCAAAACATGTTCTCAGAGGTGAGCTCGTGGCCGTCTTCAATTTTTTTCACTCTGAGAAACTGATAAAGCCACTCAAGCTTTATTTGAAGCTTTGAATAGAAATTTAGTTTTTGATCACATTTTTTTTTAATTTTTCAATTATAAACATTGAATACGTTTTCCAAAGTGATTACCGAAAAACAAATAGCACAATTGCTCATATTTTAGTTAGCCGATTGCTGCATCGTCCACTTTCTCAAAGATTCTCAAAACCGATTTTGTTCCGATTCGACAAACGCGGCCTTATACATATACATCCTTACACAGCAAATTTTCTCATCCTGCTTCAGTAAAGTTTTTTACTGAAACGGTTCAGTAATAGAATATTTTACTGATTTTCAGCATGAATGTCATGTTTTTACTGACTTTCAGCAAAATAATTTACTGAATTCGTTTCAGTAATACGCATTTTACTGAAAATCAGTAAAATAAGTGTCAAATAAGTCGTTTCACTGGATATCAGTAAAACAAATTACTGAAAATGCAGCAATTCATTCTGTCAAATCGACCTGTCAGTCAGAACATCAAAACAAAACAATGCGGTTCCCACTTGCTCGTGATGTGCAAAAAGTTGATTTTGTAGGCGCTTACAGGCACCCTGGTGAAATTTCAGGTGATATTTAGGCTTACGGGATTAATTTAAAACAATTGGCAGCCGTGTTGGTGTGTAAAATGTTTGCTACAATCCACTGTGCTTGCTGAAATTGCGTGGTGTCTGTGAGCGCTTACTGAACCATCTACACTTGCGGCGGCAAAATACAGTATAAAAACTTTATAAAACAACACAAAACATGTATGAATATGAACTGAGGGACTGGCAATATCTGCGCATCAATAAAAACTCAATTTAAAATAAATATTTCGTCATTTTTTAATCGCTACCAACTACTGAAAAATCAGTAATATGAGAATGGCTTTACTGGGATTTCAGTAAACGAGCTGTCATTTTGATGAGCACCGGACATTACTGAATGATTCAGTAAACATTCTTTTTACTGAAACGATTACTAATGCTGCTGGCGGATGTGTTGCTCCGTCGCAGCGCCCAACGCCGGTGCTTTACACCGAGTCGGGTATATTTTTCCTTCGTCGACCGGAGAGTGCCTCCGACTATTAAGAAACGAGCGATTCTGAGGTTTGTGTTCGAATGCGCTTACTTTATTTAGGTTTTCATCTCTTATATGCTATTTAGTTGCTGACCGCATATAGGTCAGCTAACTGTGACTATGACTATTTTGATAACAAGATGTATTTATACTTAATGCGACATGTGACATGTTTATGGTTTATGAATTGCGTAAAGTTACTTCCTCGTTTGAACCGTGAGAACGGTTGACTACCTGTTTATGTTTGTTGCTTTCTGAAGCGCGCGCTATCGCTTGAGGCGTGTTTTGCTTGAACTTTGTTTTAACTTAAGGTGTTTTATCTTGAAGTGTTTTGCTTCGCTACATCCGCATAAATGCTTTTACTTCCTAATGAGGTCGTACGCAACATCCCGGCCCCCGTAACTTCTCGTGAGAGGTTACGCTTCTGTTGGTGCCTTAAACGGCGGAGGACGTTGACGTCTTCTATTACATCTTTTAATCGCAAAAATCGCAAATATAGTTAATGGTATGAGCGCGAGCGTTGTTATTCGGTCTAGGATTGTTTTATCTATTGTTGAGGAGTACTTTTGCTTTAATACTTTTTCTGATTTCTCTATGAGCTTTAAGCCTAGTGCGATTGCTCTTTTTGGAGCGTGTCCAACTAGAGCACCAGTCGATTGAACGCGTTTTCCTATCCTTAATTTGCACCGTTTTCTCTCTAATCATGTGCACCGGTCGGATTTCTACGTTTGTAGCAAATTGTTCTGATTTGGGGGCTGCTAATGTTTTTTGTTTCAAGAAATCTGGACCCTCTAGCCATATCGAGTGCCCCTGTTTAGGTTTCGTGGCTTCGTCTGCTGGGTTGTCTTTTGAAGCTACCCAGTGCCACTGAATTCTTGATGTTCGATGGATAATTTCTCCTATTCGACATGCCACAAATTGTTTGTAATTGCGAGCTTCTGAATTGATCCATCCTAGTACTGTCTTTGAATCTGTCCAATAGAATTCTTCATCTATATTCAGTCTCAATTCCTTTTTAATGGTATCGGCAAGTCTTACACCAAGTAATGCCCCTTGAAGTTCTAACTTTGGTATTGTAAGTGGTTTTGTGGGAGCTACTCTTGACTTAGCTGCCAAAATATTGACATTTACTGTGTCACCCTGTATTGTTTTTAGATATACCACGGCTGCGAAAGCCCTTTCTGAGGCATCTACAAATGTATGCAGCTCTCTGCGACAGTTTCCCTTAATGTTTGAATAGGATCTGACGATCTTAATATCTTCAACAGTTTTTATAGCGTCGAGCCATTCCTGCCATTTTCTTTGGAGGTTAATTGGCAATACATCATCCCAATCAACTTTCTCCTTCCATAGTTCTTGCATGAGGACCTTTGATTCCGTAGTGAGATTGATGACCAGGCCCAATGGGTCGTAGATCCTCATTATATTTGAAAGTATATTCCTTTTGGTCAATTTCTTATCCTCTAGTGGTGGAATTTTTAGTTTATATCTGAAAGTATCGTTTCTCGTGTCCCAGTGCATGCCAAGAATTTTCTCGTAAGTATCATCCTTGTTTTCGATAAAATGCATCTCTTTATTCGCTCTCCTGTTCTCAGGAAGAGAGCTTATCAATTCATGAGAATTTGACACAAAGTTTCGTATAAAAAAATTAGCCTTATCATGAATTGTCATGATTTCGTTTACTGTTTTGGCAGCATCTTCAATACTGGCGAAACTATCCAGATAATCATCTACGTAATGATTATCGGTAATTGCCTTCACCGCCTTTGGGTTTTGTTTTTCGAATTTTAGAGCGTTTTGATTCTTTACAAATTGTGCGCATGCTGGAGAGCATGTCGCTCCAAATGTCATTACCTGCATAACATAGACCTGAGGGTCTTTGTTAGGAGATTCTCTGTACAAAAAACGTTGGGCACACTGATCTTCTTGCATAACCTTTACCTGGTGGAACATTTCCTTTATATCACCAGAGCAAGCAATTTCGTGTTCGCGGAATCTGATGAGTACACCAAATAAAGAGGTGGTAGCATCAGGACCGGATAGGAGAAATGAGTTCAGTGACCTTCCTTCATTTTTTGCGGCTGCATCAAATACTAGACGAGGCTTAGGTGGAAACTTGTTCTTGTTTACTATAGCAAAGTGAGGAATGTAGTTTATCTTCCGGTTATGTTCGAGCAGCTCCCCAGGGGTAGCCTTTCGAGCATATCCTTTGCTTAGGTATTCCGCAATAGTTCGGTGATACCATTCTTTTAATTCAACCTCCTTTTCGAATTTTCTTTCTTGTGATTTTAATCTTGTCAGGGCTTGGGGATAGCTATTTGGTAACTGTGGTTTGTCTTCCTTCCAAAGTAATCCTATCTCGTATCGGTTTTCCTTATATGCCAAGGTATCCTTCATAATTTCCAACGCCTGCTGTTCTAATTTTGGCATTGGCGCTTCGTTTGATTTAACTCCAAATTCTTCAGTTGAGAAAAATTTCTGCATAAGTGATGACATTAATTTTTCATCTTCTTCTTTTTGATCTTTGATTGTAAATAGTGGACTACACTTGTTTATATCATTTTGCCAATAATGTTTTCCTCCTCCGAATATTGTCCATCCTAGACGAGTCTCTTGAGCTACCGGCTGGTTAGGTTTTCCGGAGCGATATCCAATGCTTTGAGTATAATAAGCATGTGGGAGACCTAATAAAACTGTGGGAATGGCATCATAATAACTTTCTAAATCGATATTTTTGAAGTGTTTGTACATTTTGCTTAATTTCTTAGCATCTACCGTTTGTCTGGGGAGGTCGAGTTCCTTCACCGAGCGTAGATTCTTGATGTTGAGCATTTTATTATTTGGCCCACGAACCCTCAAAGAAACAATTTGACTATGTGGTTCGTCTTGTATGTTTCCTTTCGTCCACGATAATTTAAGAGGCATATTGGGCCCTGTTAGTTGCAGCTGTTTTCTTACATCATCAACAATAAGACTTGTTGCTGACGCTGGATCCAACAAGGCAAATGTTTTTATTTCCGCACATTCGTGATATAATGTGATAGGTATGATTTGATAGTAAAGCTTTCTGTCCTCTTTGTGGAAGTTTAATCTTTGTGGAGGAATGTATGAGGGGGATTGTTCCTCTTTCCTATGGAGCAACGTATGGTGTTTTTGTGAGCAACGTTCCACTCTGCATTGAGCAGGAAGGCGGCAGCTAACTGCCTTACAGGGTTTCCCACGATTTATTGGTTGGATCGCATCAATTTTTGGTTGGTTCCCATATTTTTTTAGTGCGTTCCCACGATTTTTTGGCCGTTTCCCAGATTTTTTTGGTCCAATTGTATTGATATCCATTCGGAAAATACCAATAAATTATGGGAACGAACTAAAAATCCATGGGATACGACCAAAAATTCGTGGGAATTCACCAAAAAATCATGGGAACTGACCAATAAATCGTGGGAAACCCTGTATGGTTTTTGTATTTGCAGCAATTAGTACAAATGCCCTTTTGGGTTAACAGTTTCCATCTCTGCCATACTGGCTTATCTATGAGCTCTTGGCATTGAGTTGTTTCATGAGCCCTTCCACATACCAGACAATGATTGTCTTTAGAATACATCTTTGGCTGTAAGTGGGCATTTAATCGGTGCCCTCGAAATTTCTGACCATTTTCATTTGCTACCAAAACTGCCGCTAGGTCCTCGGTTGGTTTTATCCATAGTGCCAGATCACTTAATGTGTGAATCTCTTGGTCATTTAATGTTTTTGCAATCCATTTATTTCTAAGATCTGTTGATAGCCGTGCTATGAGGTCGCTCAGGAGCCTCTGATCATTTAAATATTGTGTTCTCCCCAGTAAATTCATATTATCTACCATATTATTCAACGCGTTGGAAAACTCTATTATTGATGTTGGATTTTCTATTGAAATGTGCCTGCAAGCTGTGAGATCGTTAAGCAAAGACTTGTAGACGCTTTCGGGGTTACCATAAAGTTTTTCTAATCGGTCGATAATTTTATCAAGATTATCAGGACTTAACATGAGACCACTGACTGATTTTAATGCATTCCCTTTTAAGTATCGCTGTAGTCTATTCAGATTCTCCAGCTTTGAAAAATTTCCTTTCTTAGTTGTTTCATCAAAGGCCGTTTTAAATCGAGGCCATAGTTTATAACTTCCATCAAATTCAGGAAGTTCCATAAGCGTACTTTTGCCAGCAGAAGAACTAGCAGCTAGTGCGCTTACAAGTCTGTTAATATTTTCGGTAAGCGAAATATTTTCCTCGCTTGTTTCGGGTTTCAGAGCCTTATCGCTTAGCAATTGTTTCGTTTCCTGCTTTTTTGGTTCTATTATGATTTGATCTTCAAGAGTCTTCTGCAATCTTTCTATTTCTTCTTCTTGCTGCTTCTGTGATTCTTTGTTTCGTTTTTCATTATCTATCTTTTCCTGCAATAATTTCTCTGTTTGAATTAATGCTTCACGCATTTCTTTCCCGTCGTTTGCGGCTTCGTTTAATTCCTCTTGTAACCGCTCCAAATCCTTTTTATTGTTATTACTTTGTTCTAATTCTTTCTCTCTTTTTTCCTTTAATAGTTTGC
Organism: Anopheles coluzzii; assembly: GCF_943734685.1. NCBI lineage: Eukaryota > Metazoa > Arthropoda > Insecta > Diptera > Culicidae > Anopheles > Anopheles coluzzii. The sequence continues at coordinate 21,795,402 of NC_064669.1, forward strand.
AAAGTCTTTGTGATTCTTCTAGAGCCTTCTTTATCTCCTTCCTTTCTTCTTCAGATTTCTTACATTTTGAACATACGAAATTCTTTGGGGTACTCTTTACCCCCAAACAACTCAGGTGAAACCACCTGTCGCATTCCGTGCAACTAACCTGTTTCCCCCACTCATCTTTGTTAGTACAAAGTTTACAATGACCGTTTGGATTAGTAATAAATTCCATTGTTACTCACTCAGCGTTTGAGATGCTTTCGTATGCCGTATCACGGATGTCCGCTTGCTGATGATGCTAGTCGATCTGGTGGGTTCTTCTCAGGTCCGGCTACTGCTGTATAGTCGTCTCTAGTAGGTTGGATGCTTTCTTCAGTCACGTTATTGCCGGCCCCGCTCTGCTGCTTGGAACGTCTGCGATCGCTGTCTGCTGCCTGAAGTCGCTGGTGCACTGACCGTTATCCGCTCGCTGTTTGTTTTGTTTGCCGGCCCTGGCGATGAGTCGCTGCTTGCTGCTTGGTGCTTGGAGACGCCGGTGGACTTGCCGCTTGTCGCTCGCTGTTCGTTTTGTTTGTCGGACCTGACGATGAGTCACTGCTTGCTGTCCGTTCCGAACCGAGTAAGCCTACTCGTTGTTGTTTAATTCGATGTTATTAATCAGCTATTTCCATTGAAACTTAAGCTGTTTGTTGTTACTCGTTGTTTTTATTTCGTTGTCGCCGACCTTGCTGTGTAACCACCGAATGGTCACTACGTTGGCGTAGCCTTTTGCTGATTTGGCTTTTTGACGTTTTGCCGTTGGTTTGTTTATATCGTTGTCGGTACCCTCCGTGCTCTTGTGTTCGCTAACGGTTCTCGGGTTTTGTTTATGATGTCACCTTATTCTTATGGTGTTTCGGCGGTCGTGCTTAGTTACGCACTTATTTGCCGTTCTATTCCACTCCTGGTGTTGATTTTAATGCTTTGTGCACTTTCATTCGCGGTGTTTCGGCGGTCGTGCTGGTTTACGCACCTTGTAGCCGATCTATTCCACTCACGGTGCTGATTCTTACTATTTCACTCACTTTCACTCGTGGTGTTTCGGCGGTCGTGCTGGTTTACGCACCTGTAGCCTATCTATTTCACTCACGGTTGTGATCCTTACTATTTCACTCACTTTAACTCGCGGTGTTTTGGCGGTCGTGCTGGTTTACGCACCTTGTAGCCTATCTATTTCACTCACGGTTGTGATCCTTACTATTTCACTCACTTTAACTCGCGGTGTTTTGGCGGTCGTGCTGGTTTACGCACCTTGTTGCCTATCTATTTCACTCACGGTTGTGATCTTCACTATGTTACGCACTTTAACTCGCGGTTTTTTGGCGGACGTGCTGTTTCACGCACTTAGTTGCCGTTCTATTTCACTCACGGTGCTTCGGCGCTTATGCTGGTCTGAATCACGTGCTATTCACTACGAGGAGGTCGTTAGTTCCTCTCTGGAGCCACCATTAATGCTGCTGGCGGATGTGTTGCTCCGTCGCAGCGCCCAACGCCGGTGCTTTACACCGAGTCGGGTATATTTTTCCTTCGTCGACCGGAGAGTGCCTCCGACTATTAAGAAACGAGCGATTCTGAGGTTTGTGTTCGAATGCGCTTACTTTATTTAGGTTTTCATCTCTTATATGCTATTTAGTTGCTGACCGCATATAGGTCAGCTAACTGTGACTATGACTATTTTGATAACAAGATGTATTTATACTTAATGCGACATGTGACATGTTTATGGTTTATGAATTGCGTAAAGTTACTTCCTCGTTTGAACCGTGAGAACGGTTGACTACCTGTTTATGTTTGTTGCTTTCTGAAGCGCGCGCTATCGCTTGAGGCGTGTTTTGCTTGAACTTTGTTTTAACTTAAGGTGTTTTATCTTGAAGTGTTTTGCTTCGCTACATCCGCATAAATGCTTTTACTTCCTAATGAGGTCGTACGCAACAATTACTGAAACTTCAGTTAAAAAAAATTCAGTAAAATTTTACTGAAGTTCAGTAAAAAAAGTTTTCTGTGTACATCCCGCTTGGCAAAGAGTAACTCATTTTGATGCCTCTCGCTACCCCTGGCCTTAGTTTTAAAGGAATCATGCGACACACTCGCACTCCACTACACCATCCCATGGAAAAACGCTCCAACCATCGAGTTGTTGACCAAAATTTCGCTGTGTGCATGGGACACACACTCGCACTCCTCCAGCCCTCCATAGCCGATCGCTCCCACCGTTGCGAAGATGGGAGAATTTTTACTCTGAGCGTGAGATCCTGAAGCGCAAGAGATGACACTATGTGTGAAAGACAGTCATAATTCGATATGGTCAAAATGCGTCGATTGTCGTTATCTGGTGGTCATCTGGTAATGATGTTTACTTCATCAAAATTTTAAACGTAAACAACTAGGCTGATAACAATATTTGAATTTTTAATCAGAATAAAATCAATTCATTTGAAGTAAAATAAATTCCATTACACTTTATTATGACCATATGATCAACACTTGTACATAGTGCCATTTACTTTGTGTTCTTAACTCTCGCGCTGTGTTGCGAGCGTTCGAAACTCATAGCCAGAACGAATGCAAGTTTCATTTGGGAAGGATCGGTGCCGGTAGATGCAGCGAAAATTATTAAATCCTAATAGAAAAGTGGAAAAGTAAAACGTGAAAGATGACAACGCACGCGTAAATGCAGTATGTTTTGTTACATGATCTACGGGTAAGTGTATGCATAAGAAGAAGAATCTTCCAAATGATGTTTGTGTTCTAACAATCGTACTGCTTTTAATGTTTGTTTATTCTTCTATTATTTTCCATCACACGTACAGTATCGGATATAAAGATAGGACCCTGGTTTTTTGAACGCACCGAGCACTTGTTTTACCACGTTACTTGTGTTTGTGTGTGTGTGTGTGTGTGAGTGTGTGTGTGTGTGTGTGTAGTTGAAAGAGAGTGTGCTTTTTAATGTGTATTTGCAAGTGCGCGGGTTTGTGTCTGAAAAACGTAGCTTGCCATTATGTCATATTGCGTTGAAAGTATTCTGATAATGTGTGTTATCATGTGAAACAGCGTGCGTTTGCACTTGGATAAAAGCTAAAGTTTGCATCGACAGCAGCGCTTGTTCCTCGGAAGAAAACGCCGGTGTGCTGATTGATGAATGTGCATGTGCAGCGATGCAAAATGGACACGCGCACAATAGCAATGAACTCGGCATTCCCTCACAGGTGTTTCTCCAGTGCACGCCATTGAAAGGCCTGCGTGCATCTCTGCGTTGAACCTCGTGTGTGCATGGGAAACTTTTGTGCGTGCATTGAGCTATCGCGCAGGTGTTCTTTTCAATGGGCGTTTTGTTTCATGAGCGCGGCAGTATTCTGTTCTCGATTTTGAAGGGAAGACGCTTACTCGCGTACTCGTTGATAGTTTTTATCCATGCGATGTTTTCGCTGCTCGACAACGATGTAATTCATCGCGTATAGAAGTAGAACGCAGGCAGAGCACGGGATCAGCCGTGTCCAAGTTTTTTACCAGCGCGTTCTTGACGGTCCAAGCAAGCAATGTTAGTAACAGTGGGTCGAGGTAAACATTGTACCGATTATCAGCGCCATATGATAAAGCGAATGGTGGCTGCTGGCATTAAGCGCAAAACGATCGAGTTCGTAATGGAACGATCGCGCACTTTTGTGGCATACGCGCTTCGGACAACCGAAACGTGCTTAGACAACCGAAACGCGCTTGGACAACCGAAACGCGCTTGGACAATCGAAACGCGCAAGTGAACCGGACGTCCTCAGAAGACCACGGCGAAAGAAGACCGTAAAGTTGTTAGTATAGTTAGTAATGTTAACAAGCATCGATTTCAAGCATGCATGTCGCGCGACATTTTGCCAAGCGGGATTCATCAAAAGTGAAAGTTCCGCCCGCTTGGCAAAATGTCGCGCGACATGCATGCTTGAAATCGATGCTTGTTAACATTTTATTTCAAGCATCGTGAGTGTCCCAGCGTGAGCGCTGAGCGCACCTCCCCTCATTCTCAATGCCGCGTTTTTGGTTGATCCTCGCTCCCCCCTTTCTTTCTTTCTCCTCAAAGAACCCACCATTCCCGCGAGCGTAGACCGACGAGGATCGTTCGAAGCCGGTACTCGCCCCGACAGACAGCGCGCTCTCTGGAACGACCGTAAACGCTTCAATCGATCAAGAGCTTCGATCGGTTCTTCGGACGTTTCTGCTCGCTTTCTCGATCGGTTTCGGCGGAAAGTGAGCTAGAAAGCGAGCACAAAAACCGCTCGATTTTGTTGTGTGGGACAGTTTAGCCGCACGCATGTCTACTCCATCTGGTCCTCAACCATCATTATCACAACAGTATCACTTCCCGGTGAATGATACCTTGGAAGCACTGAACTCAACACTTGTTTCTGGACCGCCCAAAACCACCAAGCTTCATATCCGCACTTGCACCAGTCTACAGTTTTTCTCAACTAGACGAAGTTCCTAGTTATTCATGCAATTGGATCCGAAGCCCTCTGAGGGTTAATATAGGCTCTTCGATCCAACTTCTATTTCGACACATCCTCGTTGTCCAGAGTGGTAACATGTGCCAGCACATATTCAAACTTGGGTACACGGGCTAGATCCAATCCCTTGGGCGGATGGTGGCATATGGCGAACCAGACGGAGGGTAGGCATCCCGAGAAATTGGGTGCCTGAACGTCGGGGGGGGGGGGGGGCTTAGTGATACGTTGAAGTTCAAAGTGATACGTTGAAGAATCACCCGCTCCCGGGAGCGGCGAAAGCACGCATCCTCGGCTCAACACGGACTCTCTAAGGGACAATACTATACAACAGGAATTGAAAGCCGCTTTAGACGAGTCTCTACTACCAGAAAACATACATGAAACTGCGGGCGTAAGGGCGCTAGTAGTAGTAGTAGTAGTAGTAATGTATTTCTGAGATAATTGTCTGTGTTGTACAATGACGATTCGAATTCGGTAAATAGTGGGTTCAATAATTTCATTTTTCCTCGCTAACTAAAACTGTTTTTGGCTTAGCTGACTGTAACATAATGTTTATCCATCATGGGGTTTTTAACTTGAATAGGAAAACTTTTTTCGTCAAAAACCTACTTCACATTCAAAAGAAAAAAAAAAATACTTCATTTACTTAGAGTCTAATTCTTAACATTATGGATTTCCTTTACAGTTCAATTTTAAATTCTTATACTTGAATTAACGTTTTCAATGCAATAGGAGTATTAGGATTGTGGGATTGTGGATTTTTGGTGGTATTGTAGGATTAGACAAGATTTCTAATTGCTTCTAGTTGTGCCCGTCGAAGTTACTGTTTATGAATCTTGTATTGAATTTTTGAATTATTTTTGCCGTGAATTTTTCGATTGTGGGAACCTGGCAAATTGAATGAAGGGTTCTTGTTCTAAACCATGGTGGTACATTTAGTATTGTTTTCAGAAATTTATTTTGTGTTCTTTGTAGTTTCATTTTATGTGTTTTAGCACAACTGTTCCAGACAGGCGAAGCATATGTGATGATAGGTCTTATTATGGATTTATATAATAATATTTTATTGCCTACAGTGGCCGGCAATATAAAGTGGCCACTACTTACAATTTTACAATTTTTCCATTTTTTCCGTGAAAAATGAAGTTATTGTACTGCTTTATTTTTTGAAACATTGTTCGTGATATGCTTAAGAATGTGCAGTACCAAAACATGACAAAAATGAGAAGTTTGCTTCAAGAAAAAATATTTTTTCCAAAATTGATCAAAATCACTGTGCCAAAATAAAGTGCCCACTTTATTCATTGTACAGAAAATATTTTTCTGAACAAATATAACATCAAACTTTTAATTTATATGCGTTCTTCTTGCATTCTTTACATGTTCGATGATCTTTGGCGTATTTTTTTCTAATTTTTAAAGGTTTATCTAGTTCTGCATCTAGTTTTTGCATCTGGTTCTTCTCAAGCGTTATCCAGAGCTTTAAATTTCAATTTATTTGTTTGTGACACCAGTTTTATCCACCTTAGCACATAGAATCTGCCTCAATCTATCAATCAATCTAACAAAGCCAATTGGCTTCAATATGATCAAGAACATGCAGATATATCGTTAGATTGTTGAAAAACTGATATTTGGACAGATGAGTCCAAATTAGAACTGATGTTCAAAAATATCTAGACGCGATCCAACAAACCAATATGTATGAAGAGTGCAATGTGATGACCAGAGAGGGGTTTTCTATGCGAGGAGTGGAGAGCATGGTATGAATCGACGGCATAATGAAAGCTTATACCTGTATAAGCATCCTGTGTGAATTTATCTGTTTTCTGTGAAAATTACGGAGTTAGTAAATAAATTTATGTTACAACAGGAAGACGACTCAAGTTAAAACAAAGAATTTTTTAATTTTTTTTCATTCAAATCGAATAAAACTTCTTTAATGGCTCCTACTTAGTCTTAACTTTAATCCTATCGAGATTTCGTGTGCAAATTTTGATGCAAATGTGGTGAGAATGACGTGATTAGGAAAAAACAAAATATGTTAAAGCTCTGAAATACTCCTAGGAAGAACAAATGCCAAATATGTGCAAATAAAACAAAAAAAAAATATGTCAAAGATCCTCAAAAATGTAAAGAATGCGAGAGGAACGCATATAAATTATAAATTTGATGTTATATTTGTTCAGAAAAATATTTTCTATAGAATGAATAAAGTGGGCACTTTATTTTGGCACAGTGATTTTGATCAATTTTGGAAAAAATATTTTTTATTGAATCAAACTTCTCATTTTTGCCATGCTATGGTACTGCGCATTCTTAAGCATATCACGAACAATGTTTCAAAAAATAAAGCAGTATAGTAACTTCATTTTTCAGGGAAAAAATGGAAAAAATGTAAAATTGTAAGTAGTGGCCACTTTATATTGCCGGCCACTGTATATTCATCTTAGATGTTCTATTAAGTAAACTATATAAGCTACGAAATACTGGGCCTGATCGGGAACGAAAGTCGATAACGGAGTGGATAATTTAGTCGATCGGTTAGCAAAATTCCAATGTGATCCAATTGCGTTTTCTCAATCAGAATCTTCGCTAACCGATCGGTTTGACAGTGGAGTGGAATGGTGTTTGCCGCCATAGCTACGTGGTTAAAAAGTCGAGCAGTGGGATATGCAGTTGAAAACTCCATACAAAAAAACCATTTCAGTCAGATAGCTATATCTACTGCTCCACCCCAGTTGATATAACAGTGGAAAACTAAATAATGTTGAAAACCATGTTTAACAGCTCGCAAAAAAGGATATTTTATCGCTGTTTGAGTTATTTGAGATGTTTTATCACTCAATTTAGCTAAAATATTCTTTTTTAGAAAATATAAATTTATTTGATTTTTTTTATAAACAATCAAAACACATAAATTTAGGTTTATAACAGGTATCTGGTTTTATGATTAAAGCTAAGAAATAAGAAACCAACAAAAGAGATCCTTTTCTGCTAATCCTTCTCTTTTATCCAACCTTTTGTTATGGCCTTATGGCATGTTAGAATCGGTTCCGACAGTAAATGCAAGGAGATTGAGAAGACCAGTAGGATCACCAGGTACAAGAAACTATAAGCAACTCATATCCGTTGGAGCGGCGAGTTCCGGTCGGAATCGTTTGCGTTGTCTTGCACCTATCGAAGGTGTTGTGTTTACTTTTACCTTTCGCAATATCCCCAAAAACTCGGGGTCGCTTATGGATGGATACAGCCCGGAAATGTTCGAATTGACTCTCACATCGCTAATTTCCACGCTTCGTGACAAACGCGTCGCTTAATGAATTTTTTGTTCATCCATTCAAACGAACATATAAACTTTAATAGCATCTATACTGAAGCACATAGATTAAAATTTTAACGTTATTATTTTATTTTTATCAAATCTGACGAAATCATCATCGTATGTGTGGAAGCACATTCTTTTTCGTATCAAGCTCACCAAGCTTCAGTGGACAGGCCATGTTAAACGCATGGAAACAAACGACCCAGGTGTTGAGCGGAGGGAGGGAGGGGGTGGATTTCTTTTCTCACGGAGGCCCGTCATGAGAGTACTGTACACACCCTACATGCTGGACTTGATATCCATGGGGCCTCCCGCGGCCACTCAGTCTGCTTACCGTTAAATCCGCCATTGCGGAGGGGGCGTAGTAGGTTTAAATTTAAGTGGCCAGTTGACTTGGAGGCGTCAGTTATTAAGGCCAGGATAATTGACCGGCAAGGGCGAGAGACCATAAGCGGCTTCGGATACTCGTTATTGCACGGAATAATTGTACCGCGTTGTTTCAAAATATTTTTGCTCGAGAGTGTAAAATACGGACGTTCACGGATCCAACGATCGCGCATCTAGACTTGTTCAGCCAATAACCCGTTTTACACTTTACCCGGATCGTTTGAACAGGCCTACAGTCGGTACTGTCTAAGGCCACTTTGGTGTGGATTCTTCACTAGATGGTCCGTAAATAAGCAAAATTTACTATTTTATTCTTTCCGCAAAGCAACACCTCTAAATGTAAACAAAAGTGTGATTGACAGATAGGCAAAACCAATGGCTACTCGAATCGGAAAGAGTTATCCACCAGTGGAGAAATTATCCACCGGTGGAAAATAAATTCCACCTGTGGATTCGAGCATATTAACCGATCGGATAAATTTTATCGAATTTCGTTGGCGATCAGGCCAACTTTTTCACATTCAATGACAGTATTTTCGATATGTGATTTGAACGTTAATCTCTTGTCAAAAATCAGGCCAAGATATCTTATGGCTAATTTCCACGGTATATCTATATTTGAAATTTGGAGCTGTCTTCTAGGATTTTTTCTAGTACTTGTAAACCGCGTAAAAAACATAGCTTCGGACTTGTCACCGTTAATCTTTAGTTTCCATTTTAGGCAATACTTGGAATAAACAGCAAGCGCTGAATTAAGATTTTTAATAATTGTGTTTGGTCTTTTTCTGGAGACAGTAATAGCAACATCAGCAGCAAATAGGTGTTGAACACAATTCTTTATTTTTGGGAAATCAGAAATGTATATATTGTAAAACCTCGAGTTTTACCAATTTGAATTAAACGTTCAAGTTATAACAGAGGCACAAAATCGCAAGACAAAAGAATAAACGGAAGGCTGAAGGTGTTGTCAGTACAACGATCCGTTAACGAATGATCTTTATTTTGACATTCAGATTATCGCACAGTTGTCACGGTGATGGTCATATTCTGATCCGGCATATTGAGCACTATGGTCTTATCAGGGGTCAAATCTCCAGGATATTACAGCTCGGCTATCCTGACAAACAAATTGACCTCAATTTGAGCGGCTTTACTGTAGAAATCTTCAATACTTATTGAACAGAGCTGGCATGAGAATAACTCACATACTTTCAATCACAACTGCTTTTCTGACCAACATCTCCTCCGGAAGTCTTGCTGAAGTTTACGGAAGTTACAGCCAAGCATGAGGACGATGATGATATCGAAAGTTGTTGATCCTGAATGATGTCGTCATATGATGCGTAAAGTTGGGTCAATTTCAAGGTGGGTGTCAATTTCAATCACAGCTGCTTTTCTGACCAACATCTCCTCCGGAAGTCTTGCTGAAGTTTACGGAAGTTACAGCCAAGCATGAGGACGATGCTGATATCGAAAAAACTGATCCTGAATGATGTCGTCATGTGATGCGTGCGGTTGAATCAATCTCATAGTGGGTGTAAGTACTGCTGCCGCTGATCGGCATCTCCTCCAGAAGTCTTGCTGATGTTTACAGAAGTTACAGCCAAGCATAAGGACAATGTCGATCAGGATGAATCTGAATACTGAACGACACCACAATGATTGTTGTTCAACAGCTCAGTAGGCACTCGAACATGACGTGGCGGTAGAGGGTGGTAGCGGGGTCAATCCATAAAGTGGTGGAAGGCAATACACACGATGAATCGGAGGCGATGACAACAAGGCGTGCGGTGCACATGCAATAACAGAAGTGATGCGCGAAGCTTTTCCAGTATTCCAAGTATGAGCGATGATGAAAGAATAGCCAGCGGCCGTATTCATACTAAATGCAGGTGCTAGATGGCTGGTGTCTTTGGGGTTGCAGGGATCGATATCGTTGTGGCTGGTGAATCTGGCGTAATCTGGTCTAGCCATTAGGCAAATCGTTGCCTAAACATCGAATTGGCTGCCTTTACCGGCAAGCACACACAGAAGCTTCTCGTTTTTGCGCATTGCAATGGCAGATGGTAGCGTCATCTCACACACAAACAAACAAACTCTTCGATACACAATCTTGTGCCGTGCTGGATTGGACAGCAAAGCAGGTGCAGGCGATAAGACGTATCCCACTTCTGAGATGTAAAACCTCGAGTTTTACCAATTTGAATTAAACGTTCAAGTTATAACAGAGGCACAAAATCGCAAGGCAGAAGAATAAACGGAAGGCTGAAAGTGTTGTCAGTACAACGATCCGTTAACGAATGATCTTTATTTTGACATTCAGATTATCGCACAGTTGTCACGGTGATGGTCATATTCTGATCCGGCATATTGAGCACTATGGTCTTATCAGGGGTCAAATCTCCAGGATATTACAATATTGAACAGTAGTGGTGAAAGAATGCTTCCTTGCGGCACGACCGCTCGTGGTGTATAAGCTTCAGGATAGGTGGAATTTATTGTCCCTTTATTTTTCCTATCAGTAATAAAACTTCGTGCAATATGAATCAAATTGTTTGGGAATTTGAGTTTGATCAGTTTTGTAAGTAATCCATTGTGCCATACAGTGTCAAAAGCCTTTTCTATATCTAGCAATATGATCCCGGTAGATTTTTTAAGAGCTCTATTAAATGTTCTATTTGATTTTAGTCTTTTTAGTTGGTGAGTAGTTGATAAATTTGGTTGTAATCCAAATTGTGCTTTAGGAATGATAATTGAGTGTTCTACATAAGTTCTTAATTTTTTAACGATAAGTTTTTCAAATAATTTTCCCAGACATCTTAGTTAACTTATCGGTCTATAATTTGATGCCAAACTGAGATCTTTTCCAGCTTTAGGAATAGGAACAACTTTTGCTATTTTCGAACTCGATGGAAATAACCTAGCTTTAGGGAACTATTCATTATAAGGTTTAGGTATATTATAACATTTCTTGGAAGGTTTTTTATTAATGTATTAATAATTTGTCTAGTCTGGCTGATTTTTTGTTTTTGATTTGTTTTATTGTTTTAATAATATCTGAAGGTTTGATGAAATTTGCTGGGGTGAAATTTGCATCAGGATTAGTACGAAAAAAGTTATTTACGATCCTATTAACTTTATTTTCTACAGGGCTCGTATATTGGCTAGTAATATAGTGTGCATTTTCAAAATGCTTCTTGATGGCTTCACATTTTTCTGTGGGTGTTAATAATATATTTTCATGTTTTCTGAGAGGCTGGATTGTTGATGGTTCGTTTTTTAAGGATCTTACTAATTTCCATAATTTACTGTTATTTGTATTGTTATTATTATTGATCGCAATCAGGTTGTTAGACCAAGCCGAAATACGAACAGTATTTAGTTTGTTTTCGATGGTTGTTTTAGGGAATAGATATGTAGATTTAAAAGTGCTATTGTTTCTGTGAAAGTGCGCTAGAAAAAAAAAATAATTAACTGTGTAAGAAATAAGTTAATCTTTATCTAGACCGGTTGGCCTTAAAAAAGATTTTTTATTTTACACAAACAGGATTACTCCTGACTAAAGCTAAACTATGAACTATATCTGGCTGATTCTAGACATCGACTGACGGCATTGGTCCGTTCTCACGATCGGTCTGCGTGTCGCATTTCTTGCGCGTGTCGCCGTTGTCCGCTCGTGGCCGATGTAGCGTTACATCTTCGTCTGCTCGTAGCCGGTGTGGAATGCCAGCTTGCAGTCTTGTTTCTAGCGGGTCGGTCTAACGTCTACGTGGTGGCAACACCAAATCTTACTGGTTTGATAAGGAATGCAGACAAGTGACCGAACGTAAGAATAATGCATACCGAGCAATGCAGCAAGGGCATAAAACGCGACTATGCACAGAGGAATACACACGCCTTTGGTGCGAAAAGAAACGAATTCACCGTTCCTAGAAATACGCATGGAAAGAGGAAAACATGCAGGAACTCGAGCAAACCAGAGAGGCGTACGAACCGACATGAAAGTTTTACCAAGCGATGGCAGGTCACCGAAACAACAGCCGGCATCGCGAATAAATGAACTATTTTTAACAGTCGTTTAAAGTTCATTTAGGTTTAACTGAGTTCATTTGTTGTTCATTCCTGTTAAAATATATCGCATACGCCCTTGACAGTCGTTTGTTTAACGGCGGCATAGGACCAGTCGTTAAAATTAACAAATGAACTCAATGCGTTCGCGATGCCAAATTCTAGCAATTTTTAACAACTCTGGTTAATTTTTAACGACTGTTAATTTTACACCATTTCTTTCGCGATGCCAGCTAACGTTACATCTAAGGTAACATGCTGTCGCAACAAGGATGGAGATCTGGTCAGAAACCAGCCAGAGGTCCTCTCGCGGTGGGCTCAGTACTTTGATGAATTACTCAACGACCAGTTTAACGAACAGCTAGAAGCGCTACTAGCAGACAGTGTCATGCTACTGCCACCTAGCATAGAAGAAACACGAAAGGCTATCCGTCGGCTGAAAAATAACAAGGCACCCGGAACCGACGGAATTACAGCTGAACTGGTCAAGAATGGAGGTGAACGACTAGAAAACGAGATTCATCAAATTGTTACTGAGGTTTGGGATAGCGAATTAATTGTGATTGGATTCTCGGCATCATCTACCCCATATACAAGAAAGGAGATATATTGGACTGCAACAATTACAGCGGTATTACGGTGTTGAATACCGCCTATAAAATACTCTCCCTGATCCTTCAAGACCGTCTTGTCCCGCACGTCGAAGAGATAGTCGGAAACTATCAAAGAGGATTCCGAAACGGAAAATCAACCACTGATCAGATCTTCACCATGCGGCAGATCTTGGAGAAGATGGCTGAATACAGAAACGCCACATATCATCTCTTCATTGACTTCAAAGCCGCATACGATAGCATAGCTAGGGTAGGCTAGGGACGCCATGAGCTCATTTGGAATCCCGGCCAAACTGATAAGGCTAGTTAGAATGACTATGACCAACGTCACATGCCAGGTGAGGGTGGATGGGAAACTCTCAGGACCTTTTGCTACCACCAAGGGTCTGCGCCTGGGGGACGGGCGTCCTATTTAACCTGGCACTAGAGAGGGCCATCCGTGACTCGAGGGTGGAGACTACGGGAACCATCTTCTAAAAGTCAACCCAGATCCTGGCATACGCTGATGATATAGACATCATTGGTCTGCAGCTCTCCTATGTAGCAGAAGCCTACCAAGGGATCGAGCAGGCTGCAGAGAGCCTCAGATTGCAGATAAACGAGGTTGTAGCATATCTGCTTTACAGAATTTTGTATAATACACACTATCAGCTATAGAGACATTGTAACACACTTCGGAAAGCCAAATCACACTATTGCAACACATTCATTATATTACATCAGCAAATCAATCCACACCATAGCAACATACCCAGACCATACCGTCCATAGAAAAAAACATTGAGACACATTTATCGAAAACAACCGAAACGCGCAACATAAGCAATTCAAGCATTACTGCAGCAAAGTGGACAAACAGAGAACGGATAGCAACTTATTGCTAAAAGCGCAGTGTAGGCAAAGATCGATGAACGCACCCGATCTTTAGCTAGAACAGTTTATACTTTCCAGAACCTTCGTAAAACACTAAAAGCGCAGCATAGGCACATAATGACAGACACCTCACTCCGATACAATGAATAAATTGCACCTCATATCACCTAACCTTTAATTAGGACAAAAACACATTCCAAAACCAAATGTACGAAACTTATTGAGTATAAATAAAACCAATTCCGACCGTGGCTAGTCAGATTCGTTCGGACTGCCAAGATAGGACGTTACACTTCCTAATACTTCGACTTCCAACTTATTTCAAGAGTTTAGTTATGTCCCCCTACCCAAGGTAAGGCTTCTAAACTCCAACGTTTCCAGTAAGGGAAACCTCCTAAAGGTTTCTGTGATCGCCTGGACGATCAAGTGTTGAAAAGTCCGCTCGATCGATGTTTTATTCCACCTCGGCTCATGTCAGTAAAAACTGACCTACCGCGACGTTTATCGATATACTCGAGGAACAGTTGTACGTTCATAGCATTGGCAAAGCACAAGGCAAAGACCAAACTGATGGTGGCAACATCAGCGAGCCTACCATTAAATAATCAGAATCTATGTAGACGTGACGTGCGGATAGGTGATCGCACTTTTGAAGTCGTCCCACAATTCACCTATCTTGGGGCAAAGGTCAGCAGCGACAATAGCATGGAAGCTGAGTTGCGCGCAAGGATGCTGACTGCCAACCGGTCATTCTACAGCCTGAAAAATCAGTTCACCTCAAAGAACCTGCCGCGGCGGACGAAGCCGGGACTATATAGTACCTATATAGTACCAGTACTCACATACGCCTCTGAGACATGGACACTGTCCAAATCTGACGAAACCCTCTTAGCCGCGTTCGAGAGGAAGATGCTCAGAAGGATACTTGGCCCCGTATGTGTGGAAGGACAATGGAGGAGCCGCTATAATGACAAGCATGGAAACGGACGATCCAGCCCGTAAAGTCTTTTTAGGCCGTCCACAAGGACAGATGAGGCGTGGTAGGCCTAAATTGAGGTGGCAAGATGGCGTGGAGGCGTCCGCCATTAAGGCCGGAATAACGGACTGGCAGACGAAGGCGCGGGACCGTGAGCGGTTTCGGACACTCCTGAGGCAGGCCAATACCGCAAAGCGGTTGTAGCGCCGGATAAGAAAGTAAGTAAGTTGTGAAGAATAGCTTCGTACGTAGGTTTTATTTATAAAAGTTTGTTTTTTCAGTTTCAACATAATCTTCACATGTCAATCACTCAAAAGAAAAGAAAGATTGACTTGGAACACCATTTGTTCAAAACAGAATGCGATGTGCAGTATTTTGTGATTGAATATAATACAAAAATAACATGTTTACTTCGCAATGAAACTATACCCGTAGCTAAAGAGTACAACATAGACGCCACTACCAAACTAAATGGTACGTTGTGGTACCCCTTCTTGATTCGGCCAGGCGCTTTCCGGCTCCCAAAAGAACGACGGCCCACGGAACCACCGCCCTTTTGCTGACAGGTCTGGTCGTTTGCTCCATTTTGTGCCCTCGTCTGCTATGTTCAGCTTGGTTGGAACCCATCGCCATTGATCCAGATTGGTTCCTTCTAGCAGCTCTCCTATACGGAATGCTACAAATTGGTTGTAGCGCCTGTGGTCTGAGTTAAGCCAACTCAGGACGTTCTTAGAGTCGGTCCAGAAGATGGTTCGTCCGATCGACAGTCGATGATTTTGCGATATGGTTTTCGCTAGCCTTGCACCGATGACCGCGGCCTGCAGCTCCAGTCTGGGGATGGATAAAAATTTAAGCGGCGCCACGCGCGTTTTCGATCCTACCAGAGCGCATTCGATATGCATCGGAAACGGAAGTAAGCAACTCCTGCCATACCCTTCTCACTCGCATCACAAAAGACGTGTAGCTCAACGTTGGCATCTGTGGAGGATATACATCGATAGCATCGGGGTATAGTCACCTGTTCGACATCGGGAAGCACGTGTAACCACTCCGTCCATTTCCCTGCCGTCTGGTCGCTCAACTCTTGGTCCCAACCGGTGCCTCCGCGCCAAACTTCCTGCAGCAAAGTCTTTAAATACATTAGAAAATGTCCGAGTAGTCCGAGAGGGTCGTAATCGCTCATAAGTGTCCGTAGTATTTCACGTTTCGTTCCTGGCTTTCTCCCAGATAAAAGCTCTTGATCATGCCTCGTGGATAAGCGGAATGTGAACGTGTCCGATGATGTGCTCCACCACATTCCCAACACCTTTTCGATGGATAGACCATAGTTCGCACTAATATCTTTCCCCTTTGTATCCTCTTGCAGGTGTTGCATGACGGCCCGAGAGTTCGAAACCCAGTTTCTGATTTCGAAACCACCGCACGCATTGATGTAACGGACCGCGTCGGCCAGATCTTTAGCTTCCTCTTCCGTCTCGACGCTGGCTAGCATATCATCGACGTAGTGTTCATGTACTATGCACTCGACTGCCCTGGGGTGTTCTGTTGCAAATCGTCCTGCGTTCACATTTTTTACGTATTGTGCACTGCTAGGTGAACACCCTGCTCCGAACGTCATCACGGTCACGACGTAAATTGCCGGTCCGGCATCGGGGTCTTCGCCGTCCCACAGGATCATTTGGCTTCGTTGATCCGTTTCCTTGATGGCCACCTGGTGGAACATTTCGTGTATGTCGCCGACAATCGCCACACGGTTCTCTCTGAACTTCATCAGCACTGACATGAGTCCAGCAAGCATGTCGGGTCCAGGAAGAAGTCTGGAATTCAAGCTTACTCCGTTCACCTTGGCCGCTGCGTCGAAAACCATACGGATTTTCCCGGGTTTGTTCGGATTGGTTACCGGAAAGATTGGAAGGTACCAACCGTACAATCGAGGTGGTGTCTGCAAGCTTCCTGATATAACCTTTAGCTAAGTATTCTTGCATCTTCTCCTGGATAGCTTTGGATAGAACGGGATCTTTACTCATTTTTTGTTTTAGGCATACGTACCGTTTTGTGGCCGCAGCCTTGTTACAAGGTAGATCTGGATCGTCACGGCGCCATATGAGTCCCGTTTCGTAGCGTCCGTCTATTAGCTTTGTTTCTCGTTCCAATATGGCCAAAGCGCGCTCGTTGTCTTTAGATTGCAGGCTGTTGGTCGATGTGCTGATGCCGATCGATTCGAGTTTAAAATACTCTTTCACCGCAGCTGTGAGTCGATCATCAGGCGAGCCATCGCAGGAACATACGTGAAGAAGGCTACGTTGTGACTCGGGAGTGAATCTTACGTTGGTGCAAGGGCCATAAACGACCCAACCCAAGCGTGTCTTCGAGGCGACCGGCTCGTCACATTTACCCTCTACGCTCTTCAGTGGCTGGCTCAATCTGCAATTGTCCACGCCAATTAAAACTCGTGGCATGGCCTCTTCATAAGAGTCCACCGGTAGACCTCTCAGGTGAGCGTAGTTTGCAGCCAGACGAGTCATGTGCATCGTTTGTTTTGGAAGCGCTAGCTCTTTCACGGTGTGCACTTCCGACATTTCGTGCACGGTAGATGTCTCGTGGGGAGCGGATACGCATACCGACAGCTTTACTGACTCGTTCTCTTCTCTTCTTATGTCTCCAGTCCATTGCAAGCACAGAGGGTGTGGGGTTTCCGGATAAACCCAGCTCTGCTAATAACCCATGGTCCATGAAAGTTGATGTAGAGCCGTCGTCGAGGAACGCGTACGTGTCTACGCGCCCAGTAGGTCCGTGGAGAGATATGGGCACGTACTTCAGCAGAGCACCATCGTTTGCTCCTGTATGTGCGAAAACGTTTCCCGTCCCGGTCCCCGGATTGTTACCTGAGGAATCCCGCGAGATTGTGCTAGCTGGAAGTTCATCATTTGCGTGGAGTAGCTCGTGGTGTTGTACGCTACAGCCGTTAACGCCACACGGTGCTGCTCTGCATCTGCCTCCATGATAACCAAGACACTTCCTGCACATTCTTCGTTCGTTTACGAAGGCTCTTCTTGCAGCCACAGTGGTGTTGAGGAATTTCGCGCACTGGTCTAAAGATCCGCAGCTCTTACCACATACTGCACAAGCTGTCGTCGGCAATTGTATTTGACTCATCGGGTCCAAAACACCATCACTTTCCTCTTGTAGAACCGTCGCGTTGCAGTAGGTAGGGTGAACTCGGCCTGTACCGTACGGTCGCTGTTGGTCGGGTCTCGCTGGCTGGAACCGCTGGGGGTGATTACGACGGGGCTGAAGCTGCTGCTGGTACCGATGTTGGTTTAGTGATGTTTCCGGCTGTCGCCGCGCTACGTTTTGCACTTCCGGAGATGGCGTCATATCGATGACATCACATAGATCACTGGCTAACTCACTAATCCAAGTTCCGAATTCAATCATCGTCACCTCCTGCATCGTTTTTCTTGTTCCTGCCCAGTCGATGCATAAGACGGGGGGCAGCTTCCTCACCAGCTCCTTCAGCAAGGTCACGTCATACATATAGGCCAATAACCTGGACGCCTACCGTACAGTTCTTACAGTACAGCTCAGGCCTACCGTAAAGTGAACGTAGCGTCTCAATCGCCTCATTCAACCCGTCTGGGAAGGACAACTGATGCCCTACTGCATCGAGTGCAGGACCTTTTGGTGCGTGTAGCAGACGAGTAACATTTTCATCGTCCGTGTAACCACAAGAGGCTGTTGTGCGGTCATAGGGCGTTATAAAGACTAGCCAGTCATCCACAACTCCGGAGAATATTGGTAAGTCCTTCGGTACCGGCTGGCGGGCCGCTATCTGACTTTGGCTCAGAGTAGTGCTGTGTATTAGTGGCCGAGTGTTGTACTGTGTACCGTGCATTGTGTGGCCGTAGCCCTCGTGTAAAATGTGTGTGTTCCGCTGTGCCCCGTGTGTCGTGCGAACGTAACCCGCGTGTGGAGTGTGTGCATGGCGCGCCGTATGCTCGTAGTGCAGTGCGTTTTCTGGATGGGTCGCATGTCCTTCCTGTTTCCGGAGTCTAGGCTGCACCGCGTAGTCCGGTTGTGCCGCGTAATCCAATTGTGTCACTCGTCCGTACGGTGCAACGTACTTCGATTGTGTCGCGTATCCTTGTTGCTGTACGGGTGCCTCATACGTCGCATGGCCATGTTGTGTTGAGGAGTGCTTTAGTGTGCGTGTGTTACTCTCGTAGAGGTCATGGCCCTTCGCGAATTGGCCCACCACAGGGCTACATTTTTGGCGGGTAGCTGTAGAATTTTCCATATCGCGGCACAATGGGCAGTTTAGAACAAATTGCGGGATAAAATTATTTTTGCAGAAATTGTTAGTTTTTATCGTTTGTAGTAAAGTATTATGAAAGTAAATAACATTTTATTTGTAGTTCGCATCCATACCACCAGGTGGCGCTACATAAAATAGTGTTTTAAGGGATCTTTGCTTAGTTTTATCAATTTTGTGTGTTTTTCTTGTATTATTTGTTGCTAATAGTATAAATCATTTTAAAATATACTGTTATGTTCGATAATGAAGATTAAATGAATAATAATAATAATAATAAAACATAATAATTTTGAATAAGATATTTTTTTCTCCTTTGTATAGGACAATTGTGGCTAATTCTCGTCACTTTTACTTACAGGTAGTACAATTATTAAAAATTTACATACACAACTTAGGTGGATGCTATTACAAGCTCCTGACGTCTAGTTCACATTTCTAAAGACATGAATAAAGGTATTTAAATATTTAGATAGAGCAGGTACATTGAAATAAAGTAGTTTCCAAATTCGTAATGAAAAGCAGCACATATTGTTTGTCTTTGAATATTCATCCAATACTTTTCCAAGTCCTGTACTGCCTTCAGAAGGGGTAATAAAATTAAAAATCCGATGTTCTTGGTTTTGCAATTATCCAAAAAATCAGAATTCAACGATAGCTACAAACTAAGTATTTACTTCATTTGTAAAGTTAAACCCTGTCTTTGTTTTAGTGCGTGTAGCTACTGATATTGAACTGGTTAACGAATCAGAGGAATACAGCTCATTATAGAAAATGTCCTTCTGGATGCATTTTCTTTCTTGCAAAATATTCTTTGTAGCATCTCCCCTCTATCCTTATATTTAGTTTGTCATGAGTTTTGGGAGTTTCTAATCCCAAAACGCCAATAGATGCTACTGCATTCATAACGTTTTCCTGTTATGCGTATAATTTAAGAATTATTTTCCTTATATCCTTCTATAATCTACAGTAGGACCAAAAGGTATTTGGTTCTGATTTGCTTCAATATATTTAATGATAAAGTTAGGTTAGAATAGAAATTTACATATTAGATAAGTACATGAGCTGAAACTAAGATACACAGCTTCGTAATTGAAATGAAAGTTGATCAAAAGCACGTAGAATATATTTTTGTAGAATACGTTATGTAGAATACGAATGTGCGAAAACGTTTCCCGTCCCGGTCCCCGGATTGTTACCTGAGGAATCCCGCGAGATTGTGCTAGCTGGAAGTTCATCATTTGCGTGGAGTAGCTCGTGGTGTTGTACGCTACAGCCGTTAACGCCACACGGTGCTGCTCTGCATCTGCCTCCATGATAACCAAGACACTTCCTGCACATTCTTCGTTCGTTTACGAAGGCTCTTCTTGCAGCCACAGTGGTGTTGAGGAATTTCGCGCACTGGTCTAAAGATCCGCAGCTCTTACCACATACTGCACAAGCTGTCGTCGGCAATTGTATTTGACTCATCGGGTCCAAAACACCATCACTTTCCTCTTGTAGAACCGTCGCGTTGCAGTAGGTAGGGTGAACTCGGCCTGTACCGTACGGTCGCTGTTGGTCGGGTCTCGCTGGCTGGAACCGCTGGGGGTGATTACGACGGGGCTGAAGCTGCTGCTGGTACCGATGTTGGTTTAGTGATGTTTCCGGCTGTCGCCGCGCTACGTTTTGCACTTCCGGAGATGGCGTCATATCGATGACATCACATAGATCACTGGCTAACTCACTAATCCAAGTTCTGATTTGCTTCAATATATTTAATGATAAAGTTAGGTTAGAATAGAAATTTACATATTAGATAAGTACATGAGCTGAAACTAAGATACACAGCTTCGTAATTGAAATGAAAGTTGATCAAAAGCACGTAGAATATATTTTTGTAGAATACACGAAATACGCTACACTAGGCACCTATGGAGCCGCCTAGTTACGCATGTGTCTGTTTTTAGAAAAAGTTGATGTGAAAAAACTTCAATAAAATTCGCGTTCGCAAACTTTCGCAGAATATTTCTTCACAGATTGATAGTATATATATTACACTATGATGTGACATATATGAGACAACGCCACTCTACGCCACTTTTATAATGGCATCAAGTCAAAAATTTAAATGATGAAAATTTTCAGGAGGTTTCTTCAGCTATTATCGTATATTTTTGCATAAAATTAACTTAGCTCAAAATTTTTCATGTGTTTATAAAGCTGACTAAATATCCTTTATAAAATGTCTAAACTTATCAAAATCGGTTCATATTTGAAAAAGTTACAAAGGTTCAAAATTTTCCAAAAAAGTGAAGATTTTCTGCGTTTTTTTAACAAATCTCGACTTTGAGAGGTCTTTTCTAGAGAACCAGAACAGATAAAGAGCTCATATTTGGTATTTTTCTTAGTTTAACCCTTAGTATTAAAACCTATTATATGGAATTGCGCTATTACAGAGTTAATTTTTTGAATTTCATCCCAGCAAATGCCCATTGTGCGCGGATCCACTCTTCAAACTCGGCCTCCCACCGGACGGCAGGTACACTGTTTCCTAGAGGTTGTTCGACGGGCCTTTCGCCACCTAGATCGTCTTCAATGTCGAGCAATCGCATCTCGTGTTCGAGAATAAGGCGTCTCCTACGCAGTTCTTCACATGACGTCGTGGCGCGCCCGACGCGTTCGATATCACCTTCTGATGCGGCGCGCACGACGCGTCGTCTGTCCCCTTCTATCGCAGCGTCTTCGACGCGATTCATGGCCCCTTCTGACGCTGACCACGTCTCTTCATTATCTCGTATCGTGCTCTCCGTGCCGTACCCTTTCAACTCACCCGCCTTACTCCGCACCAGTGTATGAGGGGTCTTACTTCCTACTTCGAGAATGCGCCTCTGGGTGTTCTCTTCCGACGGGATGAGCTCGTGCTGATGCATTTTTGCCGCCTTACTTTCAACACACTCATAGGAGGTAGTGGCTCCTGCGTTGGTTACTTCCGACGGAAATGCAGCCGCGCGCAATGGTCTCGGGGTGGACGCTCCGCTGAGGCCACTGGGAACGTTCTCGCGCTCCATCTGCTGATACGCCCCTGGGGTAGCTGGTTCCCCCCTCGGCATACAACGCGCTGACTGCTGCTCCTTTGCACTCTTCACTTAACCGGGCACGGACACTTTTTAATCGAACGCGCGATTTACTTGTTTTCGATCTGCGAAACGAAATACGATACGTTTAATCGTTAGACAATTTAATTCAGACCAAATTTTTTTGGAATGTAGGAAAATGAAACCAACGCGGAATAATTTCTTGCCGAAACGATTTATTTTAGTTTGCCAAAAAAAATTGTCTAGATTCCGCGAGTTGTTTGAAAAGGGCGCAAATCTTATGCTGCGCTCTTTTTATAGCTTTTCCCTCGTCATTTCGTGTCCTAATCGGCTTGCGCTTCGTGTCCGTTAACCCTCCTGGTTTAATACAGGTCGTTCAGTACCTGCGCTATGTGACAACAACTGTGTAACTTGGACTCGTCTTTTGAAGTGGTTTTGGAAAAGTAAGCAACAGGGTGCAACTTATTGTCATCCTGTTTCTGAAGGAGAATAGCGCCAAAACCAAAGGAACTTGCGTAACAGTGTAATTCAGTTTCCCGTTTTGGAAGAATATGGAAAGGACAGGAGAATGCATAAGTTTGTCACGTAAGGTTCCAAAAGAACACAATTTGAATCGAAGTTAAATACTTCGTCCTTCTGAAGAAGTTTTGTCATAGGTTTAGCGATGCAAGAGAAAGATGGAACAAACCGTCGGAAGTATGAAAACAGACCAAGACAACGTCTGAGTTGCTTTAAATTAGTGGGCATAGGGTAATTAGTAAGTGCTTTAATATGCCTATCAATAGGCTGAATTTCTTCATGGACAAATTTGCACTTGTGAAGACGAAGTTCCAAATTATGCTGCTTAATCTTTTCTAATACGGACTGAAAGGTACTGAAGTGAGAGCTAAGATCGGTAGAAGCGATGATGATGTCATCGAGGTACACTACTATTCTGCCATCATCAATGAATTCCCTTATGATAGAATTAATAAAACGTTGGAATTCGGAAGGGGCGTTACGAAGACCGAAGGGCATTTTCAGATATTCAAATTGACCATCTGGGGTCACAAAAGAAGTGTAAGGGATAGACTCCTCACTCATTGGGACTTGATGGAATCCGCTTTTCAAATCCAGCAAACTGAAGAATTTTTTCCACACAGATGCTCCAAACAAGTTTCGATAAGGGGTAGGGGGTAATTGTCCCGAACTGTAATTTTGTTGAGGGGCCGGTAATCCACACACATACAAACCTCGCCGCTCTTTTTCCTAACGAGGACAAGCGCAGACGCATAAGGATAAATACTGGGCCGGATGATGTTTTCTGCCAACAGTTTAGCAACAACTTGCTTAACCTGCTGTCTTTCACCATAAGAGAGTCTTCGCGGCTTAGGAAATATTGGTGTATCATGAGTCAGATTGATTTTTATAGGGTGTTTGAGCGGTATAACATCTGAAGTATAGTTGAGGTATGAATTTTCAACAATAGAATTGACTATTGAACGTTGTTCCAAAGATAGTGTTTTTCCCAAATCCAATTCATTATCGGCTTCAGCCACATCGAGCGCACAAATACTCCTAATAGCATCGTCTAATTTTTCTGGAAGAATCATGTCTACTTCTTTAAGTTCCGTCGACAGAGGTTTAGTAATACGTGAAGTTGTAAGATATGAATACGTAAGAAAAATATTAAGTGAGTTCAGTAAATCGCGACCGATAATGACTGGCCACGCAATTCCAGGTAATATAATAAAAGAGTGTCGAACGGAATGATTCTCATATCGGATAGTACAATCGATTTTTCCTCGAGAGTAAAGTGGTCCCTTAATCATAGTGCAGTATTCGGTAACGGAAAGAGGTCCTAGCATCTTAACTGGTACTATCGTGTCGCTAATGAAGCTCGCAGGACTTCCTGTGTCGAGAGGGGAACGCACGCAGGGAAGGGTGGTACGCTTAGCAGAAGGGTGGAAAAATGTCAAACTCACCTCTTGATTTGTGGCGAGAGCTTCGTCCGACCTAGTATTGCCCTCGACAGTGGCGTTGGCCCGACGTTCAGGGCAGTTACGGTAGACGTGTCCAGTCTGGAAACAACGAAAACATCCGCAGGGTGGGCGCTTCGGCCGCGGGCACGCGTTCTGAAGATGTCCGAATCGGGAGCAGTTGAAGCAGCGGATGGATTCCTGCGATGGGCGGGGCCGTACCATACGGCTGTTCGTTGTGGCCCGGGCATCAGCGGAAGGGGCTGGGTGGTGCAAAGATGACGGCAAGATTCGAAAAGTTTCAATTTTTTCCGGAAGTCGTCCATCGTAAGTGGCATGAAATGCAGACTCGACGTAATTGGCGGGCTTCCCAAGCCGTCGATGACGATCGGGATCAGTTCTGAATCAGTGATACTGGCTTGGCTTGCGATGCGCCTCATGTCACACAAATAATGCAGGGCGGATTCCTGGTGTCTCAATCGACGGTTACGGAGTTGGCAATAAACAGACTCGGGCGTAGCAACGACATGAAGATTGTCGATCAACTCTTTCTTCAACTCATCATAAGTGGTGACAACAAGTTCTTTTGCGACGTTAGCGGCTGTGCCGGTGAGAAGCCGAAGAGTGAAGAAAAATTTATCTGCATCGCGCACTCGGTAAAGTGCGAAGAGACGCTCCAAGTCGCGGAACCAACGGATGACATTGGGGTTCTTATCGGCGTCGAGTGGCTCGATGGAAGCTTCAAAGTCCTTTACGCAAAGGGTGGCTGGCTGCTGTGTTTCAAGTTGGTGTAGTATTTTTCAGTAGTCAGTAGTATTTTTCATCGAAGCGGCAGCTTTCGCAACATTTTCATGATGCGCAAAATCGACGTCGCCATTGTAATGTGGAAGGCACAAAATGGCGGCATCTTGGTGGTTTGCACAAGCGGGAGCCGGTGTCGTCGCTGAGGTGGTGGGCGGCGCCGCACGGGGGGAACGAGCGACCGGTTGGATTTTTGTTGGTAATCACACTTGAAATGGTTAGAACTATTTATTACAAATAAAATGCTAAATTTTATGCTCCCCAACACCAGAACTTTAATTTCAATTAATTCCACTTCCGATCTAGCCAAGCACCGACACCAGAATCTCCTTCATCTTTTTACCGCCATCGCTCCTTCGATCGTCAACCTTGTCCTCTCTCCATTCTCACGATGATTTTTCGCTCACCTCCTCCCGTTAAACATTGCGAGGGTTGCGTGTGGTATCATCTGCTCGAGATCTTATATTATATGAATTAATCTTTGATTTTTGCTCATAAATTATATTTTTTTCGGTGGTATTCATGAAAAAGATCACTAGTTCTAATTTTGTAGATATTTGCAAAATAAAATGTCAAAATTCAGGTGTTTAGTATGCTACAAATCGCACTGTTATATCTGCTCTCAACTCGGCTACAAACTTTCGATTTCGCTCCCTGAGAGACAACACAGCCATTTGATTTACACCACCCGCTTCACGACCGCCTTTACTATTGGGGGTATTGGAAAGACAAACGATCGAAGCTAAGGTGCTTGTGGTATGTACCGCATTACTTACCAATTCAGCTAGCGAACGCAAGTGGAAACAACATTTTGAACTGAATTCATTCAAAAGAGGATTCTGGAATTGTTTGTTACGGTGCGATAGACTCCTTGTTCCATGAGCTTGTTTGCCACTGAAGCTCCTGGTTTCTCATTGGATGCTGCTCTCAACAACGTGCCCTTCGAAGCTGTCGATGTTGATGTGCGTGACTTAAACATCTCCTGAGCTTCTGTGCAGGTCAAACCAACCAACAACCCTGGACCTGATGGGATTCCAACCGCAGTTCTTGCCAAATGCAGCGAAGTTTTGGCCAGACCTCTGGCTCGTATCTTCACGTAGCGTATGTTTCCTTCTTCTTCTTCTTCTTTGGCTCTACAACCGATGTCGGTCAAGGCCTGCCTGTACCTGTAGGCCGCCTTGTGGGCTTGGCTTTCAGTGACTAATTGATTCCCCCCCATAGCAGGATAGTCAGTCCTTCGTATGGCGGCGCGGTCTATTTGGGGATTGAACCCTGTTGGCGAAGCTTTCTCGTTTTAGATTTTCTACCCCTTTAGTGGAATGGTTCGAATCTTACCTCACCAATCGTCGATATCGCGTCAAAGTTGAATGCATGACATCTAGGGTATTCGTGAGTTATTCAGTCGTGCCACAGGGTAGTAACCTTGGACCCTTGCTGTTTTCTCAACCTGTTGCTCAACCCTTGCTGTTGTTCAAATTCCTTTTCTTTCCTGTTTCGTCCTGTCTTGCGCTTGACGCTCTTTCGCCCTTTCAAGCAAATTACTTGATCAATTAATATTTTCTTGCAAGTGTAATTCAATTTTATGTTTTGAATAGTATTATTTGCAGTTCCTATCAATATTAATCCTTCTAATTCAACTGATATACTAGTTTATCTCCTACTTTTTTATTGAATAATTTTTTTTATTACTTTTTATTATTATTATTATTATTATTATTATTATTATTATTATTATTATTATTATTATTATTATTATTATTATTATTATTTCGCTGTCCTATCTCAATCCCTACAGTTACTACTGTAGAAAGGGAATCTTAATGTTAAATGTATGCGGATGATCTTAGACTTTTTCTTCCTTTGAAGTGTTTTGCTGATTGTCTTGTCCCGCATCAATCGACTCTTTTTCTAACTGGCTATTGAATTGGACAGAGTAGCTTACACCATCTGACGTGTGAGCAAGTGGTAGACAGCGGTGTCTATTCAAAACGACTATTGTTATAAACAAGTGGACAGTTGTTTATTGGACTGGTAAACCCTGTATTCAAGCAATATGCAGTAGAAACCATAAATTTCAATAAAACTAAACATTAATATTGTTAATTATACAACAACCACAAGAAACCGTGCCGAATCCGACCGTTGTGCAATCGAAGGCGAAAATTGTGTTATTGAAATGTGTGCGTTCGGCCAGCTCGCTCAGTTTGATCTGCTCGCAGCGCTGTGCTGATGTTGGTGTCTCGCTTGCACTGCTGCACCGAAAGTTCCTCTGTGTGCTCTCATTCTTGCTACCACACGAAATCGTCAGTACAGCTCAAGGATCGGCAGCGAGCGGCCGCACGTGCGTCAGCTTAAGTCCTGGACGATTGGTGTTATGATTTTGTAAAGTGTTCAAGTGTTCAAGTGTTGTGCGAATTGAAATGAAGCTGCGCGAATGATTCGTAATGCATGTTATGTACATCGCGCAGCTTCATTTCGTACCTTTTTTATGTTTACTAGCTTAAGATGGCCCGGTTACAGGACTACGCACGGAAACTCCAGGCTGCACAGAAACAACTGGTGCATGCCACCTCGTTCCTCGTGGAAATTGAAAGCCTCATGGCATTCCAAGGAAAGATTGCTGGAGAGCCTGGAAATGTGGAGTGTTCAGTCAAAGTCAGGTGCGCATGGAACGAGGTGCATGAAGTAAAGCTCCACCTTCCAGCATGGAAGTTCAATTGATTGTCCCGTCGGTTACGTGATCGTTTTGGTTGCAGGCGCTGCATGAAACGAAAATGCAGTAAGGATAGCCAAGGAAGATGTACACATGTATTGTTTGTATTTTGCTGCCGTCTTGTTCTAGGTTCTGGTAGATGTATTGTTAATGAATAGCCGGTTCAAACTGAAAGAATGGAATGGAAAATGAAACGAAAAATTAAATGTACACATTATCGCAAGAAGAAATTTCAATGCAAGTTATGGAAAATAAGTAACTGTTTTTTTTACCGTGACGAAAACCTTCTTAAGACACCGATGCCTGCGTAGTGTGGAATTCATCATCCGCAACCACTCGAATCATGTGGTACGATCGATACCTTACCCACTTAAACCCTCCTCGAGCTGACTGGATCCAGGCCTGCATCGTCCTTGCAGTTAGTGCATGAAACGCTTTTTGGGAGCATGTAGAAAAAAGAAAAACCGAAAGAAACCATGTATTGGATGTGAGATAGTACAATTAATGTTAGGATATGTGGATTACCCTTTGCGCACCGTGTGATGGTTTGAGTCCGCGTGTGCTCCAAAATGCAACAATCGTCATTGCAGTGCGTGCATGATATAATAGTTGCAAGCATTCAATGAAGATCATGTAAAAGAGAGGAGAATAAAATAAAAAAGCATTTAGTAGAGTGTTAAGTTGGTACCATTACTGGTATGTATTGTGCTTTTACCTTTGCGCATCGTGTGATGGTTTGAGTCCGCAAGTGCTCAAAATGCAATAATCGTCATTGCAGTGCGTGCATGAAATAATAGTTGAGAACGTTCAATAGAGATCATGTAAAAGAGAGGAGACAATAATAAAAAAGCATTTAGTAGAGTGTTAAGTTGGTACTATTATTGGTATGTATTGTGCGTTTACCTTTGCACACCGTGTGTTGGTTTGTGTCCACGAGTGCTCAAAACGGCAAGATTGGTGCATGGAAATAAATAGTAAAAAAAAAAGAATTAAACACAGAAATGGTCAGATTAAATTAATGATAATACTGTGAAAATAAACTCCCATAACCAGGAAGCGCAAGATTCCAAAGGCAGCTTCCGCAACACGATACAGTATGCTACGTAAATCACACAATAAGTAGCCAGTTTGATGAAAAATTATTTGCAATCAATTGCAGAATTTCAAGAAAACGCCGGAACACAGAAACACAGGAACACAGGAACACAGGAACACACGTACCACGCAGGAACAACAAATTGAACCACAAAACGTACACGAAACGTACGTTACGAAAATAATTTCCTTGCACTAAATCTACACTGCCCTGCGTACTAAACTACACTACACTACACTTTTCTAAACTACACTACACTATACTTCACCATGCGCACCTAAAGAAATTAACCTAATACTCAAACTAAACTAAAAACACTGGAAATCCACTTAAAAAAGTGTAAATCGCACTAGAAACGCGGGTACGAATCCTATAAGGAAAATAGTTGCACAAAACTGAAAACGTCCTAGCTGGTTAATAATATACTTGCACTTGCAAATAGTAAGGACCGAAAAGTAATCTTATCAGAGGCCAACCTAAAAATTATATGATAGCAAAGATCGCAATGAAAATTAAAAACTCTTTCACGTGTAATCGAAAATATAGTTAAGAAATCTCACATTCCACTCATAAATCACTCGAAAATTCAGTAATTACTTCCTTTTACTACGCCTATAGGATTTTTTTCTGATAGCGCATGGTATTTATGTAAACAATTGCTATTTGTCAGTTTGCCCATGATGCTATGATAACATTTTGCTATTTGTCAGTTTGCCAGGAGTGGCTGCAACTTCCACTGAATGTATGTAAGGCCGCAAATACACGACGCGCGTTTCCGCGCCCGCGAAAACGCGTATAACAATCCAGCCATAGAAATGAAATGTCATTCGAACGCGCTACCGCGGAAACGTAGAGATGCTCAGCTGGATATCTCTGCGGAACTGTTATACGCGTTTGAACGCGCCCGCGGAAACGCGCGTCGTGTATTTGCGGCCTAAGATTCCAATATATGATTGCACAGTACCGCACTGTGTTTGAAATATTCCACTCACTGTTTAAGTTTCCAAAATTACCTGAGTAATTGAACATTTCCATTTTGTGATGATTACATTGATTCAGAATGATTGAATAGTAATAAGTAACATGATGAAAAAAATAACTAAATAAAAAATTAAAACAATTACTAAATGAAGTAAAATGAAATAAATAAATAACTTAGGTGAAAAAGCTAATGATTGATTTAAAAAACACTGAGGGAGTTGAAAGTCGTCGCAAAAATTAAATCACAAACGAACTCACTGATGAGATACACAACTCATAGGGTAAATGTACCAATAGTGGTGCAATTTGTAGAGGTACCGATGTGTTTTAATAAATGTGATGTGTGTTTTTTTTATCTTCGCAATCACAACCATTTTTACCATGAAACACATCACATTTACGAAAAAAATACATATTTTTGTGATTGCTTCGTTGTACCTATAATGGTGGTATGGTTCCTATAGTCGTCGTATTGTGTTCCTATAGTGGTGGTAAACAAGGATGCCTCAAAACAGTGTATAATATCAATATAACTTAGTTTTGAAGCTGTTTTCGTGTGAATAGCAACGATTAATGCCATAATATTGGTTTCTTGCGTAATTTGATCATAAAAAAGTATGAATTTGATTGATGAAACTATTCATTAAAGTACTGCATCACACCTGTCATCAACCAACACCCGGAAGAGTGTGCTTGATTTGAAGTCAATTTTTCATTCAGGCAGATAAGCGAATTTTGGCCTGTTTTTGGTAAATTACCTACATAAAACTCATTTCTGTTGCTTATTTTAGTGAAAACAGTACGACATGTCAAAAATTTCCTCGGAAAAATCTAAAATTACCTGTATTTATTGATTTTATAACTATAACCACTATAGGAACATGCCTGTTTTGTGTACCTATAATGGCACTATGTTAAAAAACACTTAATAATGCATAAATATGGTCAAAATGCCAATAATTTTAGTAAAACAATAACATTCCATAACAGTCATGTTGAAAAACTAGTAATTGCGTGGGTATGTGATCATTTAGAACGTTAACAGAAATATGAGTTTCGTTATGAAATCCTAAGGATTTTGCAAAAATGTTGACACATTTCACAAAATAATGGATTTTTCGGTCACTAAATAACGGAATGGCCCCATTTAACTTTTAAAACCTTTGTAAAAGGCTAAAGAACATTTCACACTAACGTAAATAACGTAATTACTTGTAATTTGCCGTATGAACCGCATTTTAGAGCAATAGCACCACTATTGGTACTACCACCACTATAGGTACATTTACCCTAAATGTTTTAAATCGATTGGAATGATTTAAATCGCAGAAGAGATAAAAACTATTCACAGAGATTTTTAAGAATTCACTCTATGCCTACATTTAATTCCTTCAAGTGTGTTGTTATTCCCATCTCCAGTTCCATTATATGAATCGAAACCAAGATCCAAAGAATGCAGGTTTCGTAATAGAAGGGGTTCGACAGCTCTGGCAATAACAAAGAAAAATAAATTGACAGATAGGTGTAAGACGCGTTTACACAATAATGTGTTGTTAAATGCGTATAATTGTTTTGCATGTTTGGAGCAAGTGATGACGTAAATAGTATTTGGAGTGATATTTTGTGAAGAAAATCATAGTTTTGGCTAATTGTAGTAAATTAAGTGCATCTGAACTGTGTGTAGAGTGTTCATAACATTCGAATTATTGGTTTCAAATAAGTGATCGATTGTGTGCGCTGGTGGATTACATAAATTGGTGACGGTGAAGCGAGGTGGCAGGATAATGGAATATCCCGGGCAAAGACGAACAACGTCGCGGTCGTAGCGTACGTAGCGCGGTCGCCGGAACATCTCCTTAATGGTAAGTGGAAAGTTATATGTATTGATGGTTAGCGAAAGTGCAGTGAATGTACGCGGAAAAAGCCAGAACAAAAAATAAATGAAAGCAACATTTTTGAAACCGTTTGTTATCTGTTTATTGATATTTACTTACCTTTACTGTTGGATTTGTGCTTAATTACATTTTGTGCTGATATAGATACGCTCGACTTCATGTCAGATGGAGAGTGGGACACGGATGACTTTCTGGTAGCTTCGTCTTCTTCTAAAAGAATTACAACAGATAGTGATGATGCAGATACGTTTCATTTGCCGTCAGACGATGAGTGGGACTCATATGACATACCGTATGCTGGTATTCAAAGCACTGGATCCAGAACACATGAACAGGAGCAAAAATCATCCAACGGCAACTATCAGATCGAGCAGATCGGTTATGCATATCTAGTAGGCGCAGAAATAATCTGGTACTTGCTTTCAGTTGCAGCACTTGCGGAGCAGCAAAGTGTGACTCCAGAGCGAATCCGCAGCCATGACAACGAAGGTACCTATTGTGAGTGAATGAAAGTCGTATTATTAAAATTAATTATTTAATCTTATTTCAGACACAGACAGCAATGATAGCCACATTCCTTGTGGGCAGCAGATCGAACCGGAAGAAGACAGCCATCGTACAACGGGTAATGGAATAGGATCAGATTGAAATAGTTGTTTTAAAACAATATTAAACAGTAAATTTACTTCCAGAAGACGAAAATCATGAACAAAGCAGACAGCAGGGCAGACAGAGCGAGCCCGATCATTGGTTAAACGATGGCTGTAAGTATGGATGGATGGATGGATGGAGGGATGGACAGAGCAGCTCTTATCTTGTTCACTGAGTTTTTTTTTTACTTACAGCATTTGTTGACGGCTCTGAGGACAGTAACAGCAGTAACTCGAACAGGCAACACCGCTAAGGGCATTGGTTTGGCAGTAGTAAGTAGTGACCTGCGTGTAAAATTAGTAGAGATGAGTGAGAGATGAAATAATAAACTAATTGGTTTGTGTGTTTTGCTATACTTTACCTACAGCGGATGGCGATCGTAGCTACTGGGCATTCAAGTACAGCGAAACACGGGTAGTGCATCGGGAATGGTACAGCTGCTGTAAGTAATAAAACCTGCGAGTTAGATGCTTGGTAGCATGATGCGACATGCATGGTACAGTAAGAAGAGTCGTATTGTTCATGCGTTTGTTTCACTTACAGATTGTAGGAGCAGCAGCAACGACAGCAGCACCAGCACCAGTAACAGCACTTGCGGCAATAACAGCAACGCTACCATAGAACGCACCAACATGCACGGCGAACTGGATCGTAAGTGGTTCAGAGAAGTCTGTAATATTTATGAATAGAAAAACACAGCATACCAGCTGTTTGAAAGAAAAACTTACAATTATTAAACATCTATCCTTACAGGTGGCAGAATGTTACTACCTGATCACGGGCCAACTAACGCAAGGCAAGCCGAAGATCTTGATCATGCCACTCGCGAACGGAACTGTGGTTCGAGGTAACATCGATGAATGAACTAAAACAGAATACAAACGATGGAATACTTTTACACCATTTCGGTTTCTCTCTACAGTCGTCAGGAACGGGCGCTTCAGTTTCGGTCGTGTCCTTATCCACATCGGTAGAACGGGCAAAAAGGTGTGCAAATAAGCATCTCTACCAAGACGTAAATAGTAAAAAGTGAGTTAAAAGGTAATGAACGAACATCTTCGTATTGATTGATGGATTAGAGAAAAAACAAAATATTTATGTAATGTCTAATTTTCTGTTTTCAGTACTTACGTCACACTCTGGTTCAGTAGAAGAATCACCTGTCAACGACCTCTTGGTAGACAATGTTGCTTGTGGAGACACCTTCCTCGTCAGCGCGTTTCGGGTTCGTTATCAGCACAGCAATGTTCGCTCGTGATGTCACCCGCGAGAGTGCAACGTATAGCTGGCCATGGGCGAAAACATCTTGCGGCAGATATAGGCCCAAATGGTGAAGCGATTGCCCTTGCGACTTGTTGATGGTCATCGCAAAGCACACTTGCACCGGAAACTGTTTACGGCGGATCTGGAACGGGTGACCCTTATCGTTGCTGTCATAGAAGATCCGTGGAAGCAGGACGTCTTCGCCTCTCCGCGTGCCTGTCAGAATTTTAGCGTGTAAACAGTTTCGCTTTAGGTCTACAATTTGCAAACGCGTACCGTTACACAATCCCATGTCGGAATTAAGATTGCGCAATAAAAGTACTGGTGCAAATCGTTTCAGCCGCAAGCGATGCACTGGGATGCCGCTGACATTGAGTGTGTTCAAGTATTCGGAAGGAAGTTGCAGATGCTCGTGTTCCTCCGGGTTGACCAATGTATCGACCGAACGGTACTCCTGTTCCGGTCCAGGAATTCGGTCTAGGACCAGGTTGTTCACGCTGGCAACATCCACGTTAAGCGGCGACAGAATAGCCCGATCCGAAAAGAATGACGGATGTTGGAAGTGCCGTTGCATGTCCGGGTAGATTTTGTCGATCAGGGTGTTAAGGTCGTTTGTCGGATTCGCAGTATGGGGCACAAGCATATCGTGCGGTATTTTTGCCAACGATGGATCCAGTCCTGCAAACGTATCGTGCCGTCCTTCACCGATACGAAGCAGAAGGTTGGCAAAATCTCGCAACTCACTGGTTCGCGTTTGGTGCCGTGCGTACCGGCATGTTATCGCCCAATTGTAGCGACCTAAACAGGGGCCATAATGTGCTCTTCTTGATGCACTCGTTGATGATTTGTGCATCCGTGCCCTTCGGTACGATAGGTAAAATTTGACGAAAGTCACCGGACAGCAGCACGACCTTACCGCCGAAAGGAAGCTGCACACCCGTTATCCGATCCGACCCAGGGTCCGATCGACTGCTTCGAGAGCAACCGACTGCTCATCGACGCCTCATCCCAAACGATCAGTGCTGTTTGTCGAAGCATTTCGGCCCGTTTCGACTGAACCGAAATGCTATAGTTGGAATGATTGTTTAAGTCCAGCGGCAACTTAAACGTGGAGTGTACTGTTTTCCCTCCTGTAAGCAACAGTGCTGCTATGCCGCTTGCTGCAGTTGCGAGCGCAATTCCTCCGCAGCGACGGACGTGTGCCAGTATCTTTTCTACCAAAAAAGATTTACCCGTTCCACCAGGGCCATCCAGGAAGAATAACCGTTGGTCACCAGCGTTCGCTTGGCTTGCCGCCGTCGCTAATTGACGATCGATAGCCGCCGTGACCGTTTCGTACACCATGCGTTGTTCGTGGTTGAGCTGATGTACGGTGGCAAGGGTAGCATCGAGATCCGTGATCAGATACGATCGTTCAGCGATAATGAACTCGTTCACATCATCATCGTCCATGATGTGTGCCTGAACGTGTTCATACTCCGAAAGCTGAGGCATTCCTGGGAAACTGGTCAAATCCTTCGATGGCGTCGTACCGCGCAGGTAGCGATCGATGTCACTCAGCGCCCGGAAGTGTTCAACATCACGTAGCAGCTTATTCAGGTCGGATTCCTCCGTCGTGTACCGGTCGCGATTGCGGTGGTGAAAATCTTCACTCATTTCACTCGCATAGCTTTCCCACAGGGTGCGCGGGTTTTGTGGCATCCCAGACGAAAGGATGAGTGCGAAGAAATGGCGCAACTGGGCGGGCATACGATAAGTGGCCGCTTCTTCTAGAGCACGATCCCACTCGGAATCATCCTGAAGCAGCCCTTCGTTGATGGCAGCCTGCTGAAACGTTTCGCACACCGAACCGTTAACAGTACGCAGATCCTCGTACGATGTTGGACCCTTGCGGTAGCAAAGAAGCAACCGCAAGCAGTAGCGTTCCATAAGCTGCATGCTACAGGACACCATTCGGCCGATCACTGTCTTGTGCCCGGTACGTATGCGACGGATCCAGTGCTTTGTTCCCGGTTCCTGCAACGGTAGTCGCTGGTTCGCAGTTGGTTTCGCGTACCGGTAGTACGTCGGGACATCGTGGTACAGCAGCGCTCTGGCAAAGTTGTCATGTGCCGCCAGCTGGAAGAATCGTGTCAACATGGTATGGTTACCACGGTTTAACACGCACGAAACGGTTTCGTTTGCCCGGAAAAACACGTTCTGTTGATTTTCCAGATGGATAGGCAGTGTAACAACGGTGTGCGTTTTTGCTTGCAACTCAAAGCGCATTATTCGCCAGCAGCTGTCCGTCGGTGAAAGGTAGCGTGCATCGATATGCTGCTGAATTTCATCGTTGCCTACCGCCAGGGTAACGCTCAGACGGTCGTGCCCCTTGTACACGTATTTGTACAAATATTTCACGCTGCTGACCGAAGTACACACCTCAACGTTGATGTGCAATTGTACTTATGCGTGAACCATGGGTTGTAGGGCACGACGTACCGGTTGTCCAGCTCGATTCCTTTCACCGTCACACTGCGCCCATTGTTACGACGACGGTACTATGGATAGCCATTATCCATGCTGCGCGTCTGTTCGCAGAATGACTTTGGGAACCCTTTTTCGCATGTACCATCCTTCATGCAAGGTGCGGCAGGATTGGCAGCCCCACACGGTCCATGCATCATACAGCTCTGTACCGTCTCAAACAGTTGCGACGACGTTGCAGGATTAGGAAGTTCAGCAGACACGAACTTGTCGTAGTCTGCCGGGGTCTGCGGTTTGTCTTCCTCGGCGAGAATCACGAGTATGTGTGCATGGGGAAGGCCTCGTTTTTGGAACTCGATCACGTGAATGCGAGCTACCTCAATCCCGAGAGCTCCCATGGTTAGGTCATTCAGTATGGCTTTCAGCTTTAACCGAAAGACACGTACGATAACATCGGGTCGATCTGGGGCCTGCTGACGTGGAAGTAGGCACTGTGTGATTTCCGGCCACTTCGGATTGCACGTGACGGTGATAAACAGGTCCGGTTTACCCAAAGCTCGAACAATAGCCATTGCATCTTGATATTGCGCTCGCATATATCGATTGCTGCCGACAAATGATGGTCCGAGAATAACACGCGTGCCCGTACGCGACAGGTTCGAGGGCGGATCGATGATGGAACGACGGGGTGCAACAGGTGGTTCTTGCACTACAGGGATTTCCACAGCCACATTAGGCAAATAATCGGGATGAAGATCCGCGATGGTACCTTCAGCGCCGGCAAGATCCATAAAGCCCGTGTACGCCTCAGTGCGA
Organism: Anopheles coluzzii; assembly: GCF_943734685.1. Classification (NCBI taxonomy): domain Eukaryota; kingdom Metazoa; phylum Arthropoda; class Insecta; order Diptera; family Culicidae; genus Anopheles; species Anopheles coluzzii. The sequence goes on from NC_064669.1 coordinate 21,832,191, forward strand.
AGTTGTGCCTGGTGCTCTCGCAAATATTTCAACCGCTGCATCTCGATCTTACAGTACTGGTCTACACAGTACTGCTGAAACAATCGTCCGGCACGATGCATAAGCGTTTGAGCGTTTTCCCGCCAGGCTATGCGATATGCGGCATATTCGCGTGGCGTTATTTGATTTGCTGAACGGTCTGCTCCATCCAACTCAAGATTAGGATCCTCAGCAGCATCATCATTTTCATCTATGTGCGCCGCTCCGTTGCTCGAACTTGTTGGTCTGCTTGGTTGTTGCTGCTGTCTGGTTCGGCGCTGTACCTTTGGCATACCGTAAGTCCAACCGGTTTCACCCCGCGGAAACAGAATCGGGTATTGGAGTGCATCTGCCAACTGGTTGGTATCAAACACAGGCTGCAAGTATCCTGTGGCACGATGCTGCAGCACAATATCGCGTGTATGTTCCGTGGCTCCGGTAGTATCATCGCACACGAACACGCCACCAACTTCATCTGCAGTCGGTGCATTGTAACGCCGTTGATCGATGCCTGGTATACGCGAGTGGATGCAAAGCCGCAGATCATCTCGAACAGACATCCGTTCGTACGCATGCTTAAACATCTCTGCAATCGGATTGTGAGTCGAAAAAACACGTTGCAAAATGGCCAATATTTCACGATTCAGCTCACTACCATATGCTTTGGCCCGAGCGTTCAGCATTTCGTCGTACTGACCCTCCGAGCTTGAATCATAAAAGTACAGCTGTGCGTAGCATGGTGGACGTCCTGGAAGCACAGCGAGCGAACCGATTCGATGGCAAAGCGCACCTTGTATGCGATAGTTGTAAATTCCACCGTGACCGACTCGTAGATCCTGGCGTACTGGGTCATTTCCTCGTATTGAGGCACCGATAGAGGTGAAGGCAAACGCATTATTGTATCGCCGGATGTTGAGCAGAAATTGCGGCACGTCAAATAGTTGGCGCAACTCTGCTGGCGGTTCAGGAAACGGTGGAAGCACAACTTGTCCACTGTTGCAGCACACAGAGGGCGGCTCTCCAGGCCACTTGAGAGCGGAACAGAAATTGCAAGGCACGCGTGGTGCAAGCGTATGAAGCGAGGGACAACTGTACGACTCATGGTTCCCATGTGCTACTCTCAGATGGCCGGTCATACGACGCCGGGCTATGAATTGTCGCTGCTGATCTGCTTCATGGTCGCGAAGATGGCGCACGTATGTTTGTAGCTGCTGATGTATTGGCACTCGGATAGCAACTGCTGCAGTTGGGTCTACCAATGCTGGTGTTGGTGCTGGTGCTGGTGCTGGTACTGGTGCTGATGCTGGTGCTGGGGCGCGGTTGACCACAGTTGCGACATTCGGAGTTTGCACCATGCGCTTCCTGGCATTGTACAGTGCCTGTCGCTTTCTGGCGAGCCTTGCCTTCTTCTCGGGTGGTGTTTCATCCGGTGGGGTAGAGTACCGTCCAGCGATTTCATTGAGCAAATCATCGTCAATATTCCTTCGTAGTTGTTGTTGTTGCAAGATTGCTGGAGCTCCTGATAAGGATGTCCCGGCCGAAGTAGACGGTACAGCCTGTTGGTCGTCCTGTACAGCTGCCAGCGTAGGAGCTGCTCCCGCGAGGTGCTTCCTGGCATTGTACAGTGCCTGTCGCTTTCTGGCGAGCCTTGCCTTCTTCTCGGGTGGTGTTTCATCCGGTGGGGTGGAGTACCGTCCAGCGATTTCATTCAGCAAATCATCGTCAATATTCCTTCGTAGTTGTTGTTGTTGCAAGATTGCTGGAGCTCCTGATAAGGATGTCCCGGCCGAAGTAGACGGTACAGCCTGTTGGTCGTCCTGTACAGCTGCCACCGTAGGAGCTGCTCCCGCGAGGCGCTTCTTGGCCCTGTACAGCGCTTGTCGCTTCCTGCCGAGCCTTGCCTTCTGCTCGGATGGTGTTTCATCCGGTGGGGTGGAGTATCGTCCAGCGATTTCATTGAGCAATTCGTCGTCCGTATTTCTTCGTTGTTGTTGTTGCAGGATTGCAGAAGCTGCTGATAAGGATGACCCGGGCAAGTTGAAGGTACAGCCTGTTGGTCGTCCTGTACAGCTGCCAGCGTAGGAGCTGCACCCGGGAGGCGCTTCTTGGCCCTGTACAACGCCTGTCGCTTCCTTTGGAGCCTTGCTTTCTTTTCGTTCGGAGTTTCTTCCGGTGGAGTGAGATTCTGTGAGACGATATCACTTACGGAGGGCTGCATGGTTTGTGGATAGGGTTCTGTAACTGGGGCTGTTGAAAATTGTAAAACAAAAAAAAAAGAATTTAAGATAAGTGCTGTGAATAAAAGAAAGTAGGAAATATTATACCTGACATGATGTCAATCATAGGGCAACCGTTACCCACACTTTCCTCATTATGCTCCATATCGTAGCAAAAACAGAATTGCAAGAAAACGCCGGAACACAGAAACACAGGAACACAGGAACACAGGAACACAGGAACACACGTACCACGCAGGAACAACAAATTGAACCACAAAACGTACACGAAACGTACGTTACGAAAATAATCTCCTTACACAAAATCTACACTGCCCTGCGTACTAAACTACACTACACTACACTACACTTTTCTAAACTACGAAATTCGTTGCTTAACGAAATGAAATTAAAAAAAAAAACATGCGCGAGCATTGAGAGAGCGCACCGTATATTTTATATGGGAGTGAGAGAGTACCGTGGTACCCGGTCCCTCTCCCTTTTTTAAGCCTAGGAAATCTTCCATCGGCTTAACTCTAGGTTTTTACGCACACCATGATAAAAATTACCCACTCTTTGTCCGTAGGGTATTCAAAACGACTATTGTTATAAACAAGTGGACAGTTGTTTATTATGCTGGTAAACCCTGTATTCCTGGCGGAAGGCGGTTGTATTAGTATAAGCCACGGTGTGTATTTATGCTCAGTATTGGCCTATATTGTGCTTCTACTGGGACTTGGGCAAAAGCATCAGAAAGGTCTATTGTTGTAAAAATATTGCTCGTGTGCTTGAAGTGCCTGATTTAAACCTGTCGAATAATCACCGCATATACGTATCTTTCCGTTGGATTTCCGCACAATCACAACAGGTGCAGCCCAGTCTGAATAGTGAATAGGGGTAATCACACCGTTTTGCTCAAGTCTATCAAATTCTTTTTCGACTACTTTTCTTATAGCATAGGCCACTGGCCTTTTGGTTCGAAAAACAGGGGTAACATCTTCTTGAAGCTTTAATTGCACCTGAACTTTTTTACATATTCCTGCTCCATTGAAAACTTCTGGAAACTGCCTTTTAGACTTATCATCGTCATCTTTGTTGATGTTTTCTTATATTTAGCATAAACGTCTTACGCGGACATGCCGGGCTATACAGGATTTCAAGACTTTATTCAATACCACGTAGCCGGATAGGTAGTCTTAACTACGGGGAGACGGTCCATTCCGGGCTTGAACCCATTACGGGCGTGTTATTGAGTCGTTCGAGTTAACGACTGTACCACGGGACCGCCCCTCTTTGGGGTTTTTGGATTGATGCCTGATGGACCTCCTCCTTTTTGCAAACGATGCTGACTACCATTTTGAAAACGTTGCTGACTACCATTTTGAAATCGTTGCTGATTGCAATTTGCTTTTGGCAAAAAAATCGAGTTTGCTGACGGCCATATTCTTATGCCGGCTACTTTCCTATTTGCACTATCTTCAATCATTGCGCTATCTGCGTGCAAATTAATTATGCTTTGACATTCGGTAGATAATTGTTCCAGGGAAATTTCTGCGTGTTTTCAATCGTATTTAAAAACCGCGTTCGGTACTCTAAATCGTTTTCATTCTTGAGACCACGCACGAATACTAATACCTATAGCTGATTTTCCGTCATTGCTTTCAATTCAAAATTTTCACACGCACAGTTAACCCTACACGCATACGACATGAAGTCTTCCTATTGAGATTTCACTATTTTCAGACACTTGTAACGCTTGCTTCAGTTTGGTCACTGTTTCCGCAAACGAAAAATCTCCGTAATGCTTGGGTAGCACAAAGTTCATGTAACGCTCGCGTTGATTTGTACTTAGCTTTTTTAGAAGCACCCAAACCTTAGCTGCATCCTCTATGTGCAAAGCATCTTTCTCAAAAAGCTTCTCATAACGTGCGTAGCACGCGGTAAACGTTCTGTTTTTTTCGGGTTCATATTTATACTCACTGATTTGTCACGCAATGAAATCCAGCGTTGTTTCTACTGGTGATTCACTGCTTGGGCCGGGTGTGGAGCGCTGCATAAGCGTGGTTAGCAACTCCTGCTGATGAGCCATCTGCTGCTGCATAAGATGCATCATCTGCATCATGGTTGCATTTGTGTCGCTTGTGCCGGCCGTGAGTATTTAGCGGACTTTTAACAAACATGTATTACAAAGATGTATTACCGAAGAGGACGTGCTCTCTCTCTCTCTCTCTCTCTCTCTCTCTCTCTCTCTCTCTCTCTCTCTGTTAGTTAGTAGAGTTGAAGATTGTATTACGAGACCGGCTCGAATCGCTGTCGAACACCTTCTTCAATTTGGTCGCTGTCGAACACCATTTGTGTGGGGCATGCGTTCGGCATTCTCATGACATGCCCCAGCCATTTTGTCCTGCCAGCCTTCGCCACAGTCAAGATGCTCGGTTCGCCGTACAGCCGCAAGCTCGTGGTTCATCCTTCTCCTCCACGCTTCATTCTCGATCACACCGTCAAAGATGGTCCGGAGGATGCGTCGCTCGAACACGCCCAGAGCGTTTGCATCCTCCGTTCGGATGGTCCAGGATTCGTGTCCGTAGAGGAAAACCGGGCGAATCAATGTGCGATATATCTCACATTTCGTGCGGGTTCGAAGTCTTCTGGATCTCAGCTGTCGGTGAAGCCCATAATATGCACGATTCCCCTGCACAATGCGTCTTCGGATTTCGCCGCTGATGTCGTTGTCCGAAGTAACGACCGTCCCGAGGTCCACCACAAATCTTGCTGAATTTGTTGGTTTCTGCTTCGACCACATGGATCGTGGTACTCAAGTTGATGCAGTATATATCGACTTCAGGGCTGCGTTCGATAGTATCTCTCATGATATTCTACTATCGAAGCTAAAAAAACTCGGTTTCCTGGACTGGCACATCACCTGGCTGCGTTCATATTTAACTGGTCGTTCGTACTACATAAGCATAGGATCTCATCGCTCTCACTCCTTCACCAGCTCCTCCGGAGTGCCTCAAGGGAGTAACTTGGGACCGCTACTCTTCCTCATCTATATAAATGACCTATCTTTTGTTTTACCGCCAGGCCAACACCTAATGTACGCCGACGACGTAAAAATATTCGCTCCAGTTAGAAACAACAGTGACTGTGTACGCCTTCAAATGATCCTTGAGAATCTCGACAGCTGGTGCAGCAGAAACGCGCTCCAAGTGTGTGCTGATAAATGCCAGTGTATATCATTCAGCAGAGCCCGTTACCCTATCTCGTTTACATACACTATGCTCAACATGGCTTTGGTTCGCACGACATGTATCCGTGATCTGGAGGTGCTACTCGACCAGAAGATGTCATTTTGCCCTCACATTGATAGCGTTGTTGCGAAGGGAAATCAGCTACTCGGTCTAATTACGCGAACCTGTAGCGAGTTTACCGATCCCATGTGCGTCAAGTCGATCTTCTGTGCCATCGTAAGGTCGTGCCTGGAGTACTGCTGCCCGATCTGGTGCCCGCTTGGCGTTGGTGACATCAATCGCCTCGAAGCCATTCAACGGAGACTCACCAGGTACGCGGTTTGACTCCTTCCATGGCAATCCCACCACGCTCGGCCCTCCTACCATCAGCGGTGTCTGCTTCTCGGACTTGAACCACTCTGCTCTCGACACAAAAACGCCCAATGCCTTTTTATATTCCGGCTCCTTAACGGAGAGATCGATTCCCCGGCATTCCTAGCCAGCATCAATTTGTTCGCTCCCTGTCGGATTCTTAGATCTAATTTCCATCTCCGTGTACCGCGTACCCGCAACAACCATAGCCAGGGACACCCTATTATACGTATGTCCCTCGAGTTCAATAAAGTGTTAGATTTGTTCGATTTTAGTATGTCTACTTCCACGTTCAAAGAGAAATTGCGTCTACGTCACATTTAATCTTTGCTTATAACTAGAGGTTTATTTATATGCTCCTTAATTTGAATTATAAGGTTGCCGATTAGAGACGATGGTCCGTCGGTTATATATACATGAAATAAATAAATGAGATAACAAAACTCCTTTACCACCTCGAGACTGTCGCCGTCAACGAATACATTGCTTCCCAGATGTTCTGAGTCACCGGCAAGCAGGTACTTCGTCTTCGTCGCATTGATTTTCAATCCAATTCTTGCTGCTTCGCGTTTGAGTCGGATGTACGCCTCACACACCTTCGCTGTTGTCCCACCGATGATGTCGAAGTCATTTGCGAAGCCAAGAAATTGGAGAGATCGGTAGAGGATCGTGCCACGGATGTCGTTGTCTAGCCCCGCGCCTCGAATGACACCTTCCAGGGCGATTTTGAAGAGCAGACAGGAGAGTACGTCACCTTGCCTGAGACCCCTGTGAGATTCGAACGATTCCGACGTCAAGTTCGATACTCTTACCTTGCACTGCACCCCGTTCATGGTGGCCTCTAACAGCCGGATCAACTTCCTAGGGAAATGGTGCTGCTGCATGATGTTTCATAGCTCATTCCGGTTTATGGTGTCGTAGGCCGCCTTGAAGTCGATGAACAGGTGGTGCGTTGGGATCTGGCGCTCTCGGCACTTTTGGAGGATCTGCCGTAGATTGAAAATTTGATCAGTGGTGGATTTGCCTCCAACAAACCTAGCTTGGTAGCTTGCGACAAAATTTGTAGGAAACAGGATCTGGGACAGGATCTTGTAGGCGGTGTTCAAGGATTGTGATGGCTTGGAAATTCGAGCAATCCAGCCTGTCGCCCTTTTGCAGGCTGGGTGAATAACACCCAGCTTCCATTCCTAACGCTCGCAACACACTTTAAGAATGCTTCGTGTACTTAACGGTAATTTTTATTTTGAAAAAAAAAAACAAGATCATTGACAGGGCTATATGACAGCAATGTCTTGGGTTAACGAAATAAATGTTCAACGAAATTTGTGAAGTTTTTAACAGCCTTTTATAATATCGATACAATTTTCGTTTATTTGGAATGGGTTTGTTTGACATTTTTCTGTTCGTTTTCCGTAAATTGCGTATAAGGATAGAGAAAAGTTTGTTTCATATAATCTTACAAGAAAGATTTTTAAGATTAGTGATTAAAATTCATTTTCAATTTAATTCAATCGAAAGTACCCAATGTTTACTCGGCGAAAAAAGCATAAACCTGGTAAAACCTAAAAAAATACACTTGTTCATATATTTCGTTGAATCTTTAACCGGTTGATATGGATCGCAGTCAACTATGTCTGATTCGTTTTCAGTTACGATTGAATTTTGCTGGTAAATAATGGACACCAAATTTCATTGTAGCACATTGTAGCAGTGACTGCGCGACGCATTAAGCTTATGAGAAAAGGGTGCCCAAGAAACATTTCCCATACCTTTTGCACTTAAACATGTCTTAAAGCGTTCTTTACTATGAGTGTACTGAGTCACATAATTTTAACATGTCTTTTGAAGATGCTTAACAGTATTTAAAGTTGTTAAACCTTTAAAACGTTCTGAAGTCGCTTATAAGACTGTCTGTTAAAACTAAAATTGGAGTTTTGATGGCTGGCTTTAATCATCCTGTAAATGTATTCTTAAGCACGTTTAAAGATTTGTTACTTGAGACTATGACGCTTATAAGACTGTCTGTTTAAAATAAAATTGGAGTTTTTATTTGTGGCTTTAATCGACCTGTAAATGCATTCTTAAGCACGTTTCAAAACTTGTTATTTGAGACTAAGGCATCAATATGAATTATTCTTATTAAATGCATATTAAGTCTTGGATACGCTATTAACGAAAAACATTAATAAGCCGAGTATTTATAACTTCTGCGCAAATTGTATTTTGGAATTTTTAGCCAAACATTTGTTTTCCTTTTGCTTGCAGTGGGTGGTTTTCTCCCCTGCAAACATTATTCGATATATGTCTAAATTTATTCATAAACAAAATTGGATAAAACTGAGCAAATCGCGATTATGCTAACGCATATTTACTACCAGATTCTGCATATCTCTGACTCTGCCTGTACGAGGAGATTCTTAAAAATTATTAATCTGCACATGCGCTTCCTAAAGCTATGTTCGGTTTAAAATGATCTTAGCCACACTTATTGCACTACAAATCAACTGAACTTGTGATCAGGAAAGTCCTTCTGATCTTAAGCCAATTGAATCCATTTTTTTTAATATGATTGTTCATTTATGTGTGCAATATGTGCCATGTTGATATATTGATAAACAAATTCATAGTTTACATGACAATTAAGAAAAAAATGGAAATTTCCAAAATGACCAACACCTCATGTTTTTATGACACTCCTTTTGGTGCAAATTGAGGGTGTTTAAAACGAATCTGTATTTTTTAATAATTTTTTTAAGCTAAAAAGGTGCATATTATTGAGGCGCTTTGATATTTTTCAAATTATGATAATGTATTTCAACAGTGAAATTTTCTTGGCATGAATTTCTGCTCATACGCAAGCGAGATCATCATAAAAAATATAAATACAACACAAAAATTCGCAAATAACCCTCAACCATTATTATGACTTCATATGCAATGCTTCATGGCCATCTCAAGAACATATCCATAGCAATATGTTGTAATTTTGATAGTTTATTTGCGCCTTACGTTTTAAAAGTCTAGAAATGGTTTTAACAACTTAACTTTCAGTCTTAAGTTAGTTTTATTTTAGTCTTATGAGGTGATACGCAACTTTCAAATGAAATGGAAGGCTTAATGAAATAATCTTAGCAACATCGTTAAAACTATGATAAGATTTAAAATGTTCGTTGGGTGAAGCAGATAAATAATTTATTTTTCTGATCAGAACATATGTTAGTTGTGTTTCGGTCATGAAAAGTTTTGTGAAAAGAATAGTTTTACTAGTTTGATACATACAGAATAAAAAAATTATGCAAAAAAGAAAGTTATTCATGTCATTAATTTGATTGATCTGAAGCTCAATCACACCAAACTCATTAATAATCATGCGGCTCTCAAAAAAAAAATCTAAGTATAATTTATACTGCGCTACAACCGAGCGCTCCATAGCTGCGTACAAAACTCCATAGCTGTTTTGAAAACTTCTTCGTAAAATTTGCAATATTTCCCCACAAGCCTGCAAACCTCCATAGCAGCTTGGCAAAAATCCCCTAATCATTATAGAAGTCCATTATAAAATTCGAAATTGAATTATTACGGAGCATTGAACAGATCACAAGCAGTATTATACTTGAAATATTTACCATTTGTAAATATTTAACTCTTTAGATTTTAGATGACTTCTAGCCTTACTGAAAATAACTATCTTTTTTTGCCCTAATGACACATATTTTTGTGCGTTATCTTTATGAATGAGCATGTCATGTGTCGCTATCAATCATACCCACGTGGATAGTATGTGTATTTACACGATAAAGAAGCCAAACAACAGCGAACGATTGACGGGTTGAAAAAAACACTCAAGTTTGTGTCAGTTCTCCATGCGATGCAATTTATCCCGACGTTTTTATTAGCAATCCCGAAGGTGCTACATTTGTAAACGATATGATGCTCTTCATCAGATCAATCAGATGACAGGTATAATCGTATGCACAGTTTATAATATAAACATTTTTGATTCCATCGTACGACGAAATCGCAAGTAACGAGAAGCGGGTCCAGAAAAAAGCGCTGAGAACGGTCATAGCAAAAGATTTGGAACGAATTGAAAAGAGGTCCTGAGAGCAGCCAATTGTAATTGGATTGAAAAGAACGCTGCAAAAGATTCAGATTGATCCTGCTTGGGTTGAATTGAAGGATCGCGGTACGGATGTATCCATACTAGAACAAATAACGCCAGATTCAAGCCGCAACGCTCATCACTACCAGTCATGTATTCTTCGTAGGTAATCTAGGGCACACATGGATTTAAAAGTGCAGTATCATTCGCTGAGATGCCGAAACGCAACTAATTTTCCAGCATATCGCTATACTAAAAAAAGAGCAAAATAAAAACACTTCGTAAAAGTTCTAGCATGTTCGTGTCCGATAGAATCCTCCGACGAATGGCCGAGCTAAGCCTTTCCGATTTTTCGTGTGATTTCGTGTGTTCATATATATGTGTTTAGATTTGGTTCATTTACGTGTCTAAACACGAATTCACGTTTTGTTAAAAAAAAAAAATCAATTCATAGATAGATGAAAACAAACTTAGTAAACCTTCATTCTGTGTTTGTTTTTATCTTGTTTGGGATTAATTTATTTCACCTGTTTTGTAAATGGTCATAATTGCTCGTTCCTGGATAGCAATAAATTGCGCTGAAATTTTATCTCATATATATGTATACATGTTCGTATATTCGGCTTGACGAAAAACGTAGGGAGTTGTACTCGGGTCTTGTTCGGTAAGCTGAACTTGTTCGGTAGGTTTTATTGAAATACGAAGCATATGAAAACGTGCACGAAGTATCTTCGTTTCGCGTTCTCGGTTCATTTGTGTTTTCAGGATGCTTGCAAAACAGTTGCAAACTGGCTGTACGTCACCGCGGTATTAAAAGAAAATTGTGTACTCTTTCAAACGTGTTGTTTCCTACAGAGAAAATTTTAGTGATATATGTTTTCATTTCTAATGAAAGGATCATAACCTTGTGCTGCCTTTATTTACAAAACATACTTCATTTGATACTACAAAAATGCTTAAAAAAATACAGTGCAAGTTGTATTGAGTGTAGAAAGTACGTTTTCTTACTAAAAGCAGGTGCGTCAAAGTCGTTTGTATAACTTATGGTGCGATGCATAACATATTTGATAATATATAATTGCTAAGAATATGTTTAAACATTTGTATTGCATTCGTAACTTGAACCAATTTTTTGTGAAAGCAACATAGTTTAACATTCAAATATGTATCAATCCAAAAATATTGACTTTAAACATTAATGTATTGAATGAAAGATTGAAGTGAATACCACCAACACTAGAGAATAAGAAAAATCAAATTGTATTGAATACATGTGTATCTATGTCACACGTGTTCAAGCAGTAAAGTGTATGTACGCAATCGAGACAATATATTACACCCTTGAACACAGCAAATGTATACAATCCTTGAAAGCAGTATACATGTAAATTAAAGCTATTGTGTTCTTCTGATATCTATGTGAACTTAAACACGGAGCGGATATCCTAGCCAAATGTGTTAGTTCTTGGTACGATGCATGTTTTTAAACGATCAACTTGTCAACAATCAACTGTTACAATTACAATTAAATGAAATTAATATATGCAGTAGAATGCCGCACACGAGACACGATATATTTATATATATCTTTTATAAATAAATAAATAAATATATATCTATATGTATATATATATATATATATATATATATATATATATATATATATATATATATATATATATATATATATATATATATATATATATAAATAAACGGAATGTATCTATATCTTTACTGTCACTGGCAAAATAAAGTGCTCACTACTAGCAACATTTATTGCTTGCATTATGGATTAGTCATATGATGGATTGGAATATGTGCAGTACCACACCAACCATTGGCAGTTATATTGTACCATTCATTCGTCATCGTTCATTGGATTGTGTTTCACTGTGTTAAAATTTTTACTCATATGCCCATAGGACATTTTGACTACAGTCATACGATATATTTTCATACTTTTGATTTTATTTTAGCACGGTGGTTTTGTCAGGCAAGTAGCTAAAAGGATACCATACTTATGGAACCGTGAATACATTAAATCGCAATGTGTGGCCAGGGAGTGATTTTTATATTTGGAGAAGCGGGAAGACTGGTGTGTAAAGTCGCTATTTCACTATGGCTGATAAAGATGAGTGAACACTTTGTAATAATTCAAAAAGGCTAAAACAAACGTATTTCTTCTGGCCCACATCTCACCTAATACAAAAATTGTTTTGATCTCATAACAAATATATGATATACATATATATATATATATATATATATATATATATATATATATATATATATATATATATATATATATATATATATATATATATATATATATATATATATATATATATATATATATATATATATATATATATATATATATATCTAATCAATTAATTTTACCGGACCGGTGGCCACAGCGTATCTCGAACATAAACGAATGTCGAATCTCGTTTTTAGTCAAATTATAGCTAATTTTTGTTACTTTATCTGATTTAAGCTGAAACTTATTCCAGCTGATTACAATGTTTGACCGAAAGGGAATTTATTTTGCATTTGACATGTGATGTGTTAAAAGTACCATATAGAAATAACAATTCAATAACATCGCCTAAATCTAGTGTGGCATATATCGATTTATATATATATATATATATATATATTTATAAAAACCCTTAGTTTCATGGTTGCTGTTCAAATTTTGACTCTAAATCTTGTATAGTGTTGGGTATTCTAAATCGGACACTGTAATCTGCAATGCGAATATTGCATTGTCCATTTTCTCACGTATGTTGATGAAAAGTAATCAGCAAATGCTTGACTGATTTCAACATTACCGGTGTACGATCTTCCGTTCAGAAGCATCATTGATGGAAGTCTGTTACTATCTCGTTTTTGTCGAGCAAAACTAAAAAACGTTCTTGGATCCCTTTTAAATCGGTTTTCTATTTTTCTTACGTAGTTGGCTTAGGCTCGGCGATTAAGTGTCTGGTACAGACGGGCAGCTTTAATAAATATTCTTCTATTGACCTCGTTCTTATGTTGACGGAACATTTTATGGAGTCTTTTTTTCTGTTTTCTCAAGTCTTTTTTTTTTAGTCATGTCTACTATTCCAATAACGGGTAAAGATCATAGCGTTCTAAAGAACTACACACCAATTAGCTTTCTCTGTTGTATGGGAAATATATTCGAAAAACTTTTAGAAAAACGAATAGCTGCTCACTCTAATAGCAACAATATAATTATCAACAATTAGTTTGGTTTCCGCCCTTCCTTTTCCATCACTCATCAAGTCAATATGATGACCAAAAACATCAAACACAATAGACAACACTTAACTCAACCGGAGTGTTGCTGCTTGATTCTGAAAAAGCATTCGATTCTATATATCATGAAGGGCTAGTCTAAAAACTCATAAGATTTAACTATCCAAGATATCTAATCAATATAATACATTCATTTATCGCTAACCGGCAGACCAACATTCCCGTAGCACATTTCACATCGAACCCATACACACCGTTGGCAGGTGTACCCCAAGGCAGCACACTGTCACCATTATTATTTAACATATACATATCGGACATTCCAATAATGAGCAACTGCGAGCAATACTTATATGCAGATGATTTTGCATTGTCATTTACCGCTAACAATCCAAAAGCCATTATTAAAAATCTTGACATTGGCCTAAAGAAGTACGCGCGATACTGCAAAAAATGGAAATTCAAGTTAAACGAAACGACAACCGAAGCTTAATTCTTCACGCGAAATACTTGCCATCGTAAGCTACCCAATTCTAGACCCATGATCAACAATAATCCAATTGGATGGAAGGATTTTATCAAATATTCGGGAGAATAGGGTAAATGTACCAATAGTGGTACAAATTGTAGTGGTACAAATGTGTTTATGGATTTAAATTGTTAGGAAGGTAAATTCTTGAATATATTAACACGTAGCAATTGGAATATGTTTTATCTTTGCAATCACAATCATTTTTGCCATAAATCACATCATATTTACGAAAAAATACATATTTTTATGACTGCTTCGTTGTACCTATAATGATGGTATGGTTCCTATAATTGTCGTATTGTGTTTTTATAGTGGTGGTAAACAAAGATACCTCCAAAACAGTTTATAATATCAATGGAACTTAGTTTTGAAGCTGTTTTCGTATGAATAGCAAGGATTACTGCCATTATTTCGATTTCTTACATAATTTGATCGTAAAACATGTATGAATTTGGTTGATGAAAATACCCACACCCGGTTGACCTGTCGTCAATCCACACCCAGAAGAGAAAGCTTGATTTGTGGCCGATTTTTCACTCAGCCAAAAAAGCGAATTTAGGCCTTTGTTTGGTAAATTACTTACACAAAACACATTTGTGTTGCTTATATCAATGAAAACTGTACGACAAGTCAAATGGTCGAAAAAAATCTAAAATGTCGTGTTTTTATTGATTTTATAACTAAGACCACTATAGGAACATGCCTATTTTACGTACCTGTAATGGCACTATGGTAATAAACATTTAAAAATGCATAAATATGGTCAAAAGGCAAATAATTATAGTAAAACAATAACATTAAATAACAGTTATGTTGAAAACTATTAATTGCGTGGTTATGTGGTCTTTTAGAACGTTAATAGAAATATGAGTTTCGTTATGAAATCCTATGGATTTTGGAAAAATGTTGACACAAAATAATGGATTGTTCGGTCACTATGTAACGGAATGGCCCCATTTAACTTTTAAACCCTTTGTGAAAGGCCAGAGATCATTTGACACTAACGTAAATAACTTAATTACTTTTAATTTATTGTGTGCAACACATTTTAGTGCAATACCACCACTATTGGTACTACCATCACTATAGGTACGTTTACCCTGTCTAGACAAACGACTGACATTCAAAACTCACACAAACATCTTGAGTGTTAAATGCGAAAACATGTTGAAGACGCTTTGTTGTTTCATAGGAAACAAAATAACTCTCTAAGAAACTCTTTATTTTCCTCAATAGGAAATCAAAACTTAATTTAAAAAAATAAGTTATTTTGTACAGAGAATTAAAACTCCCATATATAATTTACGCTTCACCAGTATGGTCAAATTGTGCGGATTATCATAAGTTGACACTTCAAAGAATACAAAACAAATTTCTTAAAGTTTGCTCATTTCTCAATTGCTCATAGATTGTAATATATCCACAATATCCTGTAAATTATCATTGTTAAAATTTATAAATAATGTAAAATGCTCATTTAACACACATCCATTTCGGAGAGAATTATGCATTTAGCCAGTTAGAGTTAAGACGTAAATCTAATTTAGATTGTAAATATTACTAGCAAATTTAGTGTGTAAAATTTATTTTTAAGTTTAGAATAGTGTTACGTTAATTTCTTCTTTCACATTAGGATTTTTTGCAAAGCACTTTTCCGTTATAATTTTTCGTTCCTGACTGTATAAGCTAAGCAAAGCAGCGAAAAATCAGCCTACAGCTACCTAAATCAATCACATCAAAGAGGAGAGAAGCTTATTTCGGGCCCATTATAGTAAAATATGACGGAGCAAATGTATGAACATCTTATAAATATGGAAATAAATCAACTTACTAACTAACTAAACATCATCGCAAAATACAAATAACATATTTTAGGATGGTTTCATAGAAATGCATTTTTTACCGAATTTTAAAAAAGTGTTATTATAACTTTTTATAGGCTTTATAACATTCACAAGGTTCATTCACAAAATATAGTTTTAAAAAAATAAAATATGTACCACTATGTACCAATAGTGGTGCAATTTGTAGTGGTGCCGATGAGTTTTAATGGAGTTAAAGTGTCAGGAAGGACAATTTCTGAATATTTTAACACATACCAATTGGAATATGTTTAATCTTCGCAATCACAACCATTTTTACAATGAAATACATCAAATTTACGAAAAAATACATATCTTTGTGACTGCTTCGTTGTACCTATAATGGTGGTATGGTTCCTATAGTCGTCGTATTGTGTTCCTATAGTGGTGGTAAACAAAGATGCATCAAAAACGGTGTATAATATCAATGGAACTTAGTTTTGAAGCTGTTTTCGTATGAATAGCAAGGATTACTGCCATGATATTGGTTTCTTGCGTAATTTGATCGTAAAAAAATGTATAAATTTGATCAATTAAACTATTGACAAAAGTACTGCATCACACCTGTCGTCAACCTACACCCGGAAGAGTGTGCTTGATTTGAAGTCAATTTTTCATTCAGCCATACAAGCGAATTTTGGCCTTTTTTTCAGTGAAAACAGTACGACATGTCAAAAATATCCTCGAAAAAATCTAAAACGAACTGTTTTTATTTATTTTATAACTATAACCACTAAAGGAACATGCCTGTTTGGTGTACCTATAATGGCACTATGGTGAAAAACACTTAAAAATGCATAAATATGGTCAAAAGGCAAATAATTATAGTAAAACAATAACATTTCATAACAGTTAGGTTGAAAAACTAGTAATTGCGTGGTTATGTGGTAATTTAGAACGTTAACAGAAAAATAAGTTTCGTTATGAAATCCTAAGGATTTTGGAAAAATGTTGACACATTTCACAAAATAATGGATTTTTCGGTCACTAAATAACGGAATGGCCCCATTTAACTTTTAAAACCTTTGTCAAAGGCTAAAGGCTGAAAAATTGACTTCAAATCAAGCACACTCTTCCGGGTGTAGGTTGACGACAGGTGTGATGCAGTACTTTTGTCAATAGTTTAATTGATCAAATTTATACATTTTTTTTACGATCAAATTACGCAAGAAACCAATATTATGGCAGTAATCCTTGCTATTCATACGAAAACAGCTTCAAAACTAAGTTCCATTGATATTATACACCGTTTTTGATGCATCTTTGTTTACCACCACTATAGGAACACAATACGACGACTATAGGAACCATACCACCATTATAGGTACAACGAAGCAGTCACAAAGATATGTATTTTTTCGTAAATTTGATGTATTTCATTGTAAAAATGGTTGTGATTGCGAAGATTAAACATATTCCAATTGGTATGTGTTAAAATATTCAGAAATTGTCCTTCCTGACACTTTAACTCCATTAAAACTCATCGGCACCACTACAAATTGCACCACTATTGGTACATAGTGGTACATATTTTATTTTTTTAAAACTATATTTTGTGAATGAACCTTGTGAATGTTATAAAGCCTATAAAAAGTTATAATAACACTTTTTTAAAATTCGGTAAAAAATGCATTTCTATGAAACCATCCTAAAATATGTTATTTGTATTTTGCGATGATGTTTAGTTAGTTAGTAAGTTGATTTATTTCCATATTTATAAGATGTTCATACATTTGCTCCGTCATATTTTACTATAATGGGCCCGAAATAAGCTTCTCTCCTCTTTGATGTGATTGATTTAGGTAGCTGTAGGCTGATTTTTCGCTGCTTTGCTTAGCTTATACAGTCAGGAACGAAAAATTATAACGGAAAAGTGCTTTGCAAAAAATCCTAATGTGAAAGAAGAAATTAACGTAACACTATTCTAAACTTAAAAATAAATTTTACACACTAAATTTGCTAGTAATATTTACAATCTAAATTAGATTTACGTCTTAACTCTAACTGGCTAAATGCATAATTCTCTCCGAAATGGATGTGTGTTAAATGAGCATTTTACATTATTTATAAATTTTAACAATGATAATTTACAGGATATTGTGGATATATTACAATCTATGAGCAATTGAGAAATGAGCAAACTTTAAGAAATTTGTTTTGTATTCTTTGAAGTGTCAACTTATGATAATCCGCACAATTTGACCATACTGGTGAAGCGTAAATTATATATGGGAGTTTTAATTCTCTGTACAAAATAACTTATTTTTTTAAATTAAGTTTTGATTTCCTATTGAGGAAAATAAAGAGTTTCTTAGAGAGTTATTTTGTTTCCTATGAAACAACAAAGCGTCTTCAACATGTTTTCGCATTTAACACTCAAGATGTTTGTGTGAGTTTTGAATGTCAGTCGTTTGTCTAGACAGGGTAAACGTACCTATAGTGATGGTAGTACCAATAGTGGTGGTATTGCACTAAAATGTGTTGCACACAATAAATTAAAAGTAATTAAGTTATTTACGTTAGTGTCAAATGATCTCTGGCCTTTCACAAAGGGTTTAAAAGTTAAATGGGGCCATTCCGTTACATAGTGACCGAACAATCCATTATTTTGTGTCAACATTTTTCCAAAATCCATAAGATTTCATAACGAAACTCATATTTCTATTAACGTTCTAAAAGACCACATAACCACGCAATTAATAGTTTTCAACATAACTGTTATTTAATGTTATTGTTTTACTATAATTATTTGCCTTTTGACCATATTTATGCATTTTTAAATGTTTATTACCATAGTGCCATTACAGGTACGTAAAATAGGCATGTTCCTATAGTGGTCTTAGTTATAAAATCAATAAAAACACGACATTTTAGATTTTTTTCGACCATTTGACTTGTCGTACAGTTTTCATTGATATAAGCAACACAAATGTGTTTTGTGTAAGTAATTTACCAAACAAAGGCCTAAATTCGCTTTTTTGGCTGAGTGAAAAATCGGCCACAAATCAAGCTTTCTCTTCTGGGTGTGGATTGACGACAGGTCAACCGGGTGTGGGTATTTTCATCAACCAAATTCATACATGTTTTACGATCAAATTATGTAAGAAATCGAAATAATGGCAGTAATCCTTGCTATTCATACGAAAACAGCTTCAAAACTAAGTTCCATTGATATTATAAACTGTTTTGGAGGTATCTTTGTTTACCACCACTATAAAAACACAATACGACAATTATAGGAACCATACCATCATTATAGGTACAACGAAGCAGTCATAAAAATATGTATTTTTTCGTAAATATGATGTGATTTATGGCAAAAATGATTGTGATTGCAAAGATAAAACATATTCCAATTGCTACGTGTTAATATATTCAAGAATTTACCTTCCTAACAATTTAAATCCATAAACACATTTGTACCACTACAATTTGTACCACTATTGGTACATTTACCCTATTCTCCCGAATATTTGATAAAATCCTTCCATCCAATTGGATTATTGTTGATCATGGGTCTAGAATTGGGTAGCTTACGATGGCAAGTATTTCGCGTGAAGAATTAAGCTTCGGTTGTCGTTTCGTTTAACTTGAATTTCCATTTTTTGCAGTATCGCGCGTACTTCTTTAGGCCAATGTCAAGATTTTTAATAATGGCTTTTGGATTGTTAGCGGTAAATGACAATGCAAAATCATCTGCATATAAGTATTGCTCGCAGTTGCTCATTATTGGAATGTCCGATATGTATATGTTAAATAATAATGGTGACAGTGTGCTGCCTTGGGGTACACCTGCCAACGGTGTGTATGGGTTCGATGTGAAATGTGCTACGGGAATGTTGGTCTGCCGGTTAGCGATAAATGAATGTATTATATTGATTAGATATCTTGGATAGTTAAATCTTATGAGTTTTTAGACTAGCCCTTCATGATATATAGAATCGAATGCTTTTTCAGAATCAAGCAGCAACACTCCGGTTGAGTTAAGTGTTGTCTATTGTGTTTGATGTTTTTGGTCATCCTATTGACTTGATGAGTGATGGAAAAGGAAGGGCGGAAACCAAACTAATTGTTGAGAATTATATTGTTGCTATTAGAGTGAGCAGCTATTCGTTTTTCTAAAAGTTTTTCGAATATATTTCCCATACAACAGAGAAAGCTAATTGGTGTGTAGTTCTTTAGAACGCTATGATCTTTACCCGTTATTGGAATAGTAGACTTGACTAAAAAAAAAAGACTTGAGAAAACAGAAAAAAAGACTCCATAAAATGTTCCGTCAACATAAGAACGAGGTCAATAGAAGAATATTTATTAAAGCTGCCCGTCTGTACCAGACACTTAATCGCCGAGCCTAAGCCAACTACGTAAGAAAAATAGAAAACCGATTTAAAAGGGATCCAAGAACGTTTTTTAGTTTTGCTCGACAAAAACGAGATAGTAACAGACTTCCATCAATGATGCTTCTGAACGGAAGATCGTACACCGGTAATGTTGAAATCAGTCAAGCATTTGCTGATTACTTTTCATCAACATACGTGAGTAACTCGCCACCAGTCACTAATGCTGTTACGTCCAACCTGATGCTGCCGACATTCCTCTTCCTGTTCTGTCTGAAGCTGACATTGCCTCGGCTATCAACGAGTTGAAGCTTTCATTCGCTACTGGGCCTGACGCTATACCCAGTGCTATTTTCAAATGCTGCAGAGATGCTTTAACTCCTGTCTTGACCACATGGTTCAACAAGTCTTTGCAGCAGAAACGCTTCCTTCAAGCATGGAAATCTTCATTCATGTTCCCGGTTTACAAAAATGGAAATAGAAATGACATATGTAATTACCGTGGTATTTATATGTTATGTGCAGTCAGCAACATTTTTGAGATCACCATTTCGAAACACCTATCAAGTGGTTTTAAAAATATAATCTCCAATGATCAGCACGGCTTTCTACCTAACCGCTCAATTGAAACAAACCTTCTCTCTTTATTGAGCACCTGCTATCCTGCAATAGACAATGGTAAACAGGTAGACGTAATCTACACCGACTTCAGTGCTGCCTTTGACTCCGTAAATCACTCAATGCTAATTTCAAAACTATCAAGCTACGGAGTAAATGGGGCGCTAGTTCATTGGCTCTCCTGTTATTTAAGTGATAGGCATATAACAGTGAATATTTCCTCCTCTATATCTGCACCATTCACCAACACGTCCGGGGTCCCACAAGGCAGTATTCTCGGACCTATTCTTTTTAACATTTTCATAAACGATGTTATTTATGTTATACCAGATTGCGAAAAATTGTTTTATACAGATGATATGAAAATGTTTCTACCGATTTCAGATCAAACCTATTGTTTTACTCTTCAAAAATGCTTAGCTCGATTTAACTCATGGTGTAATTCAAATTGTATGCGTCTCAACATATCTAAATGCTCTGTTATATCCTACACTAGAAAAAGAACCCCCATTGTTTACGATTATAAAATTGATGATAGATCAGTGCCGCGTAAAAATGTGATTCGCGATTTAGGCGTCCATTTAGATAGCAGACTAACGTTACAGAACCACTATGAAGCAATACTTTCAAAAGCCTTCCGTTTGTTAGGATTCATTTTGCGTGTTGCGAAAGACTTCAAAGATCCATTCAGTATAAAAGCTCTGTATTGTGCAATTGTCCGTCCTACCTTAGAATTCGCTAGTATTATTTGGACTCCGACACAGCAATATTTAATAGATAGGCTAGAATCGGTCCAACGCAAGCTCACTCGTTCATTGTTTTACCATCTCCCGTGGTCTCGTAATTCTGTTTGTCCCTCTTACCGTACAAGGTGCCTGTTATTTGGACTAGAACCTCTGCAACATAGAAGAAAGACGGCGCAGTGCTTATTTATACACAAACTTGTTACCGGATCTTTAGACGCCCCGTCAATTCTGAGTAAATTGAACTTTCAGGCCCCCAGTAGAATGTTAAGAACCAGGACATTATTTAACATATAATTCAGATCGACTAATTTTGGATCTAACGATCCTTAAAAATGATAAGTGCCTATAACTCGCTAGGAAACAATGTCGACTTGAACTCAAACTTAAACAATTTACAGACCTTTTTACATAGCTTACAGGGTTTCCCACGATTTATTGGTTGATTCCCATCAATTTTTGGTGGGTTCCCATGTTTGTTTGGTGCGTTCCCACGATTTTTTGGTCGTTTCCCAGATTTTTTTGGTGCAATTGTATTGAAATCCAATCGAAAAATACCAATAAATTATGGGAACGAACCAAAAATCTATGGGATACGACCAAAAAATCGTGGGAACGCACCAAAAAATCATGGGAACTGACCAATAAATCGAGGGAAACCCTGTAATATGACGCTTCCACAGTTTATGTTGTTTTTTTATTTTTATATGGTTGATTGACAGTTAAACTTGTTATGTTTTTTGATGCGTTTTTGTTAGCACTGTTCTTTAGCATTAACTATAGAAATAAGTATGTTATGTAAGCTTATGCCAGCTGGATAACTTTCGGAATAAATAATAATAATAATAATAATAATAATAATAAAAGTAATAACTTTAGCTATTTTTCAAGTTTTTGGAAAGCAACCAAGTTTCAGACAACCATTAAGTATAACGTTTAGGCAAATTATGGCTTTCCTGGATAACCTTTTGATTCCATGATTATTTACCTGTTCGTGTCCTTTAGATTTTTATGGTTTTTAGTTGTCGTAAAATTATATCAATTTCATTCTGTCGCCAACTACGAAGCGAATCGGACGTTCTCGATACGCGCTCCAGGTGGATGATTACGACCAAAGTCAAGCCACTGACCCCACCATACACACCACGAAGATTTACGAACGCTTAGTTGAACGTGAAGCGATCTGTGCTTTATGTGCGTAATAAGCGTACAGTGCGTAGTGTACTGTGTTAAGTGTGTGTAGTGTATGTGATTGTCCGTGTGTTACCCGTTTGAGAGTGTTGAGCGACAATACAGGTGCATACGGCACGCATCTCTTGTGCTCGCATTTTTGTGCGTTGGCATCTCGCGCGCTCGCATTTGGAAGAGCGCGTTCTCCTCTCATTTGTCCTGTGTTCGGTAAGAGCTCCTCTCTTATCCTACTATCCTTGTCCTTCACGCGGTTGAATTGTTGGATCGGGCTTTTCCATGGAGGCGGAGCCCATGGATGAATCCGACGAAGGCTTCAGTACAGTGAAGCGTAAAAGTTCCGACCCAGGGCAGATAGCGAAGAAAAAGGTTTCTAATGAACCTTTAGCCCCAACATCGCGAGATGCTACCTCCAAAGAGGAGGTAAAACCAAGGGCAAAAGCGTACCACACTTCTTTTAACAGAGCACTAAAAGTGTTCTTCATGCCCCGTAACAAGCCGCTTGATGTTAGATCGATCACAGCATCGATCTACAAGAAATTCCCAGGTGTTTTGGACGTTATTCGACTGCATCCTAAAAAGTTGCGTGTCACCGCAAAGGACCGGGTGCAAGCCAATGCTATCGTGGCTGATCCGGACGAGGCGGAGGATTACCGGGTGTATATTCCCGGGGGATTGGTGGAAGTCATCGGTGTGGTAGATGACTTTGAATACCCCTTAGAGGATATCCTTCAGTACGGACAAGGGGCATTCCTTTACCAATCCTTGCCTCATGTCAAGGTCCTCGAAGTGAAAAAAATGTACGCTTCGAAAATTTTTGACGAAAAGAAGGTGGTCCGTGAGACTTTCTCACACCGGATCACTTTCGAGGGAACTGTACTGCCGAACACGTTGTACTCCGAGGGTCTGCGGGTACAGTATCGGACAGAATGATAGGACCCTAGTGTTTTCAACGCAGCATGCACCCGTTGGGACAGGTTTATGTGTGGTTTGTGTGTTTGTGTTTGTGTGTGTGTGCATGTGTGTGTATGTGTGTATGTAAATGTGTGTGTGTGTGCATCTGTGTGTGTGTGTGGGTGTGTATGTATGTTTGAATGTGTATTGGTGTGTGTGTGTTTGTTTCACAAGTATGTCGTTTCGGATAGATTTGTTAGTAGTTTTTTTGTGTTTTGGGTTAGGTTTTTGTTGTAATTAGCAGGACCACCGCCCTCGCCAGCAGTGATCCCCATTCAAAAATGCAATAAGCTCAGTTTTTGATCTTATTGCCGTCGCCCACGATGACATTTATCATGCGTTGACGCATCGACATCACCAGATTCTGGATCGTTTTAGGTGGAATTTTGCTCCACACCTCTTGCATGTGATCGAAGAGGTGATCCAGATCTTCCGGTATGTTTTTACCCAGCCTCTTCTTGAATATTGCCCAGAGGTTCTTAATGGGATTGAGATCCGGGCTAAGGGCTGGCCACTTCATTGTTTTGACATTGTTGTCAGCAAGCCAAGTTTGACAGTCCCGGAAGTATGCTTAGAATCGTTGTCTTGCATAAACATCCAAGACCGAGGAAGGTTCTTCCTAGCATGCGATAGCAAATGAGTATCAAGAATGTCTCGATACCCAAAACGATTTAAATTACCGTGGATTCGAACCAACGGACCCATCCCATAGTAGGAGAAGCATCCCCACACCATGAGACTACCACCGCCATGCTTGAAAGTTTTGAAGCAGTACTTCGGATCAAG
This sequence comes from Anopheles coluzzii, assembly GCF_943734685.1. NCBI lineage: Eukaryota > Metazoa > Arthropoda > Insecta > Diptera > Culicidae > Anopheles > Anopheles coluzzii. The sequence goes on from NC_064669.1 coordinate 21,856,413, forward strand.
AGCACAATTAACAGGGCGCCGAACCAACCTGCGTCCGTCCGACCCCTGTCGATTGAATTTCGACTCGTCTGACCACAAAACCCTGCGCCAATCCTCCTCATCGAAGAACATGTGCTCAATTGCAAATAACACCCGTGCGTTTTTATGCGCAGGTGTTAAATTGGGCACTTTGCGTGGCACTCGCGCGAGTAGCCCGGCACTGACCAATCTTCGCTGAACTGTTCTCGGCGTCACCGCCAATTTCAGTCTGCCTCGGATCTCTGGTGCCGAGCTAAACGGATGTTTCTTCGATATGTTTACGATCTTACGGTCTTCCTCCGCCGTGGTCTTCCGAGGACGTCCGGGTGACTTGCGCGTTTCGGTTGTCCGAAGCGCGTTTGCCACAAAGGTGCGCGATCGTTCCATCACGAACTCGATCGTTCTGCGCTTAATGCCAGCAGCCGCCATTCGCTTAATGATATGGCGCTGATAATCGGTACAATGTTTACCTCGACCCATTGTTACTAAAATTGCTTGCTTAGACCGTCAAGAACACACTGGTTAAAAACTTGGACACGACTGATGCCGTGCACTGCCTGCGTTCTGCTTTTATACGCGATGAATCACATCGTTGTCGAGCAGCAAAAAAGCGTATTGATAAAAACTATCAATGAGTAAGCGAGTGAGCATCTACCCATTCCAAACCAGAACAGGCCAACGAAAAACGCTCATTGAAAAGAACACCTGCGCTCTTGCTCAATGCACACACAAAGTTTCCCATGCGCACACAACGTTTAACGCAGAGATGCACGCATGCCTTTCAATGGCGTGCACTGGTGAAACACCTGTGAGGGAATGCCGAGTTCATTGCTATTGTGCGCGTTTTCATTTCGCACCGGTGTCGTATTCACATTCATGAAACAGCACACCTGCGTTCTCGTCCGAGGAACAAGCGCTGCTGTCGATGCAAACTTTAGCTTTTATCCAAGTGTGAACACACGCTGTTTCACATGATAACACACATAAACAGAATGCTTGCAACGCAATATGAAACCATGTCAAGCTACGTTTCTTCAGACAAAAACCCGCACACACACACACACACACACACACACACACACACACACACACACACACACACACACACAAACACAAGTAACGTGGCAAAACAAGTGCACGGTGCGTTGAAAACACCAGGGTTCTATCTTAATGTCCGATACTGTACCCATCCGTCGACCCTTTGTTACAAAGGTGGCAACCTGCTCTAAATGCAGCCAGATTGGGCATTCCGAGCCCTACTGTACCAACGCTGTTAGGTGCGGTAAGTGCAAAGGACCGCATTCTACGACAGAATGCAAGGCTGACACCCAAAAGTGCGTCCATTGCAAACAGGAATGGCACGGGTGTCTACTTGCACAATGTACCGCAAAAAGCAGGCCGAGCATAAAAAAGCAGTCCTTTATAATTCAACGAGGTCATTCGCCGTTGTTTTGAAGATAACCTCGGAAGTGAATCCGTTCGATACACTCTCACTTTTTCAGGGTAATGAACCGTTGTCTAATCTGGTCCCTCTAACAGGAGTGAAAAGATCAATTACACCGAGGCTGTCAATCAAAGGGATCCGGAAAAACAAAATTGTTCCCCCTATAAAGGGACTTCGACGTCACGTTAATGCGACCCAACGCCAATCCCGGGGTCCCATGCCCCCACGTGATGTTCGTACTCGTCCACCTTCCCGTCACCCTCCTAATCTTAGCAATCTGCCTTTTCCTAGTGAACCCAGATCTTTCTCCAGGCAATCCCTCCCAAGCCTGACAGAGATTTGGCCCTCCTAGACTCCTTTTCCCTCCTGGAACCCCTTTCCGGGCTGTTCCCTTTGGCATTTCCTTTCCCTTTGGCATTTCAAGAGGTATGGACAGGCAATGGTTATCAAATTGGCCATGTCTAAGTATGATGGTCCGCTTGGATGATTAATGCCTCCAATGATATACTATACTACAATGGAACTGCAGAAGTTTGTTGGGAAAAATTGATTCTATAACTCTTGTGTGTGAGTTATCAATTAACATTTATTGCGTCCTGTCTCAATAACGGTCAGCGACCAAAGAGATCGAGCTAAGGGCCGCATGTCCTTAGTTCCCTAATTCTCACTCCGGTTGGCCGGTTGGAACCATGGCCTAACTCGATTCAGTGGAAGGTTGAGGTGCACAGCGACAGGTAGCGTACCTGCTATAATTTGTTGCCTGCTAGGCGAAGATCGCTAGAACTGGTCTAACGCGAATCGAACGGTTAGAACTGGTCTAACGCCGTAACGGTCACTACAGAACCCCCCACCAGTGACGGAGTCACGAGATGAAATTGATATGAGCGTTAAAGGCGAAATCGCACCTCTCCAACCACCTCTCCACTCTGCCTGATCTTTGGTATGCTTGACGAGCGGTATGCTGGTTTCAGGCGATCTATTGAGATAGACTCGTTTTTCCTTTCCTATTGATTATAAATTTTTTTCTGAAACGCCGAACCACGTCGAATGGTCCTTCGTAAGGAGCTTGCAGTCCAGTTTTAACTTTGTCCACTCGTGCAAAAACTTGTTCGCAATCATTTAGATTTTTAGGAACATAGGGAGTGATCGAAGTTTTTTGTGTAGTGGCTGTAGGCTTCAAAGTTTGAAATGCCTTTTTCAGATTAACGATGAAGTCAGGGAGATCTTCTGAGTTGTTTTTAGAGAATGGTACAGATACTTCAGCTGGGAGCCTAAGGCTCTGGCCGTACACCATCTCTGCTGGTGATCCCTTAATGTCGTCTTTAAAAGACAGCCTAATACCTAACAAGACCAATGGTAATCGTCTCATCCATCGAATGGAGTCTTCACTTGCCATGATAGCACCTTTTATTTGTTGGTGAAATCTTTCGACCATCCCATTTGATTGTGGGTGGTATGCTGTGGTCTTAATGTGATGGGCCCCAAGGAGCTTGGTTAGCTCCTGAAATAGTTTAGAGATAAATTGTCTTCCACGGTCTGTTGTGATGGTTTCAGGGCATCCAAAACGCGAGACATAATTGTCGACAAATGTTTTTGCGATGGTAGCTGCTGACATATCTGCCATTGGATAGCACTCTGGCCATCTTGTAAATCTATCTACTATTGTGAGTAGGTGGCACATGTCTTCCGAAGGAGGTAGAGGACCAACGATGTCGATGTGGATGTGGTCAAACCTGCCTTTTGGAATATCGAAAGTTTCCAATGGCAAGTGAGTATGGCGTGTTATTTTGGCTTTTTGGCATCCAATACAGGCACGTGTCCAATCTCCCACGTCCTTGTTCATGGATGGCCAAAAATAACGATCGGTTATAAGCTTTCTAGTAGCCCGAATGTCAGGATGTGAGTTATTGTGGAGGATTTGGAATGTAAGCTTGCGCAGAGACAAGGGAACATACACGCGTTGTCTTCCTCTCGAAGACTCTATAAATAGCTTAACATTGTTTGAAGATATTTGTGTCAGTTTATATTTAGTTTTTCTGTTCTGTTTTTCCAACCATATTTTTAAATGTGAATCTTTCTTTTGCTCTTTTGAGAAAGTTTGATCCGTTAACGCCGTTATGGAATCCATGCCCCCAATCCTAGATAAGGCGTCCGCTACTACATTGCTCTCTCCCCCAATGTACTGTATGTCAGATGTGTACTGGGAGATGAAGTCGAGATGTCGACTTTGTCGCGGAGACTTTTCAGCCTTGGATTTTAACGCCATTTTTAGAGTTTTGTGGTCTGTTAACACCGTAAAGTCTCTCCCTTCGAGATAATGCCGAAAATGTGTGATTCCTAGGAAAATGACAAGTAGTTCTCTAGCAAAGGTTGAGTATCTCTGTTCGGTTGGTGTTAGTGTTTTTGAGAAAAACGCCAATGGTTGACTTTCACCATTAAGATTTTGTTGTAGTACTGCACCAACTGCATAGTTAGAAGCGTCGGTAGTGAGAGAATAGTTGGCATTACTCTGTGGATGAGCTAACATGGTTGCATTTGATAGGTCATGTTTTACTTGAAGTACTGCTTGTTCACATTCTTTTGACCATTCAAAATTTTGTTTACTCTTTTTGCCATTGTGCTCAGCGATGAGTTGATACAAGGGTCTCAACTTATCGGAAACCTGTGGAATAAATCGATGGTAGTACTTTTTCATTCCTACCCATCGCTGAAGTTGTTTAACGGATGACGGAGAGGGAAATTTTGTAATGACCTCTACCTTAGAAGAAGAAGGAGTTATTCCTTTTTCAGAAATGTTGTGGCTAAGGAAATCCAACGATGATACGCCAAGAACACATTTAGATGACTTTATTTTTATGTCATGACTAGCCAGCCGATGGAACACTTTATGTAAATGTTCAATGTGCATTTCATTCGTCGGACTAGCTATAAGGATGTCGTCAATATAGACAAACACAAATTCCAGATCTCTGAAAATGCTATTCATGAATCTTTGGAAAGTTTGGCTCGCGTTCCTTAGACCAAATGGCATTCTTAGGAACTCAAACAATCCGAATGGAGTGGTGATAGCAGTTTTGTGGACATCTTCCTCGGCAATAGGAATAAGGTGGTACGCCCGTACAATGTCCAATTTTGAGAAAAATTTGCACCCATGCAAGTTCATGGTGAAATCTTGCACGTATGGTATGGGATATCGGTCGGGTGTGGTTATGGCGTTCAGTCGTCGATGGTCGCCACATGGTCGCCAGTCGTGATCTGCTTTGGGAACCATATGCAGTGGCGAAGAAGCTGGAGAAGAATAAGGCCGGCAAATAACTAAGTTCAGCATATGCTGAAACTCTGCCTGGGCAATCTTAAGTTTCTTCGGTTCCAGACGACGAGGCTTAGCAAATGGTAGAGAGCCTTTTGTTTCAATGTAGTGTGAAACAGAATGACTGACTGGTGTGTTGTAGTCAGGGGGCTCGATCAACGAAGGGTATTGTCGTAAGACTTCACCGAACTCATTTGCTTCCACAGAAAAATGTTTTGGTGTGGGAGTGTCCACTGTCGCTATAGTAGCTTTTGACACAAGATTTGTGGTTGGATCAATTAGGCGCCGTTCCTTAAGATCAACTAATAAACCGTGTTTATGAATAAAGTCAGCTCCTATTATAGGACGATGCACCGCTGCTATAACGAAAGTATAAGTGAAAGACCGCCTCAATCCCAGAGATACCTGTATTAACTTGGTGCCATATGTAGCAATGGTACTGCCATTGGCTGCAGCTAATATGTGGTCAGTTGGTTTGGCTACAGTGCCTACCAAATTTTGTGGAATGACGGATACGTCAGCTCCGGTATCTATAAGAAATGTGAATAAAGTAATCTCATCATTGATGAAGAGACGACGTGAGGAGCTTAAAATTGCTCGTGGGCTATCCGTCAACGCTTCGGAGCAAATTAGTTTTTTTGAAGAGATAAATTGTTCCATCCCTGCGTTGAATGAAAATTGCAAGGATTGATACACTTTTTCGCGTACCGTCCATATTTGTGGTGGTACCAACATAGTGGACCTTCTCCCTGTTGTGAGGGTGTGTTGTTCCTATTTCGCGATTTTGAGCGTTTTCTCTGTCGTCCCCTCCGCTGATGATTAGAATTGACAGCCATTTGGTGAATCATGTATCGCAGCTCCGATATTTCTTGACGAATATCGTCAGTCACATAATTGTGCGAAAAATGCTTTGGGTTATATTCAATTGCAGAAACGCTACCTGAATTGGTGCATTCCCAGAGTCTATCAGCGATTTTCATTTGCTCATCGTGGTCCTTAGAATCGACTGCTACCTCAATGGATTTGGGTAATCTCGATTTCCACAACTTTTGTATAAGTGTAGCAGAGATATCAGCCGAACCACCCGCGAGCTGCACCATGTGCCGATAAAGCTCGGATGGTGACCTGTCACCCATCTCTACGTGATATAAAAGTTTCGAAAGTCGGGCCTCCTCACTGGTTGAAAGGCGACTTAAAACCTGTTCCTTCAAATGAGTGTATGGTGTTTTTTCATGTGCCTTGATAACATCCTTAGCGAAAGTTTGCTTAGGAAGAGCGCCTATTAGATACGAGTATCGGGTACGCTCCCTTGTAATTTGAGATACCTCAAACTCAGCCTCCGCCTGAGCAAACCAAATTTCAGGCATATCATCCCAGAATGGGGGTAGCTTGGTGGCGATGCGCTCTACCTGTGGCACTGATGTGGGGTTGTGCGCCGTGCTGGCACTAGGCCTCTCAACCTCCCGTTCTAATGTCATGTTATACAATTCAAATTTTATGTGTATGTGAATTAAGATAAAAATTTAACGCAAAAAAAATATAATGAAAATTTAAGCGAGTAATAAAAATATAAAGGAAATACGATAATGGAAAAAAATATACCAGAAAATGAAATTGAACAATAAAAATAAGATAAAAAATCTAACTGCTAATCCTAGCACTATCTTAATCTTAATATTCTTATAATATAGTAATATATGATTGGATCTCAAGATCGAAAAGTGCGTGAGAAAAAAAAATATAAACAGGATAAAAAGGAACGTGCTCACCGCCAATTGTTGAATCACCGAGTAGATGTTTCCCTTAACCGTATGCTTCAACGGTTACCCCGCTGCCGGGAGATGCAGCGATGGTGTTCAGCGGTTGTTCCGCTCCTGGAAGATGCTGTGATGGTCTTCAGTGGTCACACCGCCGTTCCGATGGTGATGCGACGGTCTTCAGCGGTAACACCGCCGGTCCGATGGTGATGAGATGGTTCGCAGCGGTAACACTGCCGTTCCGATGATGATGTGACGATCTTAGCGGTAACACCGCCGGTCCGATGGTGATGAGATGGTCTTCAGCGGTAACACCGCCGTTCCGATGATGATGTGACGATCCCTGCCGTTGTGAGCTGCTGCTTGCCGCTCTCCCGCGCTGTCGAACTTGTAGGATATCGTGCCGATCGTCGACCTGTAGATCACTTCCTTGTCCTTAAATGTCTCGCTCTCGTTCAACTGCGATGCACTGGACGTACTGCGACGCATGTACCGAGGTGTGTCGATCTGTGTGTGCGACGACAATGCAATTGCCTCGTGGTACTTGGTGTTGCCAACGGAGGATGCGATGATGATTAGCTCTCCTCGTGCGTCACTGGTGTGTAGGTGTGCGTAGCGTGCACTTAGTACGTAATACGTAAGTAACCTCGTGGTCGCCGCTCGTCGACGGATTTCCGATGAAGTACCGTATCCGTGCGCATGAGGTTGCGAGGTGTGTAAGTGTGCGTAGCGTGCACTTATTACGTACCTTACCTCGTAAATGCCGTTGCCGGGGGAATCTGCGATGCTGGGCAGAATCCGTGCGCTGGATGTACCTTTTTGTCAGCGTGTGTGTAGCGTACGCTGAATATGTACTAACGTACGTTCTTTCTTTGCTGCTGCCGGAGAATTTCGCGTGAATGAAGAGCCGTTCAGCTGAAGCAGCGTGTGCCCGTGTGACGTGAGCGCGGCCGTTAACCTGCCGTCCTAGCTGTATCAGCGTGTGCTCGTGTATATCGTGAGCACGGCTTTTACACGTGGCGTCACCGCTATCGCAATGTATCCACTCTAACGAGTGTTAGGATTTTTTTGCGCGCCGATTAGTGTTTGCCGTATGTCTACTCAGTTGGCGTAGAGAAGACAAAAAATAACTGCTTTTTCACTTCACTGCACAAACACAAGCTACTTTATTTCACTCGTCGGGGTCACCACTTATAACTCTTGTGTGGGAGTTATCAATTAACATTTATTGCGTCCTGTCTCAATAACGGTCAGCGAGCAAAGAGATCGAGCTAAGGGCCGCATGTCCTTAGTTCCCTAATTCTCACTCCGGTTGCCAACGCAGTTGGCAACCATGGCCTAACTCGATTCAGTGGAAGGTTGAGGTACACAGCGACAGGTGGCGTACCTGCTATAATTTGTTGCCTGCTAGGCGAAGATCGCTAGAACTGGTCTAACGCGAATCGAACGGTTAGAACTGGTCTAACGCCGTAACGGTCACTACAATTCTTTTAAAGCAGCTGTGTCAAACTCAATTCATAAGAGGGACGCAAGTAAAGATTTTCAGTGATTCGTGGGCCGCAAAGTTGAGAATAAAAAATATATCTCAATATTCATATAAAATACTGTTTAAAATCATTATTGTTAAACAAATTGACTTTTTGTAATCCTCGCTTCAAATCCGGAATAGTTTTTTATTTACAAATTTGCTATGTTTTTTTTTATTGTGCACTTTTTTATTTAAAAAAAAGTTTAATGTACTTTTAAAGTCACATGCGTTGTTTTCATCCTTATTATTAAAATAGGAAATTTCTCATTAGTCGCATTCTAACACGGTACTTCTGTTAGAAAATATCACTCAACCACACTTTTTCACTGAGGTAGGGGAAGTCTACCAGCCTGTTGCGAATCTTTTTCAAGCCATCCGAGCTATCCACCGCTGGATGAATAACAAAAATATTTGCATGCAATTTTTTGATAGATCAAGAGAAAAATTGTAAAAAAACGTGTTTAAACAATATTTTTCGCTAATTTCCAAGTTCGAAGGGGTATATACCATATACCACGGTGGTATGGAGGCATTTATTACAAGAACCCATATTTTACGAATAATTTTGTTAAATTACGATAATTTTATCTGATGAAGATTCATGGTGTGTGATCCCATAAAGATTGGCAAATCTTGTTTTGCACTTGAAGGGAGATGATTCGCGAATTGAGGTATGGACTGTGTGAGCTAATCTATTAATAAGCTATGTATCGCACGACTTCGGCATTTCGATTATTTTAATTCTTAATCTAAATACTTTAGGCTTAAGCGTTATCATATCATTTTGGTTTAGATTTTTGGGGAGGTTCAAAAGTACATTAATTCGTCTAGCAAAATGTGGGGTACACAAAATTCCAACTTGGCTACAATCATTTTTTTTAAAATTGATGGTGGCATGATTATGACAAAAAAAAACAGAAGTGGCTCCAATCGAACATCAATGATGTAACATTATAAGGTTGGAGCCGTGCAAATCGGAGAAATTCGGAGCCGAATGAATGTGAGAATCAGTTTAACACCAAAAGAAGAAGATTTGTGGCTTTCGTTTAGTTCAGTTTATTTATTCTCCAATTCGCACGTCCTTCACCTTCGACATTTCGCGTTGAACTGACCTCTCGACCCAGCAGCGCGCGCCGCTTAAATTCCTTCCTTCGCTCACTCGGCGCTCGCCACGATATCGCTATATCTTTTCCCTACTTCACATGAATCCTTTACTTGGCACTCGGGGGCATTGAGATGATCAAATTCGGTGGGACCGACCGGATCCATTTCTCACTGTAGATTAGCCGCTCCGTGCGACAACCGATGACTCCAACAGTTCCGAATGGCTTTAAACGGCTCTATAGGATTCGGACGGCACCGAACGGAACTGTTGGTTTGATTTGGCCGGATTCGAAGTTGTTATAGCTAAGATCGAAAATGGTTTTGAGTCGTGGATGCGATTCTGACAATCCATCATTAGTTGTTGCGAAGTTTCCAAGTGTGTGTCAAGTTATTTCAAGTTATTTTCATTACTTTTTCGTTGGTAGAAGGTAGTCGCAAATCTAGTTTTCCATATAGAATGTGCAATCGAGTGTGCACAATACTATGTTAATATTCAGAATTTAATCGAAACATAATACCGACTGAGTTTGCATTCAATTCAATGTTTCTTAAGGGTCTCTATTGTTCTGTACGATTGTGTAGAATAAGTTTATGAGATGTTATGGGTACATTCATGTTAGATTCGATTAATATACCATCTAAATGATAGTTCTTCTCTGGAAAATTAAATTAAATTACACTTCGACAAATAGTAGGGTAAATGTACCAATAGTGGTTCAATTTGTGGTGGTGCAGATGTATTTTAATGGATATAAACTGTCAGGAAGGACAATTTCTGAATATTTTAACACATAACAGTTGGAATATGTTTTATCTTCGCAATCACAACCATTTTTACCATGAAACACGTCATATTTACGAAAAAATACATATTTTTGTGATTGCTTCGTTGTACCTATAATGGTGGTATGGTTCCTTTAGTCGTCGTATTGTGTTCCTATAGTGGTGGTTAACAAGGATGCCTCAAAACAGTTTATAATACCAATGGAACTTCGTTTTGAAGCTGTTTTCGTATGAATAGCAAGGATTACTGCCATTATTTCGATTTCTTACATAATTTGATCGTAAAACATGTATGAATTTGGTTGATGAAAATATTGACTAAAGTACTGAAAGTATTGACTGAAGTAACTGTCGTCCACCCAAACCCAGAAGAGTTTGCTTGATTTGAAGTCGATTTTTCACTCAGCCAAATAAGCGAATTATGGCCTTTGTTTGGTAAATTTCTTACAGAAAACTCATTTCTGTTGCTTATTTTAATGAAAACAGTACGACAAGTCAAAAATGTCGTAAAAAAATCTAAAATTACCTGTTTTTATTGGTTTTAGAACTAGGACCACTATAGGAACATGCCTGTTTGGTGAACCAATAATGGCACTATCGTAAAAAACACTTAAAAATACGTAAATATGGTCAAAAGCCAATGAATTTGAATAAAACAACATCATTTGATAACAATTATGTTAAAAAACTAATAATTGCGTTGTTATGTGGTCATTTAGAACGTTAACAAAAATATGAGCATCGTTATGAAATCCTAAGGATTTTGGAAAAAATGTTGATACCTTTTACAAAATAATGGATTTTTCCGTCACTAAGAAACGGAATGGCCCCATTTCATTTTTAAATCCTTTGTAAAAGGCTAGAGAACATTTCACACTATCGTATAAAACTTAACTACTATTAATTTATCGTATGAGACGCATTTTAGTGCAATACCACCACTATTGGTACTAGCACCACTATAGGTACGTTTATCCTAATAATAGTTTTTTGGTTTATAGTGATTTTAGCAATTCTCAAAATATACTCGCGGATTCAGCATTGAGCAATGTGTGTGTGTGTGTGTGTGTGTGTGTGTGTGTGTGTGTGTGTGTGTGTGTGTGTGTGTGCGTGTGTGTGTGTGTGTGTGTATTCGAGTGCGCGGGGTTTTGTCTTAAGAAACGTAGCTTGACGGACGAAAACGCAGGTGTGCTGGTTGATGAATGTGCATACGCAGCGATGCGAAATGGACACGCGCACAAGAGCAATGAACTCGGCATTCCCTCACAAGTGTTTCTCCAGTGCACGCCATTGAAAGGCCTGCGTGCGTCTCTGCGTTGAACGTTGTGTGCGCATGTTAAACTTTGCGTGTGATGTGTGTGTGTGTGTGTGTGTGTTTGTCTCACAAGTAGGCCGTTTCGGATAGATTTGTTAACACACACACACACACACACACACACACACACACACACACACACACACACACACACACACACACACTAACACACACTAACACACACACACTAACACACACACACACACACAAACACACACACACACACACTAACACATGTAATGTGGTAAAACAAGTGCACGGTGCGAAGAAAAATTAGGGTCCTACCTTATTGTCCGATACTGTACATGCTATAATTACGCATATGTATATATACACAATCTTCCCACTAAACGCAAACTTACGATTAACTATTTTCAATATTTCAGTCGTGGTTGTCATTTCAATCTATCTGATATCCCAATGGGTGGAGATTGTGATTAACTACGTTTGCGTTTATAATTATGCTCTGTATTCAACAATATATCATTGTTTGACCAATTCTTTTCAGTAATATAACTATAATTCAACTTGCGTTTCACCTTCCTTTATTGGTTTTTGTGTACTAATCTAATATTTCCATTTATATTAGCAGTGTAAGTAGTATAACTAACTTTCTTTATAATAGTGGCTGGAATCCATCGCACTAATTCCTTAAATGATTTCTATACACTACCTTTTCTCCGCTTTTAAATCGATTTACTTATTTTTCCTTCTTATGTTATGAATATGTACCGCTTTACAATTATCTTCGTTATCCGTATTTTTTTCTACTTGTTTTGCATTTAATGTATTTAAAACAGTTACTGGTATGTAAGCAAAAATTCTCTGTGACGGCGTTTCTTTAGTAACCGTAGTGGGCGTATTCCTATAATGCAACAGAAATTTGCTTATTTTGCGGCTCAAAGGCAAACATTTATGTTTGGAATCTAACAAAAACTTTTTAATACTTCTTTTACTGTCCTCACTCCTCTTTCTGCTAACCCGTTTGATTGAGGGTGATACGGTGGTGATTTAGTTACTTTTACACCATACTCTCTCAAAAATTTCACAAATGATTCAGAATTGAATGGCGGACCGTTATCAGTAACCACTTTCTGAGCAATAAAAATAACCAAAAAGAGATTCTATCTGCTCTATTATGTCGTTAGCTTTGGCCATATTTAACAAATGCACATCTATAAACTTCGAATACGCATATACTATTATTAATAATGTTCTAGATTCAAAATAAAATAAATCTATATGAATCCTTTCAAACGGTTTTCCACATGAAGGCCATTTTGTTTCTACTATCTCTTTGTTAACTGGTTGACAAGCTTGACAAATCGAATATTCTGTTACAAAATCCGATGTATGCTTATCCATTCCCAACCACCAAACAAACTTCCTCGCACTAATATTCATCTTGATATGCGATACCATCGTGATTTACGTGAAATTTGTTGAGTATATCGTTTCTTACCATTTTTAGAATCACTATTCTATCATCGAAAAATAATATTCCGTTTTCTATTCCTAAACGATTTTTCATTTTGTTATAAGCTTTCAACCCTGGATCTAATTTTTTTCCATCCATATTTAACCAAATTATAAACATTTCTGATTTCACCATCTTGTAATTGGTGTTTTTTTATCACCTCGATTTCAATTTTTGAATTATCTTTTAGCACATTTACTCCCAAATTCACATTTTTCAGTTCATTTTCTTCAGGCAACGGTAATCTGGACATGGCATCTACATTTGACATTAGCTTCCCTGCCTTATGTTCAATCGAATAATTATAATTCGCCTAAAATAACGACCAACCTTGCAGCCTTGCTGCTGTAATTGCAGAAGTTCCTTTCGACGGATTGAATATTTCCTTAACGCCACTATTATCCGTAATTAATTTAAATGCCCTTCCATACACATATTTGTGAAACTTTTTTATGCCGAATATTATCGCTAATGCCTCCCTATGCACTTGTGCATAATTCATTTGCGCTGCAGTTAACGTGGATGATGCAAACCCTATTGGTTTTTCCTCACCATCGATTATATGGGATAAAATTGCTCCTACACCATAAGGACTAGCATCCACTTGCAATACCAACGGTTTGCTCTCATCATAAGGTATTAACACTTGATGATCTACTAACTGATTTTTCGACTTATCGAAAGCTATTTGACACTGCTCCGTCCATTCGAACTTAGTTTGTTTTCTCAAAAGGTTATACAAAGGATGTAACAAATTTGCCAAATTGGGTATGAAGCGATGATAATAGTTAACCAACCCTAAATAAGCTTGCAGTTGCGTTACATTCTTTGGAACGAGTGCGTTAACAATCGCTCTCACTTTAGACTCGTTAGGATAAATACCCTTGTCTGATATTATATATCCTAAATACTCAAAACTGCTTTTGAACAAGACTGATTTGGCAACATTGATTTTTACATAATGCGTATTCAGTTTCTTCAAAATTTTGTATAAACGTTCTTTACATTGCTGCATATCGGTACCTCCTACCAAAATATCATCGATATACGCGATTCTTTCTGTATCTTGCAATACTTGATCTATCAACGATTAAAATATTGCCGGTGCAGAATGTATGCCAAAAGGCATACGAGTATATTGAAATAATCCCTTATGCGTGTTTACCATGCTTATTTCACGAGAGGTTTCCGATAATAACACTTGCAAGTACGCACCCGACAAATCTATCTTGCAAAATACTTTCCATGCTGATATTTTAGCAAAAATATCTTCCACTTTCGGTAACGGGTAATGTTCCACTGATAATTGCCTACTCAATACCACTTTACCGCCCAAACACAAACGTATACTTCCGTCTTGCTTCTTCACTATTACAATTGGACTTGCCCATTTTGAAAATCGTGTTGGCCGTAAAACACCTTCTGCTACAAGCTTGTCTAAAGCTTCTTCTACTTTACTCTGCATTGAGTATGGCACTGGGTACGCTTTATGAAATACAGAACCACAACCTGCCTTTAATACTAAATCCGCCTTAAAACCTTCAATTGTTTCGTTCTCTCCTGATCGGAAATTTCTTTGCTATTTCCATAACTAAATCTGTTTCTATAGCTTTTATCTCAAACACTTATCTCCAGTTTGGAAATAATAAATCCAACCCATCTCGTCCTAGTAAAGGACTTACTTCCCTTTCCGTAGGAATAGTCACCAACTCTAACTTTTTTTTCTTTTTCCGCCTTTGGCATCCTAACCTTCACTTCAATTTTACTGATGGGTTTTAACGTTTGACCCGACGCCGATATAAAAGACATGGTGGTCGGCTTCACCTCTACCAGGCTAAATACATCCGTATTTGTCTTTTGCGAGATCACACTCGCACACGCACCACAATCTATTTCAAAAACTATATTTTTTCCATCGCACACTAATGTGATCATTTGCGGTACACTTGTATTAGTCCCTTCTACTTTGCGTACGCCTCTCTGATACGATCGACCACGACAAACTTTCGCTACGTGCCCTTGCTTCCCACATACATAACACTTCCAGGTTCGCGCAGGACAGTTTAACGGGTCATGACCCTTGCCGCACCGCCGACACATCACCTGTCTCTGTCGGTCATTGCCTCTTTCTGCCCTTGCGCTGCTTCCCAAGATCGAGCGATTTCACATGCTCGTACGAATTTTAAAACTTCCTTCTTCAGTAGCCGTTTGTGAAGCTCCAGATCGTACACGCCAGCCACGAATTGATTTCTTAGAGCGTCTGATAAGAAGCTGCCGAAATCACACGTCTGTGCCGCTGCCTTCAGCTCAATGATATAATCAGCAATCGACTGTTCCGCTGTCTGCTTACACTCTCTGAGTAGATAACGTTCGGACACAACGTTCACGTTGGGCTTGAAATGCTTCTCCAACACCTTCACTGAATCTGCATACGTTTTATCTCGTGGATCATCCGGTGCACACAACTTTATTGCCACCGAATACAACGACGCACCAGTCATAGTGATCAACACGAAGAGGTTCCCGAAGGGGTGACGTGTCAACAGTCCAGGCAGAGGAGCTCCGTGTTTTTCTTCCAGATTTTGTTGTAAAAAGACGCAAGAAGATAGGCATTTTATAAGATAACAGCAGTTAATCGCGTTTACACTTGAACCAGTGTCATACGACAGATTAGGGTGCTGCTACACTCCGCGAATTTTATGCACACACATCGAAATGACAGCCACACAGCAGCTGGAGGCAGTTAATGTTTTCTCCACAAAGGGGAGCAAGTTTCGGTGGTAAAGATGAGTTTTTCATCTCAAATGCAGAATGCGCTCGGATTGACTCGGAGCATGTCAGCGGATACATCAAAAACAAGCGTGGGGAAGCAGTTGCCTGCTTCTGGAATACCAACACTACGCGCTCCAATGGCCGCTGGGAACGCTGGCTCTGTAGTCTCCAAGACAGTGGAAGACTTACAGCGGTCGCTAGCAGCAGAGAAAGAGGAGAAGATGAAGCTCACCGTGCTTTTACAGGAACTACAAGCTCAAATTAGCATTATGATGAAAAAATCTCGAGAGACGAAGGAAGAGGCACGTCGTGATAAAGAAAAAGCCATCAGACATCGTGAGGAGTACCGGCGCGACATGGCACTAATCCGTGAGGAGAATACGAAACTCCTGGCCCAATTAATGGCAATGAAGGTAGTTACAACAACTGCAGGGAGCATTTCATCCGCTTCCTTATCGCAGAGGCAGCAATCTTCACCGCAGCCCTCTATGGCATCGGTAGTGGCAAATGGGGACACAGCGTCTACATCACACCGGGTGACGCTGACTCAAAGCCAGTATAGGAGGGCACCAATTTCTAATTTCGTGGAATCAGATGGTATTTGGCGCGAGGTGACTCGACGCAAGTCACGTCGGTCTGACAATCGCCGGAACGAGAGGGAATCTACGCAGTATCAACAAAGCGTGCATCAACCTCAACAAAGTTCCCGGGGCCAGCAGCATGGTGCGCAACATCGACCTCAGACGACACGTCCGAACCGGCAAGACATAATTGAGGTAACATCATTTACAGGTAAAATGTGGTATCAGGTGTACAAACAAATACGCGAAGCACCTGAAATGGAGAAGATGAACGAAAAATTGCATATTGGTCGTCGTACAGCCAAGCTCAATCTACGCATGAAAGTGGCTCGTAGCATTGACAGTTCTGAGGCGATGGCACGCATACAAGGAGTTCTACGAGATGAAGGCTCAGTCCGTGTACTCACCCAGATGACTGAGGTCATCATAACGAATGTAGATCCCTTAGCAAATGACGGAGACATTCGAAGCGCCATCGGGAACGTGACAGGGTCTGCTTCGAGCATCGCGACTATACAACTATGGCAGCTGTCAGATGGTACTCAGAGGGCACGAGTTTGCTTGCCCCTGGCTCATGCAAAACTAATAATTAGACTGCGCCTAAAGGTGTTATACACCATGTGTGCAGTGAAAGAAGCTCCTCACACTCCCATAGAGAAACTGCGTTGCTATCGGTGTTTGGAAAGGGGCCATGTGTCGCGAGACTGTCACAGCCCAGTCAATCATTCGAACGTATGTATCCGCTGCGGTACTAGTGGTCACTTAGCGGCCACCTGCGAGGCAGAAGTACGTTGCGCTTCTTGTGCTGGCCCGCATCGTATGGGCAGTGCTCAATGTGTTCAGTCTAATTCTCAATGATGATTACGCTGCAAATTAATATTTCGAACTGTAGTACTTCGCAGAATCTTATGCTTCAAGCAGCGAAGGAACAACATGCTGACGTGATACTGGTATCGGAGCTATACCGACACCCACCAAATAATGGTAATTGGGCGGTGGACTCATCGGGAAGAGTAGCGGTGGTAGCTGCTGGATCTCGACCAATCCAGCGGATGTGGGGCAGCGCTGTACCGGGTCTAGTTGCTGCTGACATTGGTGGTATAACCTTCATCAGCTGCTATGCTTCTCCTCGAATGACTGTTGCTGAGTTTGAGGAATTCCTTAACGCAGTTGAAATCGAAGTAAGTGCGCACCCTAACGTAGTGCTAGGAGGGGATTTCAACGCCTGGCACGAGGCTTGGGGAAGCGCTAGGACGAAGCGAAAAGGCGAGGAGCTGCTCAATACCGTCGAACAGCTCGGGTTAATAGTGCTAAACCGTGGTAATACCTCAACTTTCACCGGACGAGGAATCGCAGGAGAAAGCGTGATAGACGTGACTTTTGCAAGCCCATCGATTGTGCGCTACAATACATGGGAAGTGCTTAAAAGTTATTGGTATAGCGATCATCGTTATGTCCGATTTTCTGTTGACAGCTCATCTGTTTTAGGTAATGGTATACAACTTCATCGTCATCAACACCAACTTCAACCACAGCAGCGTCGTTTTCATCGACAAAGTCCTGCACACCGACGAAAACCTCGCTGGCGCCGCGCTGGCCGACGATGGAAGGTGGGGCAATTTCTACCGGAATCTTTTTGTTTCGCTCTCGAAGCAGTCCACTTCGCGGAGATTGCAAGGACTCCCGAGACACTTCAGGTGGCTCTCTCTAGGGCGTGTGATGTAGCAATGGAACGCGTCAGTTCATCGACACCCTACTATCAAACAAAACCTCAGGTATATTGGTGGACGCCAGAGAGAGCACAATTACGTGAGCTCTGCAAAGAGGCTAGCGACAATGCCCATTCACGTGTGGACCCTGATGAGAGAGCAGCGGCATCGGAAATTCATCAAGAGAGGCGAAGTGAGCTGAAACGTGCCATAACTACCACCAAGGCGCAGTTATTTCAACAGCAAATAGACGAGGTTAATGCGAACGTGTATGGTTCGGGTTATCAGGTCGTCACCTCCCACTTGCGCGGTAGTCGCACTCCTCCCGAATTGGATCGAGAAGTGTTGGAGCGCATAGTCACCGACCTGTTTCCTGACCACAATTCATTCGATTGGCCCATGCCTACAGAAACCTCATCCGAACCTTATCACATCCGACCTGTGACGGATTTAGAGCTAGAACGTATAGCTGACGATATGTGCTCGAGAAAGGCACTTGGGCTGGACGGCATTCCTAATATCGCTCTCAAGACTGCCATCAAGAAACATACAGCAGTGTTTCGTTCTATCTATCAAGGCTGTTTCGATCGCGGCGAATTCCCGGCTCATTGGAAAATTCAGCGTTTGGTGCTACTGCAGAAACCCGGGAAGCCACCGGGAGAATCTTCATCCTTCAGGCCTCTTGGAATGTTGAATGGGCTTGGAAAGGTGCTAGAGCGCCTTATTCAGAACCGTCTAAATGAGTTTCTTGAGAACGGTGAGACTTCCCATCTTTCCCCAAACCAGTACGGCTTCCGTCGGGGGAAATCGACGGTGCAAGGTATCCTGAGAGTAGTTCAAGCTGGAAGAACCGCGAAATCTTTTAATAGAACAAACGGACGTGACATGCGCTGTTTGATGGTGGTTTCCTTGGATGTGCGGAATGCATTTAATACGGCGAGCTGGAAATCGATTGCAATGGCGCTAAGATCCAAAGAAGTCCCTGCTTCTCTACAAAAGTGACTGCAGCATTGGATGACTGATCGGCAACTTGTTTTTGACACCGATGATGGCCCCGTAACGCGAAATTTGTCTACAGGCGTTCCACAGGGGTCCATATTGGGCCCCACATTGTGGAATGTTATGTATGATAGTGTGCTGGACGTAGAGTTGCCAGAAGGAGCGGAAATCATAGCCTTTGCCGATGATCTGTTGTTATTAGTTCCGGGAATTACTCCTGAAGCGGCTTCGCAGCGTGCAGAAGAAGCGGTATCCGCGGTTAATCTTTGGATGGAAAATCATTGCCTGGAGCTGGCGCCGTCCAAGACCGAATTGGTTACAATCTCGAGCAAAAGGCAGGGCAATATAAACGTTCCGGTGGTCATCAATGGAGTGGAGCGGAGAACGACCCGAAGTATTCGCTACCTTGGGGTCGTGATCGACAACCAATTGTCTTGGAAGTCGCATGTAGAGTATTGCACGACGAAAGCGCTTCGAACAGCAAAGGCGCTTGGGTGTCTTATGCGCAATCACAGTGGCCCCAAGTGTGCAAAACGGCGTCTTCTGGCATCCGTAGTAGACTCCATCCTTCGTTATGCCGCGCCCGTTTGGCATGAAGCTACCAAGAATCAGGAATGCCGGAGGATGCTGCAAAGGGTGCAAAAACATTGTGCAATAAAAGTGTCAAGCGCATTTCCGACGGTACGTTATCAAACAGCTGTTGTGCTAGCCAGCATGATACCTATCTGTCTGTTGGTACAAGAAGACGCTCGATGTTACCAACGACAACAAGAGGCGGGAGGAGCCCTTTCGGCAGGGATACTTCGAGCAGAGGAGCGCATCAACACCATGCAAAGCTGGCAGGAAGAATGGGACGCGGACGCAAGTCAAGCTGATGCCAGCAGATTCGTGCGATGGACACATCGTGTCATCCCTGACATCGCGGCATGGCATTTCCGAAGACACGGAGAAGTTAACTTCCATTTGTCTCAGGTTTTGTCCGGTCATGGCTTTTTCCGTGACGACTTGTGTCGGATGGGGTTCACACCGTCGCCAGATTGCATCAGGTGTACGGGTGTTCCAGAGACTGCCGAGCACGCAATGTTCGAGTGCCCCAGATTTGCGGAAATCAGACAAAAGCTGCTTGGTGAAGCCAACACTGACGCGATTACGCCCGAAACACTGCAGTTCCATCTCCTACAAAGTCAAGAAAAATGGAGCAGGATCGCTGAAGCTGCGAAGCAGATCACCTCCGCATTGCAGCGGGACTGGAACGAAGAACGAGCGCGTCTGGCAGTTTCCAGCACATTATCACCCTCGCATCCTGTTGGACCAAGCGATAGAAACCAGGTCATTGCTGCAAGACGTGAACGCCGCAATGCCAGACGCCGTGAACGAAGGGCCCGTGAGAGGGAGGCACAGCAACAAAACCCATCTCTTGTCTTTTCAGCGTCTTCAGAAGCAACAGAAGGGCGCGAATCAGCCCACCCAGAACGCAGAGAGCAGGTACGACCACAGCGCAGGATCAGGCAACATATGCCGCAACAAAAAGAGGTAGTCGAGCTTTCAGACGTCACCCAATATGCAACAGCTATCAGTGAGGATGTCTACTCCTCCAACCCTATTCAGGGAGGACTTACGGCGGCAGAGTCAGCAGTGGCTACAGAAACCGAAATATCCTCTCGCTAATCGGTGACACAACAACAAATCGGAAGCTCCTTCAGACTCGTCAGTGTCCTGTTGGAATTGGGTTGGATAGATTTGTATTTTTCTTTATTTTTGTCTTAAAAATCATTTTGCTTTATTTTGTTTCGAACTATCAAATAGTTATTATTAATGTAATACACACACAAGAGAACTGCTATGACGGCATTACAAAATCGCACTTACTAACCCTCGCGGGAATTGCATGTTGCGAAAGGCGAGGGAGGGTTATTCTACTTTGTTTGTATAAAATAATACGAAATAAATCTCCCGACATTTATATTAAAAAAAATAGTGATCAACACTGGCACTTTTTTTTCTACCGCAATATCATTAACGGTGAAATACATCTCCAGCCGATGAATATACTCTTTGAAACTTTCTCCCATTACGTAGGGCTCTATGTTTCCTATTTGACTCATCTTTTTATATGCGGATTCTCTGCTGTGTCCTTTTTTATCCTCGTCGCCAATATAACGTGGTTCTACCATGAGTGCTTTTATTGAACTGACCATATAATCTTACACTAACCTGAACCATACCATAACACCGATCTCACTAACACCTAGTTACATGCTATAATTACGCATATGTAAATATACTACAGGTACTATCAAAACTGTTTTTCATCCTGGGTGACTTTAACGCTCATGAATCAGATTGATCCAGAAGATCTCGATTATCAAGAGGAGTCATACAGTCAATAAAGTCTCCGTTAATCGTGATTTAACGAGGAACATCGTCTGGACGAAATTTTTCTTCTTCTTGTGGCACAACAACCGCACCGGTCAAGGCCTGCCTATACCCACTAGTGATGTGGGCTTGGCTTTCAGTGACTTTTTGTTACCGTAGCAGGATAATCAGTCCTACGTATGGGGGCACGGTCTATTCGGTACTTGAACCCATGACGGGCATGTTGTTAAGTCGTTCGAGTTGACGACTGTACCACCAGACCGGCCCGTCTGGACGAAATACGGCGACCAAATGACCGCTTTGCTAATTTTTAAAAGATCACCCACTCCTTGGTGGGACGCAGACTGTAAAGCGGCATTCTCAGCGAAGCGGAAGGCTTTTGCCACGTATAGAGACACCGGTTCCATGGATCTTTACATTCATTATAGAGGCCTGGAGCGTAGGTGCAAAAACTTGATTAAAGCAAAAAAAAGGTCATACTGGCCGAGGTATGTCAAAAAAATCAAGCCTTCCACTTCGCTAACGGAGCTTCAGAGCATGTGCGAAAGGATGCGCAACAGCAAAGCAACAAACGAGAGCGAAAGGGTTTCTGGGGCATGGCTAGAGCCATTTGCACAAAAAGTCTGCCCTGATTTCGCTCAATCACTGCCATTTCAACAGAGTGCTCATGGGAGTGATCCGCAGATGGATTCACCATTCACAATGATTGAGCTATCGCTTGCTCTGTACTCCGCTGCTAATTCGTCTGCAGGACTGGATATGATTCGGAACAAATTACTCCATAATCTGCCAGATCTGGCGAGGAAACGGCTGTTGAGATTATTAAACATTATGTTGGAGCTTAACACCGTCCCGTTGGAGTGGAGGGAAGTGAAAGTAGTCACCCTTTTGAAACCTGGTAAACCGGCATCAGAATACAACTCATATCGACCGATAGCAATGTTATCTTGTCTGCGAAAATTGTTTGAGAAAATGATTCTTTTTAGTCTGGACAATTGGCTTGATTCCAAAGGCCTATTGTCAAGAACCCAATTTGACTTTCGCAAAGTAGCAACGATTGCTTGGCGCTGCTTGTGTCCAAACTCCGACCTCCGGATCAGTATGTATTTTTTTCAGACGGCCTAAGCGCTCTTGAAGCATTAAAATCCGTCAAGGCTATTAAGAGCCCAGTCCATTTTGTAAAAGGAATTTTAAAAGTCCTAAGATCCCTGTTTGTAAAATCGTTTCGAATATCTCTAGTATGGTTGCCTGGTCATTGCGACATCTTAGGAAACGAGAAAGCAGACCATTTGGCCAAGAAACCCAAGTAGCAAACGAAGCTTTTTTCTCCCACTTTCAACCCCCTCATGTCCAAAAACTGCTTTCGCTCACTATTCCTATCCCATTTATACATTCCACAACGTTTGTTGCGTTCTCGCTCATCAGGGTGTTAGTCAATTCTCTCTTGCCACACGAAGAGAATTCTCCTGCACACTTCGTGTTTGATTCTACCCATCCCTATTGAACACAAGTCATTTTCTTCCATCGCACTCATCTGGGTGTTTGCTCTTTTCCATCCAAGTCAAAGAGCGACTTCAGTGTGCTCTGAACCGTGAACGTGAGAGTGTGTGTTTGTGTGCTGCGTGAACTATTTTATCTGCGTAAAACACTTTCCCGTACGCGGTGTTCTTTCTGCTTTATCGGAGGACGAATTGTTATCATCTAATTGTTTTGGTAAGTGTCCTTTTCTAAGTGTCTAGTGTTATGTGACATTTATTCTAATTAAAACATTGCACTTTACAAGTTTCAGATGTGTGCTGCTACCGCTAGCTGTTCCCAAAACCTCTTCAAATTGCGACGGTGTGTGCACAGGCGTTCAAGTTTCAATTGATCCTCAAGCACAAAGGTAAGTTTTTCACATCTTCAAATAAAGTGTAATCTTTCTAACAAAGTGTGTGTATTGATTGTGTATTTTCATCAACAGCCTTCATACAACACCGCGGTTGAGGCGCGCCAAATTTGATGACATCTTCCCGGAACCAAGCAGGCTGAACACGCGCACCACCAAACGGGCTCCAGCGCGTAAAAAGAATCCTCTTGTAATCTTTTTACACTTCATTTAAAGATGTGACAAACTTACCTTTGTGCTTGAGGATCAATTGAAATTTGAACGCCTGTGCACACAGTGTCACACTTTTTAAGTAGTTTGAGGAACAGCTAGCGGTAGCAGCACACATCTGAAACTTGTAAAGTGCAATGTTTTAATTAGAATAAATGTCACATAACACTAGACACTTAGAAAAGGACACTTACCGAAACAATTAGATGATAACAATTCGTCCTCCGATAAAGCAGAAAGAACACCGCGTACGGGAAAGTGTTTTACGCAGGAAAAATAGTTCACGCAGCACATAAACACACACTCTCACGTCCACGGTTCAGAGCACACTGAAGTCGCTCTTTTGCTTGGATGGAAAAGAGCAAACACCCAGATGAGTGCGATGGAAGAAAATGACTTGTGTTTAACAGGGATGGGTAGAATCAAACACACGAAGTGTGCAGGAGAATTCTCTTCGTGTGGCAAGAGAGAATTGACTAACACCCTGATGAGCGAGAACGCAACAAACGTTGTGGAATGTAGAAACGGGATAGGAATAGTAAGCGAAGGCAATTTGTGGACATGAGGGGGTTGAAACTGGGAGAAAAAAGCTTCGGTTGCTACTTGGGTGAGCCTTGATCAGCGCGATGGCTCACATACAAAGGCCTTCGGCTTTGCTATCTGGGAAGGTGCTTCGGAAGAGTCCTTTTACGATAGACCTATCCTCCCTCACGAGTTCTTACGGTATGCTATGTTCGGCCGCGCTACTCAAACCGCTTCGGTGAGTCAATGCGCGGAGCGCAGTGGAAGGGTTGTGGAACGAGGAAGGGGATCGTACGGAACGCGACACCAAAATGTATATCCTACTAGCAATGAGAATGAAAAAGTGTGCGACTTTCAGGCGAGGGGCATGTAGAAGCATGGGGAGACGGTTGGAAATACGCGGAATTACGCGGAGGCGCGAGCGTGTTGTGGTTTCTACACAGTTTTTGCACTCACACAATCACACATGTGTGAATGTGTGCGTTCACTTTCAGGCTGCGTGCTCAGTTTGGTTTTTTTTCGCAGCGGCATGCTGGTGTCGCTGTCTCGCTCGCACTAGTGCAGCGAGTGTTCCTCTGTGCGCTCCCTTTCTTGCCACCACACGAAATTGTCAGTTCAGCTCAAGCGTTCGCTGTGAAAGGCCGCGCGCGTGTTAGCCTAAGTCCCGGGCGATCGAAGTTCCGCTAAGTGTTGAAGTGTTGTACACATTGAAATGAAGCTGCGCTTTTCTTTCACCATTTATCTTAAATGTGTGTTTGCGCTGCTTTATTTCAATGCTTTTTTTTTGCTGTATTGAACATCAACAACGGGATCCACGCAGTTAGACGGCTGTTTGAAATACGACGATTTT
Organism: Anopheles coluzzii; assembly: GCF_943734685.1. Taxonomy (NCBI): domain Eukaryota; kingdom Metazoa; phylum Arthropoda; class Insecta; order Diptera; family Culicidae; genus Anopheles; species Anopheles coluzzii. The sequence goes on from NC_064669.1 coordinate 21,881,056, forward strand.
TTTAAATAATGAATGTGTGTGGTTTGAAGCAAAATTGTGTGAAGCTATATGTTAAAATGTGCTTTTATTTGCAATAAAAGTGATAAAATATAAACCGAGTTTGATGTGTTCTAGTTTTTGTTTTGATTCGGGTGCACCAAGTTCGTGTGAAGGAAAGCGCACAGCGCGCTACGAAAGAAACGAGCGGGAGGGGGTGTCAGTCCAGCGCAGCGCTATTCGCTGGAATAAAGTGGGAAAAAGTACCAGTTCAGCGCTGCGCAAGCCGAAAGAAACGGGAAGGAAGGGGTATGATTTACAGCGAGAGCGCCTCGTGTATTTTAAAGGCAAGCAAGAAAGCGTATTCTCTCCGTGGTAGCGCTCCATCCGCCATTTTTAATGTCGAGCCCAAAACAACGGACTTCGGATTCGATCTTGGGCCGGGCCCCCACCGCGTGTTTCTACCTACCCCTTGCCTGAAAATTTCGTTCTCTTTGTCTGTCGGGTACACATGATGAACTCGGGAGGTTCCTGTACTTGAGCCTCCTAAAAATCTTCTTTGAGTTCTGCAGATCTAATGGTTTAACGGTGTGACATCCCTACGGCAAGACTCTTGTGGCTGGCTGTGCGGTGGTAGGTCGTCTGTGTTGACATGCGCTTTCGCATATGGGTTTGTGCCGTCGTGTGCCAACGTGTATCATCGTCGGACGGCTTGCATTGGTTGGTTGGCCGGAAGAGTCATGCTTCCCATTCATACTCCATTTGTTCGTCCTTGTACTACATGTTGTAAATCGCTAGTTTGCTTGTGATGAATGACTAGATGTGTGAATGTATGAATGAATGCGCGTGATGTGTATGGCTGGTGGTTCAGAAACGGCTTGAGACAGAAGATATTTGCATAGATGAGGTCCTTGCAAAGATATTAACTCTCGATCTTGGTATATAGATCCTTGCCAAGGGCAAGGACAAGGTCTTTCGCAAAAAGGGTCTCCAAAAACATGCTAGAAGCATACCGCCATACGAAAGCGCTGGAAACTAAACCTGATAAAGACTCCTGCTACGCTTGTTGGATCGAACCTGCAATGAATATTTTGGATACTCCAAGACTATCCATATGATGACCCGGACAAGTACGCCGGATGACAACGTACAACACGATATCGACCCCTGCCACGAATGGACTTCACAAAACAAACTGGATTGGACGACGACGGATTGCACGATCTCAACCCCTGCTACGAAAAAACAAGCCATTCGAGAAGGACTTGGATTGGATAATATCTGCACTGTCCGAGCACACTCGGAATAAGGTGTCCTTCCATAATTGCGAGAAGGAAATGTCTCGCAATCATTTGAATTGTATGATTATACCCTAACATTAAGCAATACGGCCGAAGCCGTTCTTTCTGAATAAAAAAAAAAGATTCTATCAATGTCTTTTGGTTTAATTATTTCAAAAGTATTTTGTGTTATCTGATCGATATCATTCCGGAAACTCCTATTTTTTGCTTTTACTTGACGATCCAAAGTACTTTTAGACTTTGCTGTTAAAGTGTGGGCTGATTGAAATACTTTTTTTTAACACATCACATTTTTTGGTAGCCGTGGTAAGGTTTTGATTATCTTTTTTCAAAATAGGGATAGCGTTATGCTTATTTTTAATTATTCTGACAAAAGTCCAAAGATTGTCTTTGTGTTTTCTTTTATTAATTGATTCCAGATTTTAGGACCACGAATTGTGACGTAATTTACCTAACTATATATTGATTCGAGCCGGTCTCGTAGTACAGTCGCCAACTCGTACGACTTAACAACATGCCCGTCATGGGTTCAATCCCCAAATAGACCGCGCCGCCATACGTAGGACTGACTATCCTGCTATGGGGGGGGGGGGGAATGAATTAGTCACAGACAAGCCCACAAGTGGGTACAGGCAGGCCTTAACCGACATTGCGTAGCCTATGTATTTGCCATCTCTTTCTTTATGTTTTTTTTAGTTTTATTATATAATGTCCTGAGGGATAATTATGTTGTACTTTCCTGGGTTAATTAACGGAACTGCCATGTTGGGCGCTGATATTGTTACAGATGTTATTGTTACATTACAGATGTAAGTCATCAGTATTGAAAGAGGGGTATTATAATTGGTGAGAGTGATGTCTAGTGTTGAAGGATTTCGTTTTTAATCGACCTATGGTACAGTATCGGACATTAAGATAGGACCCTGGTTTTTTGAACGCACCGAGCACTTGTTTCACCACGTTACTTGTGTTTGTGTGTGTGTGTGTGTGTGTGTGTGTGTGTGTGTGTGTGTGTGTGTGTGTGTGTGTGTGTGTGTGTGTGTGTGTGTGTGTGTGTGTGTGTGTGTGTGTGTGTGTGTGTGTGTGTGTGTGTGTGTGTGTGTGTGTGTGTGTGTGTGTGTGTGTGTGTGTGTGTGTGGTGTGTGTGTGTGTGTGTGTGTGTGTGTGTGTGTGTGTGTGTGTGTGTGTGTGTGTGTGTGTGTGTGTGTGTGTGTGTGTGTGTGTGTGTGTGTGTGTGTGTGTGTGTGTGTGTGTGTGTGTGTGTGTGTGTGTGTAGTATAAAGAGAGTGTGCTTTTTAATGTGTATTTGCAAGTGCGCGTGTTTGTGTCTGAAAAACGTAGCTTGCCATTATGTCATATTGCGTTGAAAGTATTCTGATAATGTGTGTTATCATGTGAAACAGCGTGCGTTTGCATTTGGATAAAAGCTAAAATTTGCATTGACAGCAGCGCTTGTTCCTCGGACGAAAACGCCGGTGTGCTGATTGATGAATGTGCATGTGCAGCGATGCAAAATGGACACGCGCACAATAGCAATGAACTCGGCATTCCCTCAAAGGTGTTTCTCCAGTGCACGCCATTGAAAGGCCTGCGTGCATCTCTGCGTTGAACCTCGTGTGTGCATGGGAAACTTTTGTGCGTGCATTGAGCAAGAGCGCAGGTGTTCTTTTCAATGGGCGTTTTGTTTCATGAGCGCGGCAGTATTCTGTTCTCGATTTTGAAGGGAAGACGCTTACTCGCGTACTCGTTGATAGTTTTTATCCATGCGATGTTTTCGCTGCTCGACAACGATGTAATTCATCGCGTATAGAAGTAGAACGCAGGCAGAGCACGGGATCAGCCGTGTCCAAGTTTTTTACCAGCGCGTTCTTGACGGTCCAAGCAAGCAATGTTAGTAACAGTGGGTCGAGGTAAACATTGTACCGATTATCAGCGCCATATGATAAAGCGAATGGCGGCTGCTGGCATTAAGCGCAAAACGATCGAGTTCGTAATGGAACGATCGCGCACTTTTGTGGCATACGCGCTTTGGACAACCGAAACGTGCTTAGACAACCGAAACGCGCTTGGACAACCGAAACGCGCAAGTCAACCGGACGTTCTCAGAAGACCACGGCGAAAGAAGACCGTAAAATTGTTAATATATCAAAAACACACTGATCGCGAGGGCGGAGGTCCTGCTTATTACATCAAAAACCTAACCCAAAACACAAAAAAACTACTAACAAATCTATCCAAAACGACATACTTGTGAAACAAACACACACACCAATACAAATTCAAACATACATACATACACACACACACATGTACACACACACACATACACACATGCACACACACACAAACACACAAACCACACATAAACCTGTCCCAACGGGTGCATGCTGCGTTGAAAACACTAGGGTCCTATCATTCTGTCCGATACTGTACCTGACTGTCGATCTAGTCTAAAACTGTTGTAATTATTAATGTTGAACCTAAGTTCTGTCTTTAGAAAAGTTTCTGCTCGGATCATTATGCCTGTATTGTTTTCCTTTATAAAGTGCTTTAATTCTATTTTCTTTTTGCAAACACCTTTTGCATTCCAGCATTTTTTTTTATTCATCTTGTTTAATCATTAGTTCGCAAAACAAAACTTGCTTACTACCTCGAAAATTGCAGTAATTTGTTTCTCTTTGGCTTGGCACGAGCGTAGTTTACAAAAAAACTTCTCTTCCAATAACTGTTAGTTCTGCAGTGCTGACAAGATTGTCCCTGTTTTGATTTAGTCTATGATTCTCTTTCTGGGTTGGAATTGTTCTATGACAGGAGGGGTTTGGTGGAAGAGTGGGAAACGCATTGCCCTAAAGTATGAAATCTCTGGCTACTCGTAGTTTTGGGGTATCTTTTTATGGTTTTGTTGGCCTTTTTGGACAACCCCAAAAATTTGCTAGGTGATTACCATCACAGTTAGCGCATTTCAGATTATGGCTGGGAAGTTGCCCAGTCTCGCTGGATGACGATGCTGACAACGGATTTTGGATTCGGGCTTACCTGCACATTTAATACACGTGGCGGGATGATGACAATTTGCGGCTCCGTGACCATATGATTGACAAATTTTGCACTGCATCGGCCCTTGTTTGTTAGAGTAGAAGTTCCTCTTTACTCTGCAGTGATCTAGTGCACTAATACAGTTCCAATACATATTGGAGAGGTCAACGCTTCCCTTAGAGAAGTGTAGGAGGTAAGTCGCAAGTTCATCTTTTTTTTTTGTTACGGATTGTCAACTTCTTCACCGCAACTGGTTTGATATCCTCTTCATCAAGTATTTTGATGAGTTCTTCCGTAGGAATATCGTAAAGCCCGCCTAACACTACTTTAAAAGGTACGATTGTAGCAGATTTGCTGCTAACAGTAGGTCACATCGAACTTAAACAAAGTAATCATAACAATTCAAATCAATGTTGTAAATAAATATCAGCTTTTTGAGAACTTGTGAAACTTATAATCACCCAACTCAACTCCAGCAGAAAACCACCAATAAGAGCATAAATACTTACTATAAATAAAACCGTCAAGCAGGAAAAGCATAGCAACGTTTCGCAAATCATAACGCAATTGCAAAACCAATTACGCAGGGTAACCCAGAAAGTACACCCATTCATAAACAATAACGTTCGCTCGTCTTTATCCAGAAAAACATAACAGGAAGTTCGATCGACGATCAGAAGAAAGTAGGTCAATTTAATATATAAACACATACAATTGTGAACAATTTCTGAATGTTTTAACACATAGCAATTGGAATATTTTTTATCTTCGCAATCACAACCATTTTTACCATAAAACACATAATATTTACAAAAAAAAAAAACACATATTAATGTGACTGCTTCGTTGTACCTATAATGGTGGTATGGTTCCTATAGTCATCGTATTGTGTTCCTATAGTGGTGGTAAACTAAGATACCTCCAAAACAGTTTATAATATCAATGGAACTTAGTTTTGAAGCTGTTTTCGTATGAATAGCAAGGATTCTTCTTCTTCTTTGGCACAACAACCGCCAAACTTGAATCCATGACGGGCATGTTGTTACGTCGTTCGAGTTGACTATACCACCAGACTGGCCCAAAAATAGCAAGGAAAAAAAAGAATAGGAAGGATTACTGTCATAATATTGATGTCTTGCTTAAATTGATCGTAAAAAAATGTATAAATTTGGTTGATGAAATTATTGACTAAAGTACTGCATCACACCTGTTGGCAACCCGCACCTGGAAGAGTGTGCTTGATTTGAAGCCAATTTTTCATTCAGCCATACAAGCGAATTTGTGAATTTTTTGCTAAGTTACCAACAGAAAACTCATTTATGTAGCTTATTTTAGTGAAAACAGTACATGTCAAAACTATCGCTGAAAAAATCTAAAATTGCCTGTTTTTATTGATTTGATAACTATAACCACTATAGGAACCTGTTTGCCTGTTTTGTGTACCTGTAATGGCACTATGGTAAAACACATTTAAAAATGCATAAATATGGTCAAAAGGCAAATAATTATAGTAAAACAATAACATTACAAAGCAGTTATGTTGAAAAACTAGTAATTGCGTTGTTATGTGGTCATTTAGAACGTTAACAGAAATATGAGTTTCGTTATGAAATCCTTAAGATTTTGGAAAAATGTTGACACATTTCAAAAAATAATGGATTGTTAAGTCACCATGTAACGGAATGGCCCCATTTATCTTCAAAACCCTTTGTAAAAGGCTAAAGAACTTTTCACACTAGCATAAAAAACTTAATTACTGAATTTGCCGTATGGACCGCATTTTAGTGCAATACCACCACGTAGATCACTCCAGCAGCACGTAGATCACTCGTGTTGTGGTGTATCTCACCCATTTGCAGATTCCGCCAAAGGCTCTGCCCAATTTGGTAACCACGTTTGGTTATCAGCGAAGTCACTTTTGTAGTCTTCTTCAACAAAAGTGCAAGTTTGCACCTCAAATGGTTAATACTCCCGTAGCGTTTTAACGCCGCCTGGAATCCGATTCGTCGCCCAAAGTAAAGTTTCGTTGTTTTACTCGTCCGATGCTTAAGTGTAACCTGTCCATCTTCCTGATGTAGCATGCGAATGATACGACACAATCGCAATTGAACTAAACTCAGCTTCGTTCTGCACTCTTCTTCTTCATTCCGCGCATCAGCTTACCGCACACGGTTCTGATAAACAAAGTGCGCGACGAACCTACCACACGATCTTCGATCAGCTGATAAGTGTGAAAGTTCATGATGGTGTTTGATAGGCCGCGGGGCCATGGGGATTCTCAGCGCTCATTTTCTCAAGCACTCATGAGTGCTTTTGAGAAATCCTCGTTCTCAGCGTTTGTCGAATCGGAACAAAATCGGTTTTGAGAATCTTTGAGAATCTTTGAGAAAGTTGACGATGCAGCGATCGGCTAACTGAAATATGAGCTATTGTGCTATTTGTTTTTCGGTTTTTCATTTTGGAAAATGTATTCAATGTTTATAATTGAAAAAAAAAAAATAAAAAAATATGCGATCAAAAACATATTTTCTATTTAAAGCTCCAACTAAAGCTTGAGTGGCAATATCAGTTTCTCAGAGTGAGAAAAACTGACGACGGCCACGGGCTCGCGTCTGAGAACAAGTTTTGAGTGCTTGAGAAATTGATATGAGTGCTTGAGAACGTTTTCTCAGCTTGAGAAAGCCCCGTGGCCCCGCGGCCATAGGTGTTTGACCACGGCTCGAAAATCGTCTGCTGTGTTCGTGTACACTATGATGCCTTCGTTCGCTATTTTGGTGTCGTACCTCACTACACCTGCTGTGATGATTTTACGGTGCACTTTACCTCGTGATTTGCCCTTGACTTTTCGGATGCTCATCCTTGTTGTCGTTTAGTACGCATTAGGCGACACAAGTTTTACCTTCTCTGAACTGAGTTGTTCGAGACGATGGAAGGTAGATAACGGGATGTTCACACTTCTTTGTCTCGACTTTACTTTGCACGGCCCATGCACAGTGGGCAACCGCCATACAAACGCCGGGATGAAAATCAATTCCTCGTGCTATTGCAATTTATCTTCATTCAATACAATTGCTCTTACTATACAGGGTAGTCCTATACTTAAATCGTCAAGACAGCGAATAAAACTTAATAATTATCGCTCACAACATTGCATTATTACGTATCAGTTAACAGCATCAATAATAATTGTTAGGAATTAAAACGAAGGCGGAATAAGTTTCTGACTGTAAACGAATTTTTAAAGTATTACGCACTAAAAAAGTTGTGTTTTTCTTGGTTTGTTTGGAAAAGAACCGATTCCTATCTTACGACCTTATTAAACTGTTTTTCCTCTCTTCAGCTTTGTTTTCTGCCTGTTTGTTTCAAATGCCCGTTTATGACAGGTAGTTGGATACTGGTGGTGTATGGCTCATACGACAACACGTCAAAATCGCTCGCGCTATTTTCAAGAAAAAGTTTAATAATTTTCGGGGTCGCAGATGGTCGCAGCTAATTTTAACGACAATGCGTAGGAAAATTGTTGATCTTTCCAATGATATACGACTCACGAGTGAAATCGAGTCGAATCATAAAAAAACCACTCTCCAAAATAAAAATATCCAAAAATTCAGCAGTGATGTTTGGTTTTCAATCATTTATGAACTTTAAAAACAAGTTTTTGCAAAATATTAAGACATAACATCAAAGTATGACAAAAAATCTTTCCAACGACACATTGATTATCAAAATCTAACCATCATATACTAAAATATGATGGTTTATATTCGGTCGAAAAATAGCTCAAAGTTGGGACAAAAAACCCAAAGTTTACACTTTGGTGGCCTATTTCTCAGTAAGTTTAAGATAAAAACGTGAAATATTTTGGTTTCAACTAAGTTTAAGTATCTATTTTAAGAAAATGATTATGGTGTAAACCTGCGATGAAGTTGGTTTTTCGATTTTTATACAGGCGTTTGCCCAATGTGCCATGGTGTTAGGCCGAGCGATTATTAATGTGTTGGTTATAGGCTTCACTTTGATTGGCGTTAGCTGTATTTGTATTCTCTTCGCTGCTGGAGACTCATGATTAAACGTTAGTATTTGACGGAGTCTGAGAAATAACTCGAATTTGACGATTTTTAAATGCATTAGCTAGTACAAAAAAAGTGTCGTTATAGTTATGGTACGACCATAATAAAGTTTTTTTTTTGTAATATAGGATTTTCGATGATATTATTGACATGTTCAACGTACTATTGAATCGTTCGAGCATATAATTGACATGTTCGGCGATACTATTGACCTGTCACATTCGTACCTCGTGGACTGCAGCTTGAATCATTCTCATCAAACGGTATAAAAACCGTCTTCGAAAAAAATATGCTGATTTTAACAAAATTATGCATTATAATGCTTGGAGAATGATCATTTACCAATTTTTAGACATTAAAAAATGAACAAATACACGCTAAGGCACAGGGAGAAAACGAAACAATTGACAGCTCAATAGCACCGCCAAACATGTCATCACTTCTAAGGCATCTATTCATGAGTGTGGTTCGATTCGTCTAGCTCTCCGCTTCAAATAGTTTATTTGCCCGTGCATTACTCGCCTGTGACACGTTTATCACGCAAACTCTGATCACTGCACTTGCCCATCGTGCTGGTTGGATGTTGCATTGAGTGATTGTCGCCCGATTGCAGGTTTAATTAGTGAATTTTATTTTTGCGTGCCGTGCTGGTGTTGAAGATCGAGTGTTCGCCATCATAGCCAGAGGATCTTCCACACACACAGCTGTCTGCACACGCACATTGCATCTCTCGCCTTCACTACTATCAACTCGATACGCATACGCACTTATCACTACACTTACATCCAACTGCACATATATAATGGAGAAAGATGAATTGTGGAATCTGCCTGGAGCTCACTACTGGTGTCCCGTTTGTATGTGATGGTGCCTGCGCACAACACGTTCATCCGTCCTGCACTGGCCTCTCAAGTGAATCCGTACGTGACTTACGAATATTTTCCCAGTTAAAATGGTTTTACAAGAATTGCGAAAAGGCATCAACTTCATTTATCATCAAGGAACTAACAGCAGCAATCACGGATTCCCTGGCACTAATGAAAGTCGAACTAATGAAAGAGTTACCTTTTACGAAGAAAAGGGTTGTTGCCCCGATTAATATCCGTGCCTTAGAGTCAACACGCACGCAGTTATACGAAGGCACTCATCTCGGACAACACTCACACATTCAACGGGAAATACTCGAAAATCGCAACAGACCACTACTGGGAGGCACTAACACTGATGATAATGGTATTAAGATAAAAACCGTGGCTAATCCTGAACCTCGTTTTTGGCTATTTTTTACCAACATCAGTCCTGATGTGACTCCCGACGATATGGCAAATTGGGTTACAAATCGAGCTTCCTTCCTGCTCTATCTTCATCGGTGCAATCTACATACCCCCTTCTCTCGCCAAAAATCAAAATACCCTCAGTACACTTGATGCAACGATTGATATTATAGTGGCGAGGATGAAAAAATATGATCGTATGCTGCTTTTTGGAGACTTTATTCGAGCGGATATTTCATGGATACACGACACAACACATCAGTATTTTCGTGCACAAGTCTCCCTATATCCGTTGATGCGTTTTTCGACATTATTCGTTTTTATAACTTGCGTCAGCTCAGTGGCATTTTAAATTATCGGAATGTTCAATTAGACCTAATTTTCTACTACTCTCCTCATGATAACTACGCGTCTCACGTCAGTGTTCCTTCATTAGCGGCTTCTCCTCTATTACCTGAAGATCAGCATCACCCAGCATTAGAATTGTGTACTTCTATTAATCACACATCCGTTAATCAGTTGTTGACTCATGTTGGGAGTAATACAGGGAACCTCTATTGCTCATATAATTTTAGAAAGCGTGATTTTCAAAAACTTAATAATTTGCTGTTAGATACCGATTGGTCACGTGTGCACTCGGCACCTTCGATGGACGAAGCGGTCTCTATTTTTACACAGCTAGTGTCTTCAGCATTCCCATTGTGCTGTCCTTTACGTAAAGCACCTACTTTTCCTCCCTGGTCCAATTCAATGCATAAATCCATGAAACGTGATAAGCAGCGCTTCTTACGCGACTATCGGGAATACCGTAATCCACACACTAAACGACTGTTCAAATATGCAGCAACGGCGTATCGCATTTATAATCGGGCCCGCTATAAGCCCTACATAGCTTTCTTCCAACATCGATGTACTTTTCACCCAACACAGTTCTGGAGCTATATCTCTTCCCTTCGTAACAATCAGCGTCTGCCCAGTACCATGTCTTATGGTTCGTCAACAGCATGTTCTGAACAAGAGATATGTGCACGTTTCGCCGATCACTTTTCCAACGCCTACCCTGATTACATTAATGATGAGGAATTGTTAGAGGGTGGACTTTCTACTACACCCCGCGATGTTTTGTGTTCCCGTTCCCTAAATTGTATCGTTGAAAATGTTGCAACAGCTATATTGTTCTTAAAACCTTCATCCTTAAAAAGTGCACCAACGCTATTGCTCCCATAATGACATTCATTTTCAATCTCTCCTTTCAACATAAATGTTTCCCTGCTCTATGGAAAATAGGTTGGCTACGTCCTATTTTTTTTAAAAAAAGGCAGTTAATCTGAAGTAAGCAACTATCGTGGTATTTCCCTACTTCTTGCTAGTGGCAAGGTATTGGATATCATCGTTCATTCTGAGCTTTTGATTTTATCGAAGCAGTATATAACGTTTAATCAGCATGGATTTATGCCAAAACGTTCCACTACCTCTAGCCTTATGCCGTTCATATCCAAATTGTTCCAGTACTTGGATACAGGTTACCAAGTTGATACAGTGTATACTGATCTGCTTTTGATAGAGTATCTCATAAACTATTGTTGATGAAGCTCTCTAAATTAGGCTTATCTACGTCTTTCGTTCACTATATTGGGTCTTACCTCTCTAACAGAAATCTTCATGTAAGTTACGGATCGTCCTTTTCTTTACCGTTTTCCAATTCCTCTGGTGTCCCTCAAGGAAGTGTACTAAGTCCCCTCTTGTTTCTGTTATTCATAAATGACATTAGTTTTATTCTCCCATCTCCTTTGACATTAAAGTATTTGCTCCAGTGATGCAAGAGGATGATTGCAGCGCACTTCAATCTCTTCTTAACTCCCTCTCTTCCTGGTGTGCGTCAAACTTCTTAGAGCTCTGTCCTAGTAAACGGAACGTCATCTCTTTTTGTCGTCGTCATTTCTATCTTATTTAGAATTATTTTCTTAATAACACTGTTATCAACAGGGTGTCACGTGTTCGCGATTTAGGTGTTATGTTAAACGAAAGGCTATCATTCGATAGTTATTTTGAATTGGTCATCGGTAAAGCTTATTCAAACCTTAGCCTTATTTTTCGCATGACTTCGGGCTTCACCGATTTGAGGTGCCTTAAGGCATTGTATTGTTCCCTAGTGCGCCCTGTTGTTGAGTATACTTTTGTTGTCTTCTGTACTAACAGGGCAGGTTGGTATAACAAACTCGAAGGCGTGCAAAAGCGCTTGACTAGGTGCTTATATCGTCGCCTCTTTGGAAATTCCACCACCGCATTACCGTCATACAGTGATCGTTGCATATTATTCAATCTCGACACCCTCGAATCTAGACGAACTAAAGCATGTGTGTCATTTATCAGCAATTTGTTACGAGGGAATATAGATACTCCAGACTTGCTTTTCCAACTTAGTTGGTATGTTCCTTCCAGGTGTTTAAGAAATTGGACTGCTCTTGCAATACCTTTCCGCAATACAGCGTTTGGCATTAACGACCCGTGGCTAATTTGTTTGCGTCAATACAATGAACATTACCGCGATTTTAATTTCTAATTTTATGTTCCGGCTGTTTGTTATTCTTTCTAAATATGTCTCTTTTATTCTTAATTTCTTCTTTGTTTTAAATATTCTTATCCGCTGCTTATTTTCCTTTCACTATGGATTTCCATTCTGTTACATCCTTTTCTATTTCCCCTTAGTTTAGTTAAGTTACAGTTAGTTTAGTTCCAATAGGGCCAACTAGGTTTTAAGCAATTATATGTTCAACCCCAGAGGCAGACATATTGAAATTAATAAATGAAATGAAATGAAATGAAATACATCCGAACATTCCCGCTGTGCAAAGCGACGCAAGAAATCATGGAGTTCTGAGAATTTTATCATGCCTTCCTTTTCTCTCCAACGGCAAATTTGTCGAGCAGCTCGTCGAGCTACCCGTCCCTGGCTCCGCCTCATTCCCCTCGCCTGAGCGCGCTGCCGAAGGTTTAAATGTGTTGGTGCGTCAGACGGCCAATCGCTGTCAGCCGTCGTCCGTGCTTTTTCCCTCCATAGCGCTATCTCTTTCTCGCGTGTGGTCAATGTTCATGAGTTGCTGTGGCGCCTAAAAATGCCGTTAACAAACATTGCGGCGATGAAGTTGCATTTTCACAAATCAAACCACAAAATCGCAATGAGTTCAAACACTGCAATATAAAAATGACTAAGGAATCGCTAGCGCACGATAGAGGGTTTGCTGTGCAACGCGCAGAACCCTAATTCGCATTGACACGTTCAGCCCGGCGCTGATTTTCATCAACTTCAAGAACGCAAGCTGATTGTGAAACCGGCACACTGGAAAGTTCACTGGTAGTCCCTGGGACATGTCATCGTGCTGAACGTGTTAAGCATTAAGCATAACTTTGTTACCCTAAGCTTTTGCTTTCGTATGCTGTAGATTACATAAATATGCTAAGCAGTTTGCGCATGTGTGTATGCAAAACTGTCGCCGAATCTATGCTCTTCTGGAATGTTATGATCGATCGGTCAAAGAAAGGAAGGAGTTCATGACAGTGGCAGAGTAGGGAAATCGGGGGCCCTAGGCGGAAAGACGAGTTGAGGCCCCTGTAAATGGTAGCTGATGACCGGGAGGAGGGGGTACTGGCACACAGCCGTTGGGAGATTAAACAGTATACTTAAATTGCCGGCGGATTGGGGGGAAGGAGATGGGGTGCCCATGGGACCCCTACGATCATCGGTCACCTAAAATTGTAGTCGCCATGGGGGGAGGGGAGGTGCAAATGGTTCTCCAGCCACGGGGCCCCAACGACCATCTTTCCGGGGGGCCCTTATCGCTAATACTCTGTCCAATTGTAGACATACGGCATACTACAGACTAGAGATGTTCGGTGACCGCCTAGTCCGCCTACCGTTAGATCCACCGCTGGTTCATGACGGTGTTTTTTTTTTACTCTGGAGGTGCATCCTTCCCCCTGCCTGCTGCGTATGCACCGGGCAGGAGACAGTGTGGTAGAATGCAAGTTGCACACTGGATAGGAGCGGTCGCGCGGCAACACCATCATTCCGCACATCTGCATGCCCGTCGTGGGTTCTAACCGCGTATGAACCGTCCGTCGTAGCAAAGGGTTAGTCACCGGCTCCGGCTACGTGGTACTCAAGTCCTGAAAAGGCCGGCATGATCGCGTAGGCCATTACGCCAATAATAAGAATAATAATAAGAAGAAGAACTTAGCATAGCAGTCCACACTCGGGGAATGTTTTTGTTTTGACTTTGGTGCTGCCGGGTCTACCGCTGTGGGGCGACAAATGCACGGAATGCACTCGACCAAAACATGAACCTACCAATCCGAACCCATTCCAAGGCATTGCTGGTCAATCGGCGTCATGATAACTACTCCAAACCAACAAGCCACCAGGTTCTGGACGGACAGGTGCAGCACCATACGCGAACCGTAAAAAACAAATCCAGAATCCTCTGTTGTATGGGTTCAATTCAAAATGTTGTTTCCACTTGCGTCCGCTAGCTGAATTAGAAATAAATGTGCTACATATCACATGTACGTTTGCTTCGATCGTGTGTCTTTTTGATACCCCCAACAGCAGAGCCGATCGCAAAGATGCCAATGCCAATGGTTGTGTTGTCTCTCAGGTCGCTACCTGAAAATGCTGCGATCGAAAATGCATGGACGTTGTAGCCGCAGCGGAAGAAAATGTACGCATCAGAATTAAATAGTTTTGGGGTTTCCAAACGCACGCACACACACAAACACATAAACACGCGCGCGCAAACTCACACACAAACACGCGCGCGCAAACTCGCACACACACACACACACACACACACACACACACACACACAAACACACGCGCGCGCGCGTGCACACACATGCATGAACGCGCGCACGCCAGCACGCACGCACACACACACGCACGTACGCGCGCCCGCGAGCATGAAAGCGCGCACGCGAGCACGCACCCACGAAAGCGCGCTCGCGAGCACGCACCTCCGAAGTCGCGCAAGCACGCACCCCCGAAGTCGCGCAAGCACGCACTCCCCCTCCCCCCACTAGACCACCCCCCCCCCCCCCCTCCACGCATGATCGATTACGGCTACCTTATCGGTAGAACGGTTGGTTCAGCTTTCTTGTAGCATCCTCATCTCTAGCGCCGGGCGGGGTGGGGGATCGCGACATGATAGAGAGAACGGTCACTTTCCCCGCGCTGTGTGTGTGTGTGACGAGACCCAAAAACTCGAGACGGATTTCAGCACATTAAAAAAAAAAATTCATTGCCACTATACACTGTGCTACATGATGCTTAGAAGGTCGTTGAAGCATCAAACATGTTCAAATTAAAAAAATATTAGATTAGTGTTAGACGTTCTCCTACGCTTGTTTTAAATAGGCTTCTTCACCCTCGATTGGCAGGGGCATGGAATGGTCTCATCAGCAGCGGCACGAAATAAAATAAACCATCAATACACCGATAACACTTTGAATCCCAATCCAGCTTCTCCCACAGCGTCTCAAGGTCACACACAAATTAATAAATGCTAACACCCACCAATAACAATACACAACCGCAATGCACATATGAGTATCAACGCATACACCGCAACAGCCAATCAGCTGGCGGCGGAAGGCACGGGCTGAAGCGGAAGTAAGGCAAGGCAGGGCGAGGGGGGAGAAGAAGCGGACCAAAAAATGGGCGCCAATTTTTTTAAATTATTTTGACCGTTTTTTTTGCTCCGCCGCCATAAATAGTTCGTCCATTTCGCCAGCAGGTGGCGCAAAACTTGCTCGACCCAGCGCAGAAATCGCTGAAGTCCAGCGCGGGGAACGGGCCAAAATCTGCGCTGGCCAGCGCAGATTTGGCCTGGTCTCCCGCGCTGGACTTCAGCAATTCCCGCGCTGGGTCGAGCAAGTTTAGCGCCATCTGTGGGCGAAATGGACGAACTATTTATGGCGGCGGAGCAAAAAAAACGGTCAAAAAATTTAAAAATATTGGCGCCCATTTTCTCATCCGCTTCTTCTCCCTCCCTCACCCTGCCTTGCCTTACTTGCGCTTCAGCCCGTGCCTTCCGCCGCCAGCTGATTGGTTGTTGTGGTGTATGCGTTGGTTCATATATGTGCATTGCGGTTGTGTATTGTTATTGGTGGGTGTTAGCATTTATTAATTAGTGTGTGACCTTGGGACGATGCGGGAGAAGCTGGATTGGGATTTAAAGTGTTATCGGTGTATTGATGGTTTATTTTATTTCGTGCCACTGCTGATGAGACCATTCGATGCCCCTGCCAATTGAGGGTGAAGATGCCTATTTAAAACAAGCGTAGGAGAACGTCTAACACTAATCTAATATTTTTTAATTTGAACATGTTTGACGCTTCAACGACCTTCTAAGCATCATGTAGCACAGTGTATAGTGGCAATAAAATTTATTTTTTAATATGCCGAAATCCGTCTCGAGTTTTCGGGTCTCGATACACATACTGTGGGAGCGCGGGAAAATACAGCGATACACACAGCGCGGGGAAAGTGACCGTTCACTCTATCATGTCGCGATCCCCCACCCCGCCTGGCGCTTTGGATGAGGATGCACAACAAGATAGCTGAACCAGCCGTTCTACCGATGAGGTAGCCTGAATCGATCATACGTGGAGGGGGGGGGGGGGGGGGTTCTGGTGGGGGGTGCGTGCTTGCGTTCGCGCTTTCGTGTGTGCGTGCTTGCGTTCGCGCTTTCGTGGGTGCGTGCTTGCGTTCGCGCTTTCGCGGGTGCGTGCACGCGTACGTGCATGTGTGCGTGTGTGTATGCGTGCGTGCGTGCGTGCTCGCGTGCATGTGTGTGTGTGTGTGTGTGTATGCGTGCGTCCGTGCGTGTGTGTTTGCGTGCATGTGTGTGTGTGTGTGTGTTTCTGTGTTTGTGTGTGTTTGTGTGTTTGTGTGTGTGCGTGCGTTTGGAAACCCCAAAACTATTTGATTCTGATGCGTACATTTTCATCCGCTGCAGCTACAACGTCCATGCATTTTCTATCTCGCTACCTGAGAGACAACACAACAATTGGCATTGGCATCTTTGCAATCGGCTCTGCTGTTGGGGGTATTAAAAAAACACGTGATCTAAGCAAACGTGCGTGTGATATATTGCACATTTATTTCTAATTCAGCTAGCGGACGAAAGTGGAAACAACATTTTGAATTGAATCCATACAAAAGAGGATTCTGGATTTGTTTATTGCGGTGCGCGTATGATACTGCACCTGTCCGTCAAGGATCTGGTGGCTTGTTGGTTTTGAGTCGGTATCATGACGCCGTGCGACCGGCATTGCCTTGGAATAGGTTCGGATCGGTAGGTTCATGTTTTGGTCGAGTGCATTCCGTGCATTTGTTGCGTCACAGCGGTAAACCCGGCAGCACCAAAGTCAAAACAAAAACCTTCCCTGAGTGTGGACTGCTATGCTAAGTTCTTCTTCTTATTATTATTCTTATTATTGGCGTAATGGCCTACGCGATCATGCCGGTCTTTTCAGGACTTGAGTACCATGTAGCCGGATAGTCACCTCTTGCTACGGCGGACGGTTCATACGCGGTTAGAACCCACGACGGGCATGCAGATTTGCGGAATGATGGAGTTGCCGCGCGACCGCTCCTATCCAGCGGGTAACTTGCATTCTGCCACACTGTCTCCTGCTCGATGCATACGCTGCAGGCAGGGGGAAGGATGCACCTCCACGATAAAAAAAAAAAAAACCACCGTCATGAACCAGCGGCGGACCTAACAGTAGGCGGACTAGGCGGTCGCCGAAGATCTCTAGTCTGTAGTATGCCGTATGTCTACAAGTGGACAGATTATTAGCGACAAGGGCCCCCGGAAAGATGGTCGTTGGGGCTCCGTGGCTGGAGAACCATTTGCACCTCCCCTCCCCCCATGGCGACAACAATTTTAGGGCCTGTGACCGATGATCGTAGGGGTCCCACGGCCAACCCCCCCCCCCCCCCCTGCATCCGCTGGCAATTTAAGTATACCGTTCAATCTTCCAACAGCTGTGTGTCAGTACCCCCTCCTCAGGGGCCTCAATTCGTCTTTCCGCCTGTCATGAACACCTTCCTTTCTTTGACCGATGGATCATAACATTCCGGAAGAAATTACATTTGGCGACAGTTTTGCATACACACGCACACTCACAACCATGCGCAGGATGCTTAGCATATCTATGTAATCCACAACAGACGAAAGCAAAAGCTTAGTGTTAGAAACGTGTTAGAGCGAATTAGGGTTCTGCGCGTTGCACAGCAAACCCTCCATCGTGCGCTAGCGATTCCGTAGTCACTTTTACATTGCATCGATTAAACTCATTGCGCTTTTTTGGTTTGATTTGTAAAAATGCAACTTCATCGCCGCAATGTGAATGAACGGTTTTTTAAGCGCCACAGCAACTCATGAGGATTGTCCACACGCGAGAAAGAGATAGCGCTATGGAGGGAAAAAGCACGGACGACGGCTGACAGCGATTGGCCGTCTGACGCACCAACACATCCAAACCTTCGACAGCGCGCTCAGGCGAGGGGTATGAGGCGGAGCCAGGGACGGGCAGCTCGACGAGCTGCTCGACAAATTTGCCGTTGGAGAGAAAAGGAAGGCATGATAAAATTCTCAGAACGCCATAACGCCTTCTGTCGCTTTGCGCAGCGGGACGGGTGGACTTCAGCGATTCCTGCGCTGGGTCGAGCAAGTTTAGCGCCATCTGCTGGCGAAATGGACGAACTATTTATGGATGCGGAGCAAAAAAACGGTCAAAAAAATTTAAAAATATTGGCACCCATTTTCTCGTCCGCTTCTTCTCCCTCCCTCACCCTGCCTTGCCTTACTTGCGCTTCTGCCCGTGCTTTCCGCCGCCCGCTGATTGGCTGTTGTGGTGTATGCGTTGATACTCATATGTGCATTGCGGTTGTGTATTGTTATTGGTGGGTGTTAGCATTTATTAATTTGTGTGTGACCTTGAGACGCTGTGGGAGAAGCTGGATTGGGATTTGAAGTGTTATCGGTGTATTGATGGTTTATTTTATTTCGTGCCGCTGCTGATGAGACCATTCGATGCCCCTGCCAGTTGAGGGTGAAGATGCCTATTTAAAACAAGCGTAGGAGAACGTCTAACACTAATCTAATATTTTTTTAATTTGAACATGTTTGATGCTTCAACGACCTTCTAAGCATCATGTAGCAATGTATAGTGACTATAAGTTTTTTTTTTTTTTAATGTGCCGAAATCTTTCTCGAGTGTTTGTGTCTCGACAAATACACACACAGCGCGGGGAAAGTGACCGTTCTCTCTATCATCTCGCGTTCCCCCTCCCCCGCGATCCCCCGCGATGTGTGTGTGTGTGTGTGTGTGTGTGTGTGTGTGTGTGTGTGTGTGTGTGTGTGTGTGTGTGTGTGTGTGTGCGTGTTTGTGTGTGCGTGCGTTCGGAAACCCCAAAACTTTTTGATTCTGATGCGTACATTTTCATCCGCTGCGGCTACAAAGTCCATGCATTTTCGATCTCGCTACCTGAGAGACAACACAACCATTGGCATTGGCATCTTTGCGATAGGCTCTGCTGTTGGGGGTATCAAAAAGACACACGATCGAAGCAAACGTGCGTGTGATATATTGCACATTTATTTCTAATTCAGCTAGCGGACGCAATGGGAAACAACGTTTTGAATTGAATCCATACAAAAGAGGATTCTGGATTTGTTTATTGCGGTGCGCGTATGATACTGCACCTGTCCGTCCAGGATCTGGTGGCTTGTTGGTTTTGAGTCGGTATCATGACGCCGTGCGACCGTCAATGCCTTGGATTGCGTTCGGATCGGTAGGTTCATGTTTTGGTCGAGTGCATTCCGTGCATTTGTCGCGCCACAGCGGTAGCCCGGCAGCAACAAAGTCTAGAAAAACTCTTCCCCGGGTGTGAACTGCTATGCTAAGCTCTTTGTATTATTATTATTATTATTCTTATTATTGGCGTAATAGCCAACGCCATCTTGCCGGCCTTTTCAGGACTTGAGTACCACGTAGACGGATAGTCAGCCCTTGCTACGGCGGACGGTTCATACGCGGTTAGAACCCACGACGGGAATGCAGATGTGCGGAATGATGACGGTGCCGCGGGACCGCTCCTATCCAGCGTGCAACTTGCATACTGCCACACTGTCTCCTGCTCGATGCATACGCTGCAGGCAGGGGGAAGGATGCACCTCCACAATAAAAAACACCGTCATGAACCAGCGGCGGATCTGACGGTAGGCGGACTAGGCGGTCGCCGAAGTTCTAGTCTGTAGTATGCCGTATGTTTACAAGTGGACAGAGTATTAGCGACAAGAGCCGCCGGAAAGATGGTCGTTGGGGCACCATGGCTGGAGAAATGATTTCGTAGTCATTTTTACATTGCAGCAATTGAACTTATTGCGATTTTTTGGTTTGATTTGTGAAAATGCAACTTCATCGCCGCAATGTTTGTTAACGGCATTTTTAGGCGCCACAACAGCTCGCGAGCATTGACCACACGCGAGAAAGAGATGGCGCTATGGAGGGAAAAAGCACGGACGACGACTGACAGCGATTGGCCGTCTGACGCACTAACACATCCAAACCTTCGGCAGCGCGCTCAGGCGAGGGGTATGAGGTGGAGCCAGGGACGGGTAGCTCGACGAGCTGCTTGACAAATTTGCCGTTGGAGAGAAAAGGAAGGCGTGATAAAATTCTCAGAACTCCATGATTTCTACCGTCGCTTTGCGCAGCGGGGCTGAAGTCCCCCCGCGCCAAAATTTGCGCTGGCCAGCGCAGGCTTCGGTACATTTCCTGCGCAGGAAACTGCTCGAATTTGCGCAGCGGGATGCAGGTGGGCTGATACCAAGGTGTTTGAATTTAGAAGGGTGATTTTTATCGCTTCTGTTTCTGAATGTAGATTTTAAGAGTGTTTTGAGTATTCGTTGAGCCTCCAGAAAGCTTGTTTGAACAAAAGTTTTCACCCATCCTGTCAAAAAGTAATAATCAAATTTGGTTTGAAAACCATGCAATGAGTCCTCCTGGAATTCATACACTTTGATTCTAGATTCCACCTCGTGATCTCTTTAATGCACCTTGGGGTAAATGTAAACAACACCGTGTTTTTGAGCAGGTACTCGAATCTAATTCTAGCTTTGAGGCTAGAGTAATCTAGACTGAAAATCGCAGGCTAGTTTTTTGCGTGGTTTTGTATGGAGTGTTTACATGATTTCAGCCTCGTGAAGGGCACCACTGTTGGATTTTGGGTTAATATGAATAGTTTGAATATGAATTCAAATAGGAAAACACGTAGGAATTAGAAGGAACTTAACCATAGGATGTAGATAAAACTACTTGACTAATTAGGACTACATGAAATGAAATGCTCGAACTATACGAATGAACTTTGTAATGAATTATGTAATGAATTATGGGACAAACGAATACACAGTTGCAAACAGACCGGCGATTAAGGAGCACTCTTCTCATTCTCATCAAATTTATACAAGCTAATATCACAATCCAGCACTTTAGTGAATATATTTCACATATACTTATTTGTTTTAATGATTTCTGTTATTGTGCAGTGTGTTTTTTTTTTCAATTTGCCCATTCGATTCTGAACAATATGCATATTGCAACAAGACTCCTAACGACGACAAATAACTTTTAAGTTGGACAGACATAAACGGTCTCAAGTGCTCTCATGGTCTGTTATGATTTCTTTAGGCAATCCTATGATTGAAAAATAAGTAGCTAACTTCGTTTGAACTTGTACTATGTTTTTGTTTTTAAGGTACATCATTTGTTGATGTGTTGTTAATGAATCAATCAATCAATCATTGATAAGAAACTACACATATTAGTTATATAAATATCTATATGAACGCGATCTAATGGTTTCTGGGTAATCTTCTTCTTCTTCTTTGGCTCAACAACCGTTGTCGGTCAAGGCCTGCCTGTACCACTAGTGGGCTTTGGCTTTCAGTGACTAATTGATTTCCCCCCATAGCAGGATAGTCAATCCTACGTATGGCGGCACGGTCTATTTGGGGATCGAACCCATGACGGGCATGTTGTTAAGTCGTACGAGTTGACGACTGTACTACGAGACCGGCTCTGGGTAATCGGTCTGGGTGAAATTTTTATGCGTTCGGACTTATGATTACTACAATTTCACAGCAAGTTAACACATAATTTCTAATCATTTTTAGCATGCAGGGAAAGAAATATGACCGCCGTAACTGATATTCTACTTCACATATACCTCTATGGGCTCTGTCATGCTCCGATGTAACGTGAAAGTTTTGTCTCTCAATGCTTGCAGGCTACTAAATGTTTCCTGAATCGTTTGCATAAGGTTTTCTGCA
The DNA here is from genome assembly GCF_943734685.1 of Anopheles coluzzii. Lineage (NCBI taxonomy): Eukaryota > Metazoa > Arthropoda > Insecta > Diptera > Culicidae > Anopheles > Anopheles coluzzii. The sequence continues at coordinate 21,903,114 of NC_064669.1, forward strand.
GCAAAAATAGCGGTCTGCTTTCCGCTGTGGTACATGCTTGAAAACCAACTGACATTACTTGAATCGAAATTGTTTTGAGTGATAACAGTTCTTTGAAAATTTACAAATGGTGTTTCTTTAACAATCGTATTTGTGTCTCTTAATTTGAATATAAGCTGATTGCGATACAAATTCACAGGTCTTGTTGTGTAGTGAACAAAGTAACCGCCGGATATATCCCCAGAATAAATCGTTTCGCTACTTCGGGTTGTTCCACTTCTTGACGAGTCTGAAATGGAGGAAGCATTAATATCTCGTATAGATTGGTCAGGGTCAGTCCTCCTGCTCAACGCATCTGCTACTACATTAGTTTTTGTTTCTTTGTGTTTAACTTCCTAGTCGAAGTTTTCTTGCTCTAAACGCCAATTGAGCATTTTCGAATTTTTGAAAGATGTTTTTTATAAACGTAAGAGGTTTATGGTTCGTGATTAACTTACACTTTTTCCCGTAAAGGTAGGGCTTAAACTTTTTAACCGCCCAAATTATAACTAGGGCTTCTTTCTCTGTAGCCGGATAGTTGAATTCTGTACTATTCAGTGTTCTACACAGGGTGCAGGGTCCATTTCTATCTGGTGGAAGCCAGATTTCAGATCCAATGTCGAGAAGTATGTAGATTTTTCCAAGCTGTCCAAAATTTTCTCTATCTGGGGAATAGGGTATTTATCATTAATAGTTTTTTCATTCAGTTTGCAAAAATCTATTACGACTCTTATTTTCCTTTTTTGTGAAGCATCCGGTTATTTGGGAACTACCCAAATGGGAGACGAATATGGACTATTCGAGGGAATAATTACTCCATCTTCGAGCATTTCCAAGATTTGCTCTTCTACGTCTTTTTTAAAATGATTTAGAAATCTATAAGTTTTGCTGTACGTTGGCTCATCGTCTTTAGTTATTTTATGTTTAACAACGGTTGTTGAAGAAAGTTTCTCATTACTCTTAAGGAGTACTAGTTGGTTATTCTATATTACATCAAAAAGATTATCTTTCTCATAAGGTGTCAAATGGTCCGACCTTATCAAAATTTCTTTTGCTTTTTTATTGAGTGGCTCATCAAACTTTAATGGAATGGGGTTAATTGTTTCAAAATTATTTACATTTAGATGAAAACTGTTTGTACTTGTTGGGATTGGCTTATAATATTTACGATGGACTTATTATTTTCTGATTTGTAGAGCCCAGGTTCTATTATAAGATTATTACAGAGTAATTGATGACATGGAACAAACCAATCATCATTTTCTAAAGTGTCGATTGTAACTATGTGATGGAAAAATTTGATGGTTGGAAAATATTTAACAAATGGAATAACTTTACCAGCGATATTAACTGTTTCATTGCTATAGTTAATTATAGAATTGCATCTAACTAAATATTGCGATCCAATAATTCGATCAAAATATTTATGGAAATCATATTCATAGTACATTTGATTTTTTTATTGACCCTTTTTGCAAATTTATTGACCCTTTTTGTGAAACATTATGGCAACCTGATGCATTTTTATTACGGTTGACAGGTTGTATTAACAAGTTGTAATGACTGAATTATTCCCGGTTTCAAAATATTCTTATTTGCACCACTATCCAAAAGTACTTTAAACCGTTGAGAAGTTTCAGGATGTGTCCCTGTTATGTATGGAAGAAAATCTAAATTGGTAAAGTTGTTTCTACAGCTTCCCAAAAATTTACCAAAATATCATCCTCCTCATTTTCAAAAGATCGTGGGCATTTTGAATTGAATGTTTCGGTTGTATTAAAATTTAAATTGAAATCGGATCGTGAAGTCTAATGCTTTGTTTCGGTCACTTTTCTAACATTTAATTTTTTGTGCTGTAGACTCATTGGATTTCAGCTTGCATAAAAACGCATATGCTCCTTTCAAATCCTCAGGTTGTGCTGCTTGTACGTAACCAAAATATGGTTCCTGTAACCCTCCAATAGATGCAGCTAGGCTTGTTTCGTCAATGAAGTGGTTTATAGCTGACCAGCTCTCATTTTATTTTTCGTTTTTCCTTCCTATCTGCTTAATTTTTTGTATTAATTCCTTTGTCTGCATGTTATAGCCTTTTAAATTTGTGGTATAGAGTAAGTTGATAGAGCGTAGGTGTATATGTATGTGAAGTAGGGAAAAGAGATAGCGATATCGTGGCGAGCGCCGATTGAGCGTAGGAGGGAATTTAAGCGGCGCGCGCTGCTGGGTCGAGAGTTCAGTATAACGCGAAAGGTCGAAGGTGAAGGTCGTGCGAAATGAAGAAAAGTAAAGTGAACTGAACAAAAGCCACCTATCTGCTTCTTTTGGTGTTAAACTGATTCTCACATGTATTAAAACAGTTAAGTTCAGGACGAACGAGGAAGCAGCGATCGGATGCGCCGATCGCTCGTTCACTTCTCTTGCAACCATTGCTGGTGAATTGGTAGGGGAAGTCGGGGTTGGTTCGACACTGCGGGTAAGTTCGACACCTTGCCGTTTTTGTATTTATAGAACTTTTTGAAGACAAAAAACTTATACATATTATTTATGTCAACTGTTTCGAATATTTGAGTCACATTTCACTGATCAGAAACCTGTCAATTGTCAAAAAACAACAAAATAAACACATGGTGGTTCTGATTGACAGCCGATGTAAGTTTTTAGTTCTGGGACTTAAGGAATTGTGGCGTTATTTCAACAAAATTATAGTTTCCATGTGAATAGTATTGTTTTATAAATACTATTGTTTAGTTCTGTATCACAAGGCGTAATTTTTACATTAATCTATATAATATAAAATGTCACTAAAACTTGTGCGGCCAATGGGGGTAAATTCGACACCCCACTTGGTAGTAGTGTAATGCTTATTTGTAGCATGTCAACTTTGTTTATATCGTAATTTGAAAGTGCCTGTATTTCATAAAGTTGTCCCTTAACGATGTACGACAAACGTAATAATCAAGCTGAACAAACACGCAATTAAAAATACCGTAGAAGCTTTAAAATTTAAGATGTCAACAAACTGACAGTTTGACGTTTAACGTAAAAGTCGCTTTCGCATAACGCTCTGTATATTTTCTTGAATATCGCGCTGTTTATCACACTATTTTTCGGTTTCTGTATAATCACAGTATTTTAGAACACCGTTCGTATATCGTGCATTAGTGCGTTTATCTCTGTGACCCAAAAACTCGCGCATATTTTGCATTTCGGATCGCTTCTGAGTTCACGCGTCCTGACCGCCATCGCTCTTGTTGCTGCAACGACAACCTGCACCGTTTCCCGTAGAATGGCCCGTATTTGCAACGCCTGCACTATGGAAATTGCGGAGGCATCTATCAGCTGCTGCCTGTGCGACTCTCCATTTCATCAGCGCTGCACTTCGGTTCCCGCTGATCTGTTCCTGCGCATTTCGGAATATAAACAATTACACTGGTGCTGTATTGGCTGCAACAACGTCTTCATGAATCCGCGCACCAAGTTCTTAAAAGACGCAGCCATGCAATCTGGATTCCAGGTGGCAATAACGACAGTAGCCGAAAGCATCAAGACCGTTATGGAGCCATTGACTAACGAAATTAAAACTGGGTTTGCACGGATGAGCCAACTTGACCTAAAAACTCCACGTAGCAGTCACTCTCCCGCAAAAATTCGTCGCATAAATCCATCCAAACGTTTGTTTTCCGATGTCATTAAGGACAATCACGCATTGTTTACATTCGGTGCTACGAGCAATCAAAGAAATAGCCAAAACAACAATACGAAGCGAATTGACGATGTTCAACGCAAAACTCATGCACCACCTGTGATAACTGGCACAAAAAAGGATATAGCAGCTTTTCCTATCAAAATAGTTCCCGCTCATTCCGCGGTGCAAAAATGCGCGTTGTATATTTCCCGGCTCTCTCCCGATACAACCAGTGACCAAATTGTACAAATGGTCAAACAAGCTTTATCCATTGACGATGCTACAGCATACTGTCTTATTCGCCATATTTATCACTACGTGACAAGGCTCTTTCCCCTGACACCTGGCCTCTTGGCCTATCAGTACGTGAATTCATTGACTACCGAACTCAACAGCCGAGTGCAAATTTTCGTATACAACCGCCAATGGGTCTCTCCACCCCTACAACTTTGCCTACGGTGCTAAATATTCGCTCACCGCCACTGCTGGATCACACAATTTTATCGGCACACATTCCACGCACATCACCAACACCGCAAACCCACCAATATTCACCGGTATTCAGTCCACGCACATCGCGCACACTTACAACCACACAAATCATCGTGACACGTCTCAAGAAACGAAGAACACCGGCGCTGAAACAACGTTAGTAAATAATAATTGCACTTACCAGACGATTGTTTTTCCTACAACAAACAATATTTTTTCCACTGAGGTAGTGCTTGACGAAAGGCGCACGCAACTTAATGATCGTGAAATCAAAACAAACCATCGCCAAAGAACGGACACTACACTCACACAATCGCACGGCTATCATGTCAATCCTACAGGGGTCGCCTGCCGTAATAATACTGACGAATTATTGTTCCTGTACCAAAACATTAGAGAATTGAAATCTAAATGCAATCAAGTATTTGACTATGTTTCTACAACCCACTATGACGTTATTATCCTGACTGAAACATGGTTGGATTCAACGATTGATTCCTCGGAATTGTTCCCGGATAATTATACAGTGTATAGAACAGACCGCAGCAGCAAAAATAGTAAAAAATCAACCGGTGGCGAGGTTCTTATTGCCGTTGCTTCACACCTACGTACAATACTTTGTCATACACAGGATACCGTTGAGCAACTCTGGGTAAGAGTTTATGGTAATAAACGTACTTTTATCACGGGTGTAGTGTACATTCCTCCAGATTTAGTAAACAACACTACTACCATGCAAACTATCTGCTCCACCATAGATAATATTGCTTGTGCAACCACCGATACGTTTCTCCTATTCGGGGACTTTAACTTCCCCAATCTTTCCTGGAACACCGATGATTCTAACGTTCCTGCACTGCGAATCAATTATGAGAATTCAAGAATTACGGACAACTGCCGCTCTTTGCTTGACTGCATCTATAGTAATGGGCTTTCTCAGATCAACTTTATACCTAATGCATCGAATAACATTCTCGATCTCATAATTGTCTCTGACGAGATCCTACATTATTGTGCCCACCGGTGGTGTCACCCTTCCCTATGGTTGCCGTTGATGTTCATCATCCTCCTGTTGAACTACACTTAACTGGTGCTGGCAATACAGCTCGTTCCTGGCGTTCTACCGCACCAAACCGTGATTCCGGCACACGTAACTACAGGCGAACTAACTTTATCCGTCTAGCTGAACTGCTTCAATCTACTGACTGGTCTTTCCTGGAAGGTAATCCGGATGTTAACTCAGCATTGGAACTATTTAACACAACACTACTGGCGCTTATATCTGATTGCTGTCCTCTAATGCCACCGCGTCGCAGTCCACCATGGTCTGATGCACGTTTACGCCGTCTAAAGCAAAACAAAGCGTCATGCTTTCGCTTTTACAGTACAAATGGTACACAACACTCCAAATTAAGGTTCATTGCTGCCCATAATGTATATAGAAGCTATAACAGACAACTTCATACTCGTTATCTCATTCGAGTGAAATTCTCGCTCATCAGACACCCAACACGATTCTGGAGGTATGTTGAATCAAAACGCGGTAACAGCTCGCTCCCCGATGTTCTCACATATAACAACGTCTCCACAAGCAGTAAGGAAGGCATGAACAACTTATTTGCTGATCGTTTCAAGGACTGCTTTACTACGGATGATGCAAGCTTATCATTAGAAGCAGCTTTAAATAATGTGCCCTGTGATGTTGTTGACATTGATGTACGCGATATTATTATCTCGGTAGATACTGTACTACGTGCTCTGCAGCAGGTCAAAACCTCATACAACCCTGGACCCGATGGTATTCCTACGGCAATCCTTGCCAAATGCCGCGAATTTTTAGCAAAGCCTCTGTCTCAAATCTACCAACTCTCTTTTGCACAAAGTACTGTACCCACGGCCTGGAAATCCTCTGTGATGTTTCCGGTGTACAAAAAAGGGGATAAAAACTCTGCTGAGAACTACCGTGGTATAACCACCTTGCCTTCTTGTGCCAAGGTGTTTGAGATTGTCATACAAAACTCGCTAATGTATCACTGTCGTTCTTATATTTCTACACGCCAGCATGGTTTCTTTCCTCGACGCAGTGTTACCACAAACCTGGTGGAATTCGTCTCCAACTGCCACGCAGCCTTTACTTCCGGAGCTCAGATGGATGCAGTATACACTGATCTTAAGGCTGCGTTTGATCGTGTGAACCATCGCTTGCTGTTGGCTAAGCTCGCCCGGATCGGTCTCTCTACTCCGCTGGTGAATTGGTTCAGGTCCTATATCTCTGAACGTAGCTACTACGTACAAATCGATGGTGTCTCCTCTAACGTTTTCGAGAGTTCATCTGGCGTCCCTCAGGGCAGCAACTTGGGACCACTGCTGTTCTCGCTTTTTATTAACGACGTCACACTGGCCATTACGGAAGCAAATTGTCTGCTTTATGCGGATGATGTTAGGCTGTTTCGTATCGTACGTAACACTTCCGACTCTCTTTCTCTGCAAAGATCGATTGATGTTTTCTCTGACTGGTGTATCAATAACGACCTGCTAATTTCTGTTGATAAGTGTACGTCAATGTCTTTCTTTAGAATAGCTAGTCCGATAAGGTATATCTATAGCATATCAGGGACACAACTACCGCGGTGCAATACGGTCAGGGATTTAGGAGTCACCCTGGATCGCAAACTAGATTTCCGACAACATTACTGTGATATTTTAGACAAAGCTAACAAAATGCTAGAATTTATTCGTCGACATTCGAGAGAACTCAATGACCCACACTGCCTGTTAACTCTGTATAAGTCCTATGTTCGTTCCATCCTCGAGTTTAGTTCTACAGTTTGGTGTCCATTCTCTAGTGTTTGGTCCAATAGAATAGAAGCTGTCCAAAAGAGAGTTACTCGTATTGTCCTACACTTCACTCCGTGGCGTAATGTAACCCCACGTCCATCGTATCATACTCGTTGTTTGTTGATTGGTCTGGACACACTTGCTAGGAGACGTGATAATGCCCAATGTACGTTTTTGTCCAAACTTACTGTCGGTGAGATAGATTCGCCAGAACTACTGGCTAGAGTCAACATAAATGTCCCTCCTAGAGTATTCCGTAACTACAGACTAATAAGAACTGACCTTACAAGACGTGCATACAGCGAGAACGACCCAATGACTGCGATGGCCCGTAAGTTTAATCAGCGTTACATTTTATTTGACTGGCACCTACCTACTAGATTCTGTTGATCCGTCTTGTCATTGTACACTGCGTTAGTTATTTAAGTTTTAGTTTTAATTCAGTGATAAGGCCGCTTGTTTGGCCAATCACTTAATACAATAAACAATACAACAAACCTAGGAAGTTATAATTATGGAATTTAGCTATTATTCTCTCACAGATCGTTTGCCAAACTCGGACTCAAAACATGTACTTTGTATATGGTTTAGGCTTATGAAAATTAATATTGTTATGGGTTTGACCGTATTTTAGGTTGACTTTAGGCCGGGTAGGCTTAACTGAAGAAAAAAATAGTCGCTGGTTTTCAATCACATTGACCGATGTTCACCTTTTGGCTTTCGACTCGGCAGAGAAAAATAAAACTGAACACCCTTCGATTTTATAAAAAAAGAAAAAGATTACTGGAAGATGGCCAGGTTATTTTTTTAAAGGAATCTTAACCAATTATTCCGTAAACCAGATGCTATCGCCGCAGCTTCTACTATATGGAGTCTGGTCCGATGCTATTTGAAATGAAATTTTTGTTCTTGCTTGTATCTTCATTTTTTGCGTATATTTCAATACTGTTTTGTGTTAATTTTTCGTAAAATTGGTACGAAATACTTTGTTGAACTTCAATGAAAACTACAGGCCATCAGAGTTTGCTATTTTGAACGCTAAACCAATGTGTCGAAATCACCCCCAAGGTGTCGATTTTACCCCGTCATGGTGTCGTTACCGTTTTTGGTTACCCGCACTGCAGTCGTGACGCAACAAAAAACACACTTTTTTATTTTTATCAAAATGTTATCAAAATCAATCCAGGAACCGTAGTTTCTCGTAAGATGGTACATAATACACCAAAAAAGCTTTTTCGATGCCTACTAGTAAGTTTACATTGGCAAAAGTATTGCAATCAGAGGAAAACCTTAAAGTGTCGAAACTACCCCCAGTTCCCCTACGTTGCTGAACATCCCAATTTCCAAATGTTATACTAGATTTTAAGTTGTTTTAAATAAACAATTTTTATAAAAAAAAACCATCCGTTGATTCGGATCAATTTATAATATTGTGAGTAATGAAGATAAGCTCCGAGAACAGCTTACAGTACTATTGTTCATTTTATTTTGCCATAATTGGGACATGTGCGTCGATAGATCATATCTATCGCTGAAAGTTTTTGTCAAAATATCTTTGATATCTTGAAAATCGGTAGGGTTACCTTCTAAGCACAATGCATCTTTTGCAGGCCCCTGTATTTTTTTGCTTATAGTATCTTCATACATTTGGTAAACGGCATAATGCACGTTTCCCTAAAAAATGTTCAGTGCGTTCTCTGCTGTTTTAAGCCATCCAAAAAGCAGTGTTTTGTTTCCATCGTACACTGGGACTGCCTGTATGGGGTCTGGGATTTTATAAAAGGCATCCAAAATAACACTAAGCCTAGCGCCCTGCGATACGCTACTCGTTACACTACTACTAGCCTGCTGATTATTACTCTCAAGTGTGAGTATTTTTTGAGACTGTTGCTCGTGAGAGACAGCGAGAGTCTGTACGAGATGCGTAAGCTGCTCAAGTTGCGCTCGAGAGGAATATCAACGTTGGTGGGCACGTATAAGAGGCTGTCGGAATCGTTCAATATTGAATCTGTATCCAAACAGAAAGCCTCAATGGTTGAATTTCTCCACATAAAATGCTTCAGTTATAAACGTCTCTCTAAGAACACGCTTTTAATTTTTCAAAGTTAAGAAATCGAATAGTTCTTTTTTATACTGACTATTCGAAACACAGTAGCAAAAGTTTTTCTATCTCTGTCACTCCGACAAACAAGAGAAATTAAAAACTAAAAGTTTACTTACCTGTGTGTTAGCGTTGAAGAACACGTGAGGATTCTAACCTCAATCCGTCGTTGGGTAATGAAAAAGGGGGAAGAGGATGGTCCTGTCGATGAACAGAAAACGGCGTTGCCACAAATCGTCCGCACTTTTAAAATTGCACGGAGATGAATACGTAGCCCTATCTTGTAGTAGCTACAAATCAGGACAAACTAGGTAAGCATATTACGGCTCACTAGCACGTTTTTTTCTTAATCAGCGACTACCGGCTGCGCCTATTACAAGTCTGTGGGTGTTGTGTTTGTTTCCTTTCTCTTTAACGATCGGAATGATAATGACTTTATTGAGGAGCGTTTATCATCAAACTGAACACGTCAGTTGAATAAGGTGTTTAAATGATGGTGAGGTGTGATGGAACGTTTTATGTGTAAACATACAATAATATTATATAATATATATATATATATATATATATATATATATATATATATATATATATATATATATATATATATATATATATATATATATATATATATATATATATATATATATATATATATATATATACATATATATATATATATATACATATATGCGCATTATATGGTTCAATTACTTTTACTTTTTTTTCAATAACTTCCCCTCTTATGAAACTGTTAATTTCATAAATAAAACTTTTTATTTCCTTGCAGCAGTGATACGACAACTAATATAACAATTATCCGGAATAGAATTTTTGGTATTTATCTTCGTTCGAATTAAGTGCAGGTTCATTAAAATTAGCTAGCAATCTGTGTTGTGCGATTGATTTCCAATTGAAAAACAAAAAATTGTACATTGGTAGTTTATATAATGCCATTTAACCAGCTCATAACTGCAGCAATGGTTGTTGCTGTTTTATCAAACATTAAAGGTAAGTATTATACATTTTTGCTTAAAATATTTGATTATAATCAAGTAGGGTAAATGAATCAATCTTCTTCTTCTTCTTTTTCTTTGGCACAAGAACCGTTTTCGGTCAATGCCTACCTGTACCTGTACCTCTACTTGTGGCCTCTACCTGTACCTCTACTTGGCTTTCAGTGACTTTTTATTACCACAGCAAGATAGTCAGGTCTTTGTATGGGGGGACATTCTATTCGGGGCTTGAGTCCATAACGGGCATGTTGTTAAGTCGTACGAGTTGACGACTTTTTCACCAGACCGGCCCAAATGTACCAATAGTGGTGCAATTTGTAGGGGATTGGGATTGCGATTGCGAATGGGATTGGGATTGCATCACATTCAAGGTGAACATGACAAGGTGAAGTTGTTCATCAAGGTGCATTAAAGGGATCAGGTGATAGAAATTGGAGTATTTTATAAATTCGTCACTTGACATAAGGTCTCCGGGATTCAAACCTTTTTTAATGTGTTTTTGTACTTGTTCATGATTTTTATGGACAAATTATTTTGGATTAAAAATACTTTTTATACTAATATTAGCCTTAACGATTTATTATTTCACGGTTAAACGTGTTTTTTCAGTGTTCTGACGAGTGCGATTCGTGCAGTGCTATTGTTTGCCGTTTCAATTCAACCGTCGCGTGGGTGGAGGGGAGGGAAATAAAACAATCATAATAACATATTTTGTACATTATCTTTTGTGTAACGCAACGGTTAGCAGAATAGGAATGTCGTGGGACTGTTAAAAAGTAAAACATACATTGAACAAGAGTCTTGCAGTTTACCATAATAAAACCAGTGTTATTCCGTTAATACATTGTATGATTCACAATTGTTTGGACATATTTAAGGATAGCAATAAACAATGTTTTACAGTCAACCATCTTTTATTTGAGAGCCGATTGGATTACGAAATGAGAGTGATTTTTCCGATTGGAGCAGGGGTCTCCAAACTACGGCCCGCGAGCCGCATGCGGCCCTCAAGAGCTTAAAATGCGGCCCCGATGACTTGGCCAGATTTAGAATAAATATTAGGTTATTTTGACTTTTTCAAAAGAAATTGTATTTTTTTTTTACATTTTTTAGACAAAAATCAAGCTTTAGTAACACGAATCTGTTCAAGTATCGTTAGTATTTTGTTATAAAAATGAGATTTAAACGTTCACTCATCAATTATAGGTAACATCAAATGGCCCTTAACATAGTGATTTTTGAAGCAATGCGGCCCACGAGCTGAAAAGTTTGGAGGCCCTTGGATTAGAAGGAGTACACTGTATTTGACTTAAATATTTTCACATTCCCTTATTACCTACAAAACCAATATTGAAATAATTGATTGAAATAAGATCAGGCTATAATGGTGGTCGAGAAGAGACCGCGTATCGCGAATTTTCGAAGTCGAATCACGAAGTGTCCAATCAACATATTTAAGATGTTCGTATAATGTTGCGTTTAAAAAAAATTTATAGTCATTAACTAAATTATTTATTTGATATTGAATAGAGATCTGCATATCATAGGGACTACCTATACTAATTATTATGTATGTACTGAAACGTTAAGTATTGAAGAGAAAAACATAATAACCTCTTATTCCCGCTTCTACTAATCCCCTCCCCCCCCCCCCACCCTAAACAATTCCCCTCCCCCAAACCCCGCTGCCAACTAAAAAACAGGCTATATCACATTGGGATTGGGATTGAGATGCAAAGATTCGAATCCTAACCAGGATTGGGATTCGAAGATTCGAATCCCTTCAGATATTCATTTTTTCATCAATAGTATAGATGTGCTAAGATAGCTTTAAAGTGTCAGGGAAATAAATGTTTTCATGTGAAAATCTATTAATAGATCAAAAGAAATAGATTGTTTGCTTTATTTTTATAGAGATTTAGAGCCGATTGGCTTCATGCGCCTCTTTTAATAATTTAAATAATTTTATACTTTAAGTCTAACATTCCTGTTTTGCCAGCCATTTGTGGCTTATAAATTACCTTGTACCGGATTGACTCCTTTTCCTTAAAGCTTTTATCTATTGATTTTATTAAACATGTGGTTTTGGTTAGGGTTTGGTTAGACCGATTTGGATGAGTTTGGTGACTGAGAAGAGTGTTTGTTCTGTTAGCGTAGTGAAATCGGCGTTTGACCTTTGGATAAGGGCATAGGCCTTGATGTTTTTCTCCATCATTCGTCCTGCAGCTGCTACTATCTTGTCGGTTATGACGTGGTCGAAAAGTTAAAGTCCACTTTCACACAAAAGTGATGTAATAGGGCTCGTGATGCAAACCCCAGTAGCATAACGGATGGCGGTATGGTAGAGTGGTGGATGGGAATAGGACGTAAATTCAAGAACTTTTGCAAGGTGCAGAGAATTCAAATCGAATGGACTGTTCCATATTTTCCGGAACAGAATGGTGTGAGTGAAAGAATGAACCGTACACTAGTAGAGAAAGTTCGTTCTATGATTAGTGGCAGTGGCGTTGGTAAAGAGTTTTGGGTTCCTGCGGTTCAAACAGCAGCATATTTGGTAAATCACAATCCGGCTAGTGCACTGGGTAACGACACCATTCGAAGTTTGGGAAAATCGTAAACCAAATGTAAGTAATTTGCGTACGTTCGGCAGTGTTGTGTTTGTGAATGTACCAAAAGAGCAAAGATGGAAGCTCGACACAAAATCGTGGATAGGTGTGTCTATTGGGTATATCTCTTGTGGGTATCGTGTATGGCTTTTGGAGGATAAGAAAGTCGTTGTTGAGCGGGACGTCCATTTTGTGGAAAATTCGAATTTTAGTGAATTGTTAACATCCTCGCGGTCAAATGGCAACAGTGACGAATTTCTTATCCGTAGGGTTTGGAACGGACCTATCAGTGATAGTGATGTTGAAGATGATGTTGTCTCTCAACAACCGACCGTAAATGCCGACGATCCTGATGAAACCCTGGCTGAAAATGTATACGAAGAAAGTTTCAGTATTTGTGTTGGTGATGGTGAAGATAATGTCGAAGTGAAATCGCTTAAAATTTATAGTGAACAACGAATACGAAAGACACCTGCATGGCATAAATACTACAACATGAACTACACAGGCTTTGCATTCAATGCATCAAGCTATCATGTACCGACTTCGCACACGGAAGCGAAATCGTCAGTAGATTGGGAAAAGAAGAAAGCTCCAATCCTCGAGGAGATGGATTCTCTTACAAGAAATCACACGTGGACCCTTTAGAAGCTACCACATGATCGAATTCCAATTACTTGCAGGGTGTTCAAAGTAAAGCGTGGGGAATCCAAAAATGAAGATCTGTACAAAGCTCGATTAGTAGCGCGTGGTTTCAGCCAGAAACATGGTACCGATTACGCTGAAACTTATTCTCTAGTAGCGCGTTTGGATACCGTGAGAGTAGTCTTAGCCATCGCAAATGATTTAAGTTTCATGAATGGTGGTTCATGAAATGGGCGTAAAAACTGCTTTCCTCAATGAAACAAGCTCGAAACAAGCTTCGAGAGCTTGGAATGCAAGGTTTCACAGTTATGTCGAGAATCTAGGATTTTGTAGAAGTGTGAGTGACATGTGCCTTTACATAAAGGGATCTGGGAGCAATACAGGGTTTCCCACGATTTATTGTTCAGTTCCCATTAGTTTTTGGTAGATTCCCACGATTATTTGATCGTATCCTATAGATTTTTGGTTCGTTCTCATAATTTATTCGTATTTTCCGATTGGATATCAATACAATTGGACCAAAAAGTTTTGGGAAACGGTAAAAAATCGTGGGAACGCACCATCAAAATATGGGAACTCACCAAAAATTGATGGGAACCAACCAACAAATCGTGGAAAACCCTGTAAAGTGATCTTAGTGCTGCTTATTGGATGATCTGCTCGTTGTTCGTCATCAGTTTAATGCGGTCAAGACAGTGAAGCAATCTCTCTCGAAAGAGTTTGAAATGTTAGACATTGGAGAGGTTAAAACATTCCTTGGCATGAATATTGAACGCGATGTGGAAGGAAAATGTCTCCGGATAAGTCAGCGAAGTTTTCTAGAGAATTTACTTCTGCGTTTCCATATGCATGAGTGCAAGGCAATCTCAATACCGATGGAGTGTCATCTTCGGCTGAAGAAAGGTGAAGATGCTGAGCGTACAGACAAGCCATACAGACAGATGATTGTTTGTCTAATGCACGTGACGTTGACATCGAGGCCAGATTTGTGTGCGTGCGTTAGCTATCTTAGCCAGTTCCAGAGTTGTTCTACGGATGTGCACTGGAAGCATGCAAAGAGAGTACTCCGATACATCAAGGGCACGCTTGAGTATGGGCTCGTTTTTCGTGCGAAGGATTCTGCTGTAGTAGATTCTTGCTGATGCGCATTGGGCGAATGATCCGAAGGACCGACGTTCGTTGACGGGATATCTGTTCCGAGTATGCAGTGCTGCTGTAAGCTGATTGATAAGGAAACAGTCGACGATTGCGTTGTCATCAACCGAGGCGGAACTAGTGACGTTAAGTGTGGCTGTTTTTTAATGGAAAATGGCTTGTGCAGCTGTTACGGGATCTGGAGAAAGAACCGGAGTTAACGGTTATTTACCACGAGGACAATCAGTCAACCATTCGAGTGGTTGAGGATGAACGAGACAGTGGTCGTCTAAAGTATGTCGACGTGCGACATCGGTTCGTGCATGAAGAAATTCAGCGGAACCGTAAATAAGCTCAGCAACCGTTGGATTTAAATCTACTTTCAGAGAAGATTGCATGCTTAAGAGGACGATAGGTAGGACTTCAGTCCACCTATTCAGTCCAGGACTTCAGTGCCAAACCACAGTAGTTTTGGTGGCACATTATAACGATAGGTAGGACTTAAGTCCACCTATTCAGTCCAGGACTTCAGTACCAAACCACAGTAGTTTTGGTGGCACATTATAGCTGCCTTGAGCTGTCGATATGTACGCTCAATTTGTCCGTTTGCTTGCGGGTGGTATGGGGTAGTGCCCAAGTGTGTTATTCCAAGCATACTTGCAAGGGTACGGAAAAGCTCTGACACAAATAACGTAAAACACAAATAGCGTAAAAAACTGAATGATCTTAGACTAGTACTTTCAGAAACTGAATACAAAATCGTAATATTAACTGAAACCTGGTTGAACAATAACATAAACAATGAGTTATTCAACGACGATCGCTATTCTATTTACCGATGCGATAGAACCACCACCAACAGC
Source organism: Anopheles coluzzii (assembly GCF_943734685.1). NCBI lineage: Eukaryota > Metazoa > Arthropoda > Insecta > Diptera > Culicidae > Anopheles > Anopheles coluzzii. The sequence continues at coordinate 21,918,509 of NC_064669.1, forward strand.
ACTTTCTCCATCCGTGGTGGTGTTCTAATAGCCTGCTCTCGCTCTCTTTCATCTTGCGAAATTGCACCGACGGATCGAACTATGGAACAGTTATGGGTCAAAATTCGATTGGGCAATATTTTTGTTTATATCGGTGCCATGTATATTCCACCGTACAACGCATATAACGACATAATTGTTAACAAACATCTGGAAAGTATACGCGAAATTTCATCACGTATGAGAGATAACGATCTTCTCCTTGTCGCTGGAGATTTTAACAAATGGGACATTACGTGGTCCAAACTCAATCCAGCCGATGTCGAGGATGTACCATTGCGCTCCACTTTCATGCACTATAAACCGTCATCTAAGTCTCGAAATAATCATATTTTCATCGATGTTATGGCAGCAAACGGCCTTTATGAATTAAGCAACGTTAGAAACTCCATAGACCGACAACTCGATCTAATTTTTGCTAACTCCAACGCCGCTGAGATCTGTTCTGCCGTGTCTAAATCCGAACCGGCCCTGCTCAAGCTCGACAATTATCATCCTGCACTCGAATGGTCAATACGTCACTATGATCCTCATGAGTCTAGCTCCCATCCAAGCAACACACATCAGCAACGATTAAATTACTCAAAGGCTAATATCGTCGAACTGGAGGAAAGAATAATTCTATTCGGTTCTACTTTTAACTGCTCAAACTTTCCATCTGTTGACGACGCTGTTCATGCCTTCACGATTTTCATGAAAGATGCTCTACAATCCTGTACGCCAATTATGCACCAGAAACGCTCTCCAGCATGGAGTAATAACATGCTTATCATCCTCAAACGAGCCAAAAACAAAGCCATTAGTCGACACCGTTTTATGAGAAGTAATATCACTAGGGAAAATCGTAACAACGCTATACATGCATACCGTCAGTATAACCGATCAAGATAGAAGCAATATATATCTTCAATCGAAAGGTACCTTCTCCGACATCCCCGAAAATTTTGGCGCTTCATGGACAGCAGACGAGGCTCAAACGTAGTTCCAAGCACAATCAAATATAATGATTCCGTGGGAACGTCACCCGAAGATATTTGCAACATTTTTGCTGAACGATTTTCCGATGCCTTCTCTACCCCAATTGTAGATCAAACGGTGATCTCAAGGGCCACATCTTACACACCTCTAAACATGATTGATTACACCATTCCTACGTTTGATATACGCACAGTAGAAAAGTGCCTCAAAAGCCTTAAACCATCTACAGCTCCTGGTCCCGATGGCACTCCGAGTTTCATCATCAGTAAATGCTATCAGTCCCTAGCACCTGTATTAACAAACATATACAACACGTTACTGTTCCGGTATTTTCCCACGCTTATGGAAGACCTCGTGGATGGTACCAATATTTTAAAAAGGGGATCGCTCATGTGCTTCAAACTATCGCGGTATCACATCACTTTGTGCGGTGTCAAAAGCTTTTGAGCTTCTGCTTTACGGCCCTATGCTCTCCGCTACATCGAATGACATTATGGATAACCAACACGGGTTCGTACCCAAACGTTCAACATTAACGAACCTCACTGAATTCGTTAGTTTCTGCAAACGTAATCTCGACTCCGGAGGTCAAGTGGATGCTATTTACACCGATCTCAAAGCTGCTTTCGACCTCATCTCACACGACATTTTAATCGCCAAATTGCAGAAGTTAGGGTTTTCGGAACAAATAGTTAAGTGGTTGCATTCCTACCTCACAGAACGCTCATACAAGATCAAGGTAAACGATCATACTTCTAGAGAGGTGGTTGGCACCTCAGGAGTGCCTCAAGGCAGCAATTTGGGCCCGCTGCTCTTCATTCTTTATATAAACGATGTAGGGCAATTGCTAGCGGAACACCGTTTTCTTCTGTTTGCCGATGACGTTAAGCTGTTCGCTCCTATCAACGATACCAATGACTGCATCAATCTTCAACACGCCATCAACCTATTTAGCATATGGTGCCGTGATAATGCAATGGTGCTATGTATCGAAAAATGTTGTGTTTTGTCTTTTTACCGTTCTCGGTCTTGCACACGATTCAACTACCAGATTAAAAACATATCCGTTGAACGCACCGATACATTCCGCGACCTTGGGATCATTCTCGACACACGTTTAACATTTAACGATCACCTAGAGTATATAGTATCCAGAGGGAACTAACTACTGGGCTGGATTATTCGATCAACGCAAGGTTTCCGTAATCCTATGACCATAAAAACCATCTACTGTGCCTACGTTCGATCAGTGTTAGAATATGGCAGTATTGTTAGCGACCCCTGTACCGAACAATGGAGTAATCGAATCGAGGCCATCCAAAGAAAAGCGACTAGATATGCTGTAAGACTCTTACCATGGCGACAGGGCGATGTGTTACCGTCATACCATTCCCGGTGTCTGCTTTTAGGGATTCAGTCGTTGAAAAAGCGCCGTGAGATAGCTAAATGCCTTTTTATATCAGGACTACTTAACCACCACATTGATACTCCTACTCTATTAGCTACGATAGAATTTAACGCGCCATCTAGGAATCTACGTACACGTCAATTCATATCCGTCCCTCGTTATAGAACTCGTTTTGGTCAGTCTGATCCTATGTCAGCTATGTGTCGAACTTTCATAAATAACTTTGATTTATTTGATTTCAACATGCCACAGAATGTTTTTAGAGATAGACTCAGGACACAACTTACGTAATAATTTTATTTTCAAAATACATTTTCTATTCTTGTGCACCTGTTCTCTCCTATCGATTTATGTACCTTACATAGAATATAAGCACTAATTTAAGTACATTCATGTAGCATCTTCAAGATCCCGATGGATTAGTCAATAAACATATAAACATATAAACATATAAACAAATTGCCTGACACCGTCGGTTGTGATATTTGTCGGTACACCAAATCGCGATATCCAACCGTTGATAAAAGCACGCGCTATGGTGTGTGCGGTCATATTAGGTATAGGGTAAACCTCGGGCTCTGTAATGGGATGGGATCCGAAGCCCCAGTGAGGGATAATACAGGCTCTCCCATCCAACTCCTATTCCGGCACGCCCTCGTCGTGCAGAGTGGTAACATGTAGCGGTAGCCACATATCCAAGCTTGGGTACACGGGCTAGATCCAACCCCTTGGGCGGATGGTGGCATATGGCGAACCAGGAGGGGGGTGGGTATCCCGGAAAACCATGTGCCTGAACTCCGGGGGGGGGGGGGGGGGGGGGGTGGTAATCCGACGCTAAATAAAACGGCCACGTGGGCGCAGGGCCAGTCACCCAGTCTCACGGAACAATCGACTACGGAAAGCAACAGGAAGTTACGACACGGACTTAACGATACCGACCCAACGCTATGCCCCCGGACAACGATGAAAATGGGCTCATGGAACGTACGCAGTCTTAGCAAAGCCGGAGCCTTGAAACAAGTTGATGACGCCCTAGCCACACTGAGCATGGACCTCGTAGCTCTACAAGAGATTCGGTGGCTAGGGAACGGTGTGCACAACAGGCGTGGTAAGCATTGCTACGACATTTACTACAGCTGCCACGACCGCCACCGCATGCTCGGAACGGGTTTCGCCGTAGGTCCCCGGTTGAAACCCGCAATCATGGATTTCAAGGCTATAAACGATAGGCTATGCACCCTGCGCATGCGAGGCAAATTCTTTAATATAAGCCTCATAAACGTTCACGCCCCTACCGAAGATAAAGAAGAAGAGGAGAAGGAACTTTTTTACGGCCGCCTCGCTAGAATCGTAGATGCGTGCCCCAGGCATGACCTCATAATCATTGTGAGAAAACCTCAAGAATGTTCGTCTACGTGGTACAACTCGTTTTCTTTCCCGATAATTATAAAAACTTGTGCCGGTTATGAAAAGAAATGCGACTCGGTCAAATGTCCGTTTGCTACTGTATATTCAATTGTCAAGAGTTCATTACATAATTCATTTCTGAGTTCATTCTGTTATCCTTATCTATGCCTATGAGTTCATTTCCTATCCTATCTCTAAATTCAGTTCGAATTTCGAATTCGAATTAATAAATTTCTAATGATCGATCTCCAACAATCATCCTGGGGGACTTCAACGCAAAAGTCGGTAGGGAGCCAATGTACCGCCAATACACTGGCTGTCACAGTCTGCATGAGCACAGTAACGATAATGATAGAAGATTGGTCCAGTTTGCCGCAGCGAACAATCTGGTTGTTGGAAGTACCAAATTTGCGAGAGGGACATCCACAAGGTTACATGGGCGCACCCGCATGGAGAATCCTTCAACCAGATCGACCACGTGTTAATAAGCCGCCGACGACAGTCGAGTCTGTTAAATGTTAGAACATATCGAGGAACCAATATCGATTCCGATCACTACTTGGTTGGCTTAGTGATACGTTGTAGAATCGCCCACCCCCGCGCTAATGGGGGCGGAGAAAACACGCAGCCTCGGCTCAACTCAACGGACATTACTGTCCAACAGGAATTCAAAGCCGCTTTAGAAGAGTCTCAACTACCAGAAAACAGTGAAACTACGAGCGAGAGGTGGAACGCTCTAAAAACAAAAATAATAAACTGTGCAAGAAATATACTCCCACCACGTCGTGGCTACACCAAATCTGGCTGGTTCGACGATGAATGCAGACAAGTGACCGAACGTAAGAATACTGCATACCGAGCAATGCAGCAACGGCATAGAACGCGGGCATGCGCAGAGGAATATTCACGGCTCAGACGCGAAGGGAAACGAGTTCACCGCTCCAAGAAGCATGCTTTGGAAGAGCAAAACATGCGGGAACTCGAGCAAACCAGAGAGGCGTACGGACCGACACGAAAGTTTTACCAAGCGATAGCAGGTCACCGAAACAACATTGTACCTAAGGTAACCTGCTGTCGCAACAAGGATGGAGATCTGGTTAGTAACCAGCCAGAGGTCCTCTCGCGGTGGGCTCAGTACTTTGATGAATTGCTCAAAGACCAGTTTAACGAACAGCTAGAAGCGCTACTAGTAGATAGTGTCATGCTACTGCCACCTAGCATAGAAGAAACACGAAAGGCTATCCGTCGGCTGAAAAATAACAAGGCATCCGGAACCGACGGAATTGCAGCCGAACTGGTCAAGAATGCAGGTGCACGACTAGAAAACGAGATTCATCAAATAGTTACTGAGGTGTGGGATAGCGAATCAATGCCTTGTGATTGGAATCTCGGCATCATCTACCCCATATACAAGAAGGGAGACAGGTTGGACTGCAACAACTACAGGGGTATTACGGTGTTGAATACCGCCTGTAAAATATTCTCCCTGATCCTTCAGGATCGCCTTGTCCCGCACGTCGAAGAGATAGTAGGAAACTTCTTCTTCTTCTTCTTTGGCTCAACAACCGATGTCGGTCAAGGCCTGCCTGTACCCACTTGTGGGCTTGGCTTTCAGTGACTAATAGATTTCCCCCCATAGCAGGATAGTCAGTCCTACGTATGGCGGCGCGGTCTATTTGGGGATTGAACCCATGACGGGCATGTTGTTAAGTCGTACGAGTTGACGACTGTACTACGAGACCGGCGAGTAGGAAACTATCAAAGAGGATTCCGAAACGGAAAATCAACCACTGATCAGATCTTCACCATGCGGCAGATCTTGGAGAAGATGGCTGAATACAGAAACGACACATATCATCTCTTGATAGACTTCAAAGCCGCATACGATAGCATAGCCAGGTTAAAACTGTACGACGCTATGAGCTCTTTTGGAATCCCGGCCAAACTGATAAGGCTAGTTAGAATGACTATGACCAACGTCACTTGCCAGGTGAGGGTGGATGGAAAACGCTCAGGACCTTTTGCTACCACCAAGGGTCTGCGCCAGGGGGACGGGCTTGCCTGTCTCCTATTCAACTTGGCGCTAGAGAGGGCCATCCGTGACTCGAGGGTGGAGACTACGGGAACCATCTTCTATAAGTCAACCCAGATCCTGGCATACGCTGATGATATAGACATCATTGGTCTGCGGCTCTCCTATATAGCGGAAGCCTATTAAGGGATCGAGTAGGCGGCAGAAAGTCTTTATTTGTAGATAAATGAGGCAAAGACCAAACTGATGGTGGCAACATCAGCGGACCTACTTATACATAATCCGAATCTACGTAGGCGTGATGTACAGATAGGTGAACGCACTTTTGAAGTCATTCTACATTCTACAGCCTGAAAAAGCAGTTCACCTCAAAGAACCTGTCGCGACGGACGAAGCTGGGACTATATAGTACCTATATAGTACCAGTACTCACATACGTCTCTGAGACATGGACACTGTCCAAATCTGACGAAACCCTCTTAGCCGCGTTCGAGAGGAAGATGCTCAGAAGGATACTTGGCCCCGTATGTGTGGAAGGACAATAGAGGAGCCGATATAATGACGAGCTATACGAGATGTACGGCGACCTCACTGTCGTACAGCGTATTAAGCTCACCAGGCTCCGGTGGGCTGGACATGTTGTACGCATGGAAACGGACGACCCAGCCCGTAAAGTATTTTTAGGCCGTCCACAAGGACAGAGGAGGCGTGGTAGGCCCAAATTGAGGTGGCAAGATGGCGTGGAGGCGTCCGCCATTAAGGCCGGGATAACGGACTGGCAGACGAAGGCGCGAGACCGTGAGCGGGTTCGGACACTCCTGAGGCAGGCCAAGACCGCAAAGCGGTTGTAGCGCCGGATAAGTAAGTAAGTACAGTATCGGACATAAAGATAGAACCCTGGTGTTTTCAACGCACCTTGCACTTGTTTGACCACGTTACTTGTGTTTGTGTGTGTGTATGTGTGTGTGTGTGTGTGTGTGTGTGAGTGTGTGTGTGTGTGTGTGTGTAGTAGTAGAAAGAGAGTGTGCTTTTTAATGTGTATTTGCAAGTGCGCGGGTTTGTGTCTGAAAAACGTAGCTTGCTATGGTTTCATATTGCATGGAAAGTATTCTGATAATGTGTGTTATCATGTGAGACAGCGTGCGTTTGCACTTGGATAAAAGCTAAAGTTTGCATCGACAGCAGCGCTTGTTCCTCGGAAGAAACCGCAGGTGTGCTGGTTGATGAATGTGCATGCGCAGCGATGTGAAATGGACACGCGCACAACAGCAATGAACTCGGCATTCCCTTACAGGTGTTTCTCCAGTGCACGCCATAGAAATGCCTGCGTGCATCTCTGCGTTGAACGTTGTGTGCGCATGTTAAACTTTGTGCGTGCATTGAGCTGGCGCGCAGTTGTTCTTTTCAATGGGCGTTTTGTTTCATGAGCGCGGCAGTATTCGGTTCTCGATTTAAATGGGTAGACACTCACTCGCTTACTCATTGATATTTTTTATCCATACGCTTTTTTTGCTGCTCTACAACGATGTAATTCATCACGTGTAGAAGCAGAACGCAGGCTGAGCACGGGATCAGCCGTGTCCATGTTTTTAACCAGCGCGTTCTTGACGGTCCAAGCAAGCAATGTTAGTAACAATGGGTCGAGGTAAACATTGTACCGATGATCAGCGCCATATAATAAAGCGAATGGCGGCTGCTGGCATTAAGCGCAAAACGATCGAGTTTGTAATGGAACGATCGCGCACTTTTGTCGCAAACGCGCTTCGGACATCCGAAATGTGTTTGGACAACCAAAACGCGCTTGGACAACTGAAACGCGCTTGGACAACCGAAACGCGCAAGTCAACCGGACGTCCTCAGAAGACCACGGCGAAAGAAGACCGTAAAGTTGTTAATAGATCGAAAAAACACTGATCGCGAGGGTGGTGGTTCTGCTTATTACATCAAAAACCTTACCCAAAACACAGAAATACTACTAACAAATCTATGCGAAACGACATACTTGTGAAACAAACACACACACCAATACACATTCAAACATACATACACACACACACACACACACATGTTCACACACATACACACACACACACACACACACACAAACACACAAACCACACATAAACCTGTCCCAACAGGTGTATGCTGCGTTGAAAACACCAGGGTTCTATCTTTATGTCCGATACTGTATTCTTCAGAGAAGCGTCTTTGAAGAGACAAGATTTTACCCTTGACTCTGTTAATGTTGCTAAGTTCCACTGGGTTTGTTAGGTGATTATTGTAATAGTTTTTTTTTAAATTCTAAGTCGCATGTCCATACGCAAGCGAAACGGGGAGTATTGTTGATTCGTCTTCCAGCGGAAAAACGATTTAATTTTTGGTTTGGCGAATTGAATCCACCAATCCATCCAGCAGCTGAAGTTCCTTCTTTGTCTTGTCCATACATTCCACTTGCATCTGAACTCCTGCATATTTTCCTGTGTTAGAATATGAGGCCTTAGCTGCCAGTATCCATTGCTTCGTGATCTTGATCAAATGTTTACTGGAAGGCTTACTCGAACCGTCAGAGCTTTATGATCAGAAAAGACTAGTACGTGTAAGTCAGTCGTGCTTAAGTGTGTCTTGAGTGTAGATGATACGTAGCATCGATCGATGCGAGAACCCGAGCCGCGTGCGATGTGGGAAAACTCCACTAAGTCACCTTTGATAGCCTCCCAACTATCACACATCCCCATACCGTTTACAGCGTTCCTCAGGGCAAGGCTGATATTTCTCTCACCCGTTGCGTCCTTTTGATTCAACACACAGTTAAAATCCCCTGCAAGAACGACATGCTGACATGCATTTCGCAGGTAGTACGCTAGGGTATGATTGAAAAACTCCTCCCGCTCTGACCAACGCTGGCTTCCAGAAGGAGCACAAACGTTACAGAGTGTAGTAGTATTCTCAAGACGAAGGCATATTATACGAGAGTCTAAACTGCGTTCGACGTGAGAATATTTGAGGTGTTCCCGTAAAGCTATCGCCGTTCCACGTTTATCAACATTCACATTCGAGAGCACTTTGTACCCAGGGAGCGAAATGTTGCCATCATACACTTCTTGTAAGAAAATGACATCTGCGTCAATTGATCGAACAAATGAACGCATCGTATTTATTTTTGTCGTGTTTGAGATGGTGTTTAGATTAATAGAAACAAACAAAAAACTTTCGTATCGATTCATCTCTAATAATTTTCTATCCATCAGTGTATGTACTAGTTAGTGTAATTGTCTTTGCATTTTTCGGTGGTCGGTCAGGTTTACGCCTGACTATTCCCTCGATCGATGCACAGACAGTGTGTCGTCTACGTCTCTGCGCTTACCTTTAGTATCAGGGTCAGGATTGGTGGTGGGAGGTGTGGGAGAGGGATCTCGAGGAATTTTGAACACAGGTACAACAAGCGACGTAGTGCACTCGTATTCCTTCCCCTGTGCTGATGATGTCGATGCTGTCGGTGCGCTGTTTGCTTCCGTCGGAGCCACCGTCAGAGCCCTCGGTGACACGGTCGGAGCCTTCGGTGCTACCGTCGGGGCCTTCGGTGTCGCTGTCGAGGCCTTCGGTGCTACGGCTTTGCTAGTATGCGGAGCAGCCGAATCTTTTAGCGTTTTTGCCGGAGCCTTCGATGGCTGTTGCTTTTGTCATTCCGGCATATGATGCGCCTTGCTTAGCGAGGCTGCGCTTGCTCTGCATGCATCCCATACCAGTATGTTCGGGCATTAGGCAATACCGGCAGTATGGATTTGGCCCATTGTAAGTGATAGTGGTGCGTTCGTCTGCGATGGTCATTGTTGGTCCGATTTGGATTGCCGGTGATCTAAGGATGATCTTTACCGCGATAATCCCGGTTTTTTCCCCGGCACTTAACTATCCCGACCGTACTCTGTCTCGGTGATCGAAACTACCTTGCCGAAACAACATATCGCTGCTTCTATTTCAGCTCCCGTGACATACGGTGGAAGCTCGTGCAGCCACACTTCCGTTGCACCGTCTTCCAGTAGAATTGGCAGCGGATAGGATGTTCCGTCGATCGTTAGGGAATGCTTCCCCTGGTGTTGTGCAACGATCAGCTCCGCTTGTTGCATCGTTTCCGTCTCAACGTAAACGTTTGCCCTCGAGGTGTACAATTGAATTCTTGTGACGACCTCTCCGGCTTTAAGTGTATCGACAATAAAGTCAATCACCTCTGAGCGGGAAGGGCGTCTCGGAATCCCCTCGTACACTAATTTAAAAGTGTTTGCCCTTATGGGCCGTGGTTTCATTGTCTCCATGACAATTCGTTCGCTCGTGCAGTGTCGATAAGTACTCTTGCTGTTAGAAAAAACACGTCTGATCAATTCAGCAGTCAAGAGCCAACTGTATAGTTTTACACATTCAAGAAACTATTATTTTGCTTTGTTTGAATTGAAACTGTGTGATTATAGCACATAAAGGTAATACACAATATTAAATGAATACTTTCAAGTTATCCGTATATAAAATGAGCAACTGATAAAGGGTTACCATGGCAGGTCATCTTGAACTTGCGTTAGTTACCCATCATTAGCTAGTAGTCTTGTGCTTTGTGTTCTTGGGAGAATAAAACATAATGAGAAAATTTACTTCATGTACATTAATAAACCATTTTATTTCTTTCAGTGGCATATGCATTTCAGCCAGATTTTGCTGAGTCAATCATCAACAATTCCATCGCTATAGGAAGAGATGCAACATTTACCTGCCATGTTCGACATTTAGGAGGGTATCGGGTAAATATACTCCATTTTGCATAAGTTAACAAAGTATCTATCATGTATTCTATTTATTTTTATTGTGAACTTGGTTACACCAAACTTATTGCGAAGCTAGTATAATGGCAAGATACTTGCTTTTAGTGGAGTTTGAGAAATAGTGACTAAAATATTGTTTACTCTTCATTCAAAACCACAACTCTAGCTTAGATTATTTAAACCTTAAAAATGTTAAACAGCGCTGATTCGATGCATGGTCGCCCAAGAAACATTTCCTATAGCTTTTACACTTAAACATGACTAAAGAATGCTTTACTATGAGTGTAGTAAGCCTTATAGTTTTAACATGGTTTTTGAAGATGCTTAACAGTCTTTAAAGTTGTTAAAACTTTAAAACGTTCTGAAGGCAATTCTAAGACTGTCTGTTAAAACAAAAATAGAAGTCACATAGTTTTAACATGTCTTTTATAGATGCTTAAAAGTCTTTAAAGTTATTAAACCGTTAACACGTTCTGAAGGCGATTATAAGGCTTATAAGACTTAAAAGATGCCTGGCTTTAACCATCCAGTAGATGTATTCTTAAGCATATTTTAAGACTCGTTATTTGAGACTGGGACATCAAGATCAACTGATCTTATTAAATGCTTATTAAATCTTGAATGAAGGGAACTTGGAATAAACTATGCAGGCTGCATCTGAGATACGCTATTAACGCAAATCATGAAGAAGCGGTTTTCAGTCATTATATATTTAAGTTTTTTTTTCCTTTTGCTTGCAGTGGGTGGTTATTATTCAATCATGTTGCTATTAACTGATATTGTATCAAATCAATACAATTTCTGCAAAGAACTGTCAAATTCAGAAACCCACGATTGTGTAAATTTGCATATACCAGGATCCGCGTATCTCGGACACTACCTGTACGTGGAGAGTCTTAAAATTTGTTAGTCTGCACAAGTGCTTACTAAAGCTATGTGCTGTTTAAAACTATCTTAGCCACACATACAGCACTACAAATCGACTGAACTTATGATTAGGAAAGTCCTCTTGATCTTAAGCCAATGGAATCCATTTTAATGCATAAGATTGTTGATTTGTGTATCCAAAATGTGTCAGCCATGTTGATGTGTAGGTAAACCAATTCATAATTTACAAGGCAAATAAAAAAAATGGCAATTTTCCAAATGTTTTTCTCGGTATGTTTATTATTCCACAGCCTTGAAAAAGCTTGTTGTGCAAATTGAGGGCGTTTCAATGAAAAACTTTATTTTTAAAATAATTTAGTTTTATACTAAAAAGTTGCTTATTATTGAGGCGCTTTGATATTTTTAAAATTATTATAATGTATTTCAACATGCTATCATAATTATTATTATTATGCTGTAATTTTGATAATTTATTCACACCTCACATCTTAAAGGTCTAGAAATGGTTTTATCAAGTATTCTTAACAGAGTTCTGTAGATGGGCCCTTTCAGTCCTAAGTGAGTTTTATTATAGTCATACAAGCCATTCAAATGAAAAAGGGAGGCTTAAGAATAACCGTAACAACAACGTTAAAATTAATATAAAATTTAAAATGTTACTTGGGCGGTCCGGTGGATAACATACATATTATTTCGAAAAGGATATCAAACATGATGAAACGATGTTAAAAACTTAGAAAAAACATAGAAAAACAAGAAACGATGTTAAAAACATAGAAATCATGTCAACACTCCGTACCACATGCACAACAAGCCTCTTATTTTCACACAAGATTATTTCGGCCTGAAAATATGTAAACAAACGTCGAATTTTCGCAAGCTTTATGAAGTACAGGGTTTCGAATCATATAAGGGAATAGTTCAATCACTTAGGGGAATGTTGCAAATCGGTAGGGGAATATTGCATGGATAAGCAGTGGATGTTTGCAATCACTTAGGGTAGTGTTGCAATCGATTAGGGGAATTTTGCAAGCGTACTGTGGAGCTGTCATCAGACTGTGGGTGCCGCTGTAAATACCTTAAAATATTTTCGTCAATCTTACTAACTTATCTTGTTTAATTATGGCTCCGCAGCAGGATTTATTTAGTTTATCATGTGTGCAGCAGAATCCCACACGAAAACAACTCCAAATGATGTTTTTTTAAAAAAAACATCATCGGTATCCATTCGAAGCTTTTTACACCGGCACCCACCGTCTAACGACAGCTTCACAGTACACTTGCAAAATTCCCCTAATTGATTGCAACACTCCCCTAAGTAATTGCAAACATCCACAACTTGCTTGCAATATTCCTCTACCGATTTGCAACATTCCCCTAAGGCGGCGCTCTAGCAGCAATTGAACACGACATCCGACACGGACAAACCCATATAATCATATGGAGGTGCACTGTCTGACACAAACATTCAAACAAGTCAAATCCCATACATTGTTCATGTTTGATGTCGTGTTCGATTGGTGTTAGAGCGCCGGGTAAGTGATTGAACTATTCCCTTATATGATTCGAAACCCTGTAAGATCGGTTGCGGCGCCAATAGCTGTTCTTGCTTGGCGGATTCAATTGTATTCGTTGGTATACAACCACAATACAAAACAAACAAAAATTAAAACAAACTAGGCGGTTGATGCAATTTGACGCATGAAATTGTACCCTATACCGCACAATGAGTAAACAAAAGCGACCTGTGTATGTGTCGTTGGAAGTGGTGTGAATTCAGAAGGAGTGGGAAGTAGGAAGAATTCGGATAGGACTACGGTGTTCGTGACAGCTTAGGTTCTAGGTATTTCCTTCGAATAATGAACTGTTTGCCGCGCATTTCAATTGGAATCATATCCGTTGGGAGTACTATAACTATGAAAAACCTATAAAAAAAATCTTCAAACCGTTGAATACGACTATTAGATAAATTATATAGAGACAAGAAGGATTTAGTTCAACAAAGTAAGTAAACACATTTGAACTCGAAAATTTGCACCGCCAGCAACAGCAGAACTATTCGTACAGATATGGCCAGTCTCTTCGATCCATAGGTGCCTCCTTCCATCCTTGTCTGCATCCTTGTCTACAATACCCGTCAGGTACTTATTTATCTCTAACCACCGAGATCGCCCACATGAGTCCAGACTGACTTTTGTGTTTTATTATTATTTGTATTATTATTATTTTGATTATTATTGTGATATTATTATTATTATTATTATTTTGATAATTATTATTATTTAAATTGATGATAAATGACAGTTCGCTTGCAAACGTCAACAAGAGAGGACGTGTTGTTGTTTTGATTTGCAAGCCATAATGTGTACGACCGAAACATACGGAAGGAACACCTTCCGTATCGACTATTCGGAGGCTCCTAAGCGACCCACCCTAGAACAAACCGTGAACTTCCTTTTTAAAGTGGCAGCAACGGGTGTGGATGTGAAGATGGTGCAACGCAACACTGCGCAAAGTGCCATCTACGTCACTATGCCTACGCTTGAACGTGCGGAAAGCATACCCGCACGACAAAATCTAGCAGCCCGCTGCGCAAAGCGACGGAAGAAATCATGGCGTTCGGAGAATTTTATCATGCCATCTTTTTCCCTCCAACGGCAAATTTGTCAAGCAGCTCGTCGAGCTGCCCGTCCCTGGCTCCGCCTCATACCCCTCGCCTGAGCATGCTGCCGAAGGTTTGGATGTGTTGGTGCGTCAGACGGCCAATCGCTGTCAGCCGTCGTCCGTGCTTTTTCCCTCCATAGCGCCATCTCTTTCTCGCGTGTGGTCAATGCTCGCGAGCTGTTGTGGCGCCAAAAATGTCGTTAACAAACATTGCGGCGATGAAGTTGCATTTTCACAAATCAAACCAAAAAAGCACAATGAGTTCAAACGCTGCCACGTAAAAATGACTATGGAATCGCTAGTTCACGCAGGAGGGTTTGTTGTGCATCGCGCAGAACTCTAATTCGCATTGACACGTTCAGCCCGGCGCTGATTTTCGCACTTTCCGTTCCACCAGCATCAAGAACGCAAGCTGATTGTGAAACCAGCATCCTGGATGGGGGGGCGGGGGTGGTGGCCATGGGACTCCTACGATCATTAGTCACAGACCCTAAAATCGTTGTCGCCATGGGGGGAGGGGAGGTGCAAATGGTTCTCCAGCCACGGAGCCCTAACGACCATCTCTCCGGGGGCCCTTGTCGTTAATACTCTGTACATTTGTAGAGATCATCGGCGACCGCCTAGTCCGCCTACCGTTAGGTCCGCCGCTGGTTCATGACGGTGTTTTTTTTTTATCGTGGAGGTCCATCCATCCCCCTGCCTGCAGCGTATACATCGAGCAGGAGACAGTGTGGCAGTACCCCCGTCGTGGGTTCTAACCGCGTATGAACCGTCCGCCGTAGAAAGAGGTGACTATCTGGCTACGTGGTACTCAAGTCCGGAAAAGGCCGGCATGATCGCGTTGGCTATTACGCCAATAATAATAAGAATAATAATAATAAGAACTTAGCATAGCAGTCCACACTCGGGGAAGGTTTTTGTTTTGACTTTGGTGCTGCCAGGTCTACTGCTGTGGCGCGACAAATGCACGGAATGCACTCGACCGAAACATGAATCTACCGATCCGAACCCATTCCAAGGCATTGCCGGTCAATCGGCGTCACGATACCGACAAGTCAACAAGCCGCCCGATTCTGGACGGACTGGTGCAGCACCATACGCGCACCGTAATAAACAAATCCAGAATCCTCTTTTGTATGAATTCAATTCAAGTTTTGTTTCCACTTGCGTCCGCTAGCGGAATGGGAAAGAAATTTGCTACATATCACATGCACGTTCGCTTCGATCGTGTGCCTTTTTAACACCCCCAACAGCAGAGCCGATCGCAAAGATGCCAATGCCAATGGTTGTGTTGTCTCTCAAGTAGCGAGATCGAAAATGCATGGACTTTGTAGCCGCAGCGGATGAAAATGTACCCATCAGAATCAAATAGTTCTGGGGTTTCCAAACTCACGCACACATACAAACACGCGTGCAAACTCACACACACACACACACACACAAACAAACGCGCGCGCGCGCACGCGATAAGGCACCTACGAACGCGCGCACGCGAGAACGCACCTACGAAAGCGCGCACGCAAGCACGCACCCCCCACCAAACCCCCCTCCCCATCCGCTAACATCAGCTATCATATAGCGCATCCTCATCCCTAGCGCCGGACGGGGTGGGGGATCGTGGCATGATAGAGTGAACGGTCACTTTCCCCGCGCTGTGTGCGTGCGTGTGTGTGTCGAGACCCAAAAACTCGAAACAGATTTCGGCACATTAAAAAAAAATATAACCACTATACACTGTGCTACATGATGCATAGAAGGTCGTTGAAGCATCAAACATGTTCAAATTAAAAAAAATATTAGATTAGTGTTAGACGTTCTCCTACGCTTGTTTTAAATAGGCTTCTTCACCCTCAATTGGCAGGGGCATCGAATGGTCTCATCAGCAGCGGCACGAAATAAAATAATCCATCAATACACCGATAACACTTTAAATCCCAATCCAGCTTCTCCCGCATCGTCCCAAGGTCACACACTAATTAATAAATGCTAACACCCACCAATAACAATACATAACCGCAATGCACATATAAGTATCAACGCATACACCACAACACCCAATCAGCTGGCGGCGGAAGGCACGGGCTGAAGCTCAAGTAAGGCAAGCCAGGGTGAAGGAGGGAGAGGAGAGGAAGAGCGGACGAAAAAATGGGCGCCATTTTTTTTTTAAAGTTTTTGACCGTTTTTTTTTTGCTCCGCCGCCGCCCGAACTGTCCGAACTGTCCGAACTGCCCGAACTGCGCGACCCAGCGCAGAAATCGCTGAAGAACAGCGCGGGAGACCAGGCCAAATCTGCGCTGGCCAGCGCAGATTTTGGTGCATTTTCTGCGCTGGAAACTGCTCGAATTTGCGCAGCGGGCAGATAGCAAAGCCGAAGGCTTTTGTATGGGAGCCATCGCGCTCATCAAGGCTCACTTTTTCGCGCGCATAACGCAAACTGTGCGCGAAGGCGAAAAAACCCGAAAGCGCTTCATGTGGCCCTCTCTCGTGTTTCTAGTTTTATTCTCTCTCGCATGTCATCACTCTCTCCCAGTTATTCGGATTGAAATGGGAAATCACTCTCTTGATTTGGTTGCGGCGGCCTAGCTGCTTCACACTCTTTATTTCTCTTCTCTTTGCAGTAGGCTATTATGTTTCCCACATGTGTTCTCACATCCCGTTAAACATTGCGAGGATTGCGTGTGGTATCATCTGCTCGAGATCTTATAGTATATGAAATAATCTTTGATTTTTGTTCATAAATTATATTTTTTTCGGTGATATTCATCGAAAAGATCACTAGTTCTAATTGTGGATATTTGCAAAATAAAATGTCAAAATTCAGGTGTTTAGTATCCCGCTGCGCAAATTCGAGCAGTTTCCAGCGCAGAAAATGTACCAAATTCTGCGCTGGCCAGCGCAGATTTTGGTCCGTTCCCCGCGCTGGACTTCAGCGATTCCTGCGCTGGGTCGAGCAAGTCTAGCGCCATCTGCTGGGAAATGGACGAACTATTTATGGCGGCGGAGCAAAAAAAAACGGTCAAAAAATTTAAAAATATTGGCACCCATTTTCTCGTCCGCTTCTTCTCCCTCCCTCACCCTGCCTTGCCTTACTTGCGCTTCTGCCCGTGCCTTCCGCCGCCCGCTGATTGGCTGTTGTGGTGTATGCGTTGATACTCATATGTGCATTGCGGTTGTGTATTGTTATTGGTGGGTGTTAGCATTTATTAATTTGTGTGTGACCTTGAGACGCTGTGGGAGAAGCTGGATTGGGATTTGAAGTGTTATCGGTGTATTGATGGTTTATTTTATTTCGTGCCGCTGCTGATGAGACCATTCGATGCCCCTGCCAGTTGAGGGTGAAGAAGCCTATTTAAAACAAGCGTAGGAGAACGTCTAACACTAATCTAATATTTTTTTAATTTGAACATGTAAGATGCTTCAACGACTGTTGCGTACGACCTCATTATGAAGTAAAAGCATTTATGCGGATGTAGCGAAGTAAAACACTTCAAGATAAAACACCTCAAGTTAAAACAAAGTTCAAGCAAAACACGCCTCAAGCAATAGCGCACGCTTCAGAAACGCAACAAACATAAACAGGTAGTCAACCGTTCTCACGGTTCAAACGAGGAAGTAACTTTACGCAATTCATAAACCATAGGTACATGTCGCATTAAGTATAAATACAACTTGTTATCAAAATAGTCATAGTCACAGTTAGCTGACCTATATGCGGTCAGCAACTAAATAGCATATAAGAGATGAAAACCTAAATAAAGTAAGCGCATTCGAACACAAACCTCAGAATCGCTCGTTTCTTAATAGTCGGAGGCACTCTCCGGTCGACGAAGGAAAAATATACCCGACTCGGTGTAAAGCACTGGCGTTGGGCGCTGCGACGGAGCAACACATCCGCCAGCAGCATTAATGGTGGCTCCAGAGAGGAACTAACGACCTCCTCGTAAAACAGCGCGACCGCCAAAACACCGCGAGTTAAAGTGCGTAACATAGTGAAGATCACAACCGTGAGTGAAATAGATAGGCAACAAGGTGCGTAAACCAGCACGACCGCCAAAACACCGCGAGTTAAAGTGAGTGAAATAGTAAGGATCACAACCGTGAGTGAAATAGATAGGCTACAAGGTGCGTAAACCAGCACGACCGCCAAAACACCGCGAGTTAAAGTGAGTGAAATAGTAAGGATCACAACCGTGAGTGAAATAGATAGGCTACAAGGTGCGTAAACCAGCACGACCGCCAAAACACCGCGAGTTAAAGTGAGTGAAATAGTAAGGATCACAACCGTGAGTGAAATAGATAGGCTACAGGTGCGTAAACCAGCACGACCGCCGAAACACCACGAGTGAAAGTGAGTGAAATAGTAAGAATCAGCACCGTGAGTGGAATAGATCGGCAATAAGGTGCGTAAACCAGCACGACCGCCGAAACACCGCGAATGAAAGTGCACAAAGCATTAAAATCAACACCAGGAGTGGAATAGAACGGCAAATAAGTGCGTAACTAAGCACGACCGCCGAAACACCATAAGAATAAGGTGACATCATAAACAAAACCCGAGAACCGTTAGCGAACACAAGAGCACGGAGGGTACCGACAACGATATAAACAAACCAACGGCAAAACGTCAAAAAGCCAAATCAGCAAAAGGCTACGCCAACGTAGTGACCATTCGGTGGTTACACAGCAAGGTCGGCGACAACGAAATAAAAACAACGAGTAACAACAAACAGCTTAAGTTTCAATGGAAATAGCTGATTAAAAACATCGAATTAAACAACAACGAGTAGGCTTACTCGGTTTGGAACGGACAGCAAGCAGTGACTCATCCGTCAGGCCCGACAAACAAAACGAACAGCGAGCGACAAGCGGCAAGTCCACCGGCGTCTCCAAGCACCAAGCAGCAATCAGCGACTCATTGCCAGGGCCGGCAAACAAAACAAACAGCGAGCGGATAACGGTCAGTGCACCAGCGACTTCAAGCAGCAGACAGCGATCGCAGACGTTCCAAGCAGCAGAGCGGGTCCGGCAATAACGTGATTGAAGAAAGCATCCAACCTACTAGAGACGACTATACAGCAGTAGCCGGACCAGAGAAGAACCCACCAGATCGACTAGCATCATCAGCAAGCGGACATCCGTGATACGGCATACAAAAGCATCTCAAACGCTGAGTGAGTAACAATGGAATTTATTACTAATCCAAACGGTCATTGTAAGCTTTGTACTAACAAAGATGAGTGGGGGAAACAGGTTAGTTGCACGGAATGCGACAGGCGGTTTCACCTGAGTTGTTTGGGGGTAAAGAGTACCCCAAAGAATTTCGTATGTTCAAAATGTAAGAAATCTGAAGAAGAAAGGAAGGAGATAAAGAAGGCTCTAGAAGAATCACAAAGACTTTGCGAATTATTAAAGGAAAAAAGAGAGAAAGAATTAGAACAAAGTAATAACAATAAAAAGGATTTGGAGCGGTTACAAGAGGAATTAAACGAAGCCGCAAACGACGGGAAAGAAATGCGAGAAGCATTAATTCAAACAGAGAAATTATTGCAGGAAAAGATAGATAATGAAAAACGAAACAAAGAATCACAAAAGCAGCAAGAAGAAGGAATAGAAAGATTGCAGAAGACTCTTGAAGATCAAATCATATTAGAACCAAAAAAGCAGGAAACAAAACAATTGCTAAGCGATAAGGCTCTGAATTCCGAAAAAAGCGAGGAAAATATTTCGCTTACCGAAAATATTAACAGACTTGTAAGCGCACTAACTGCTAGTTCTTCTGCTGGCAAAAGTACGCTTATGGAACTTCCTGAATTTGATGGTAGTTATAAACTATGGCCTCGATTTAAAACGGCCTTTGATAAAACAACTAAGAAAGGAAATTTTTCAAAGCTGGAGAATCTGAATAGACTACAGCGATACTTAAAAGGGAATGCAATAAAATCAGTCAGTGGTCTCATGTTAAGTCCTGATAATCTTGAGAAAATTATCGACCGATTAGAAAAACTTTATGGTAACCCCGAAAGCGTCTACAAGTCTTTGCTTAACGATCTCACAGCTTGCAGACACATTTCAATAGAAAATCCAACATCAATAATAGAGTTTTCCAACGCGTTGAATAATATGGTAGATAATATGAATTTACTGGGGAGAACACAATATTTAAATGATCAGAGGCTCCTAAGCGACCTCATAGCACGGCTATCAACAGATCTTAGAAATAAATGGATTGCAAAAACATTAAATGACCAAGAGATTCACACCTTAAGTGATCTGGCACTATGGATAAAACCAACCGAGGACCTAGCGGCAGTTTTGGTAGCAAATGAAAATGGTCAGAAATTTCGAGGGCACCGATTAAATGCCCACTTACAGCCAAAGATGTATTCTAAAGACAATCATTGTCTGGTATGTGGAAGGGCTCATGAAACAACTCAATGCCAAGAGCTCATAGATAAGCCAGTATGGCAGAGATGGAAACTGTTAACCCAAAAGGGCATTTGTACTAATTGCTGCAAATACAAAAACCATAAGGCAGTTAGCTGCCGCCTTCCTGCTCAATGCAGAGTGGTACGTTGCTCACAAAAACACCATACGTTGCTCCATAGGAAAGAGGAACAATCCCCCTCATACATTCCTCCACAAAGATTAAACTTCCACAAAGAGGACAGAAAGCTTTACTATCAAATCATACCAATCACATTATATCACGAATGTGCGTAAATAAAAGCATTTGCCTTGTTGGATCCAGCGTCAGCAACAAGTCTTATTGTTGATGATGTAAGAAAACAGCTGCAACTAACAGGGCCCTATATGCCTCTTAAATTATCGTGGACGAATGGAAACATACAAGACGAACCACATAGTCAAATTGTTTCTTTGAGGGTTCGTGGGCCAAATAATAAAATGCTCAACATCAAGAATCTACGCTCGGTGAAGGAACTCGACCTTCCCAGACAAACGGTAGATGCTAAGAAATTAAGCAAAATGTACAAACACTTCAAAAATATCGATTTAGAAAGTTACTATGATGCCATTCCCACAGTTTTATTAGGTCTCCCACATGCTTATTATACTCAAAGCATTGGATATCGCTCCGGAAAACCTAACCAGCCGGTAGCTCAAGAGACTCGTCTGGGATGGACAATATTCGGAGGAGGAAAACATTATTGGCAACATGATATAAACAAGTGTAGTCCTCTATTTACAATCAAAGATCAAAAAGAAGAAGATGAAAAATTAATGTCGTCACTTATGCAGATTTTTTTCTCAACTGAAGAATTTGGAGTTAAATCGAACGAAGCGCCAATGCCAAAATTAGAACAGCAGGCGTTGGAAATTATGAAGGATACCTTGGCATATAAGGAAAACCGATACGAGATAGGATTACTTTGGAAGGAAGACAACCCACAGTTACCAAATAGCTATCCCCAAGCCCTAACAAGATTAAAATCCCAAGAAAGAAAATTCGAAAAGGATGTTGAATTAAAAGAATGGTATCACCGAACTATTGCGGAATACCTAAGCAAAGGATATGCTCGACAGGCTACCCCTGGGGAGCTGCTCGAATATAACCGGAAGATAAACTATATTCCTCACTTTGCTATAGTAAACAAGAACAAGTTTCCACCTAAGCCTCGTCTAGTATTTGATGCAGCCGCAAAAAATGAAGGAAGGTCACTGAACTCATTCCTCCTATCCGGTCCTGATGCTACCACCTCTCTATTTGGTGTACTCATCAGATTCCGCGAACACGAAATTGCTTGCTCTGGTGATATAAAGGAAATGTTCCACCAGGTAAAGGTTAAGCAAGAAGATCAGTGTGCCCAACGTTTTTTGTACAGAGAATCTCCTAACAAAGACCCTCAGGTCTATGTTATGCAGGTAATGACATTTGGAGCGACATGCTCTCCAGCATGTGCACAATTTGTAAAGAATCAAAACGCTCTAAAATTCGAACAACAAAACCCAAAGGCGGTGAAGGCAATTACCGATAATCATTACGTAGATGATTATCTGCATAGTTTCGCTAGTATTGAAGATGCTGCCAAAACAGTAAACGAAATCATGACAATTCATGATAAGGCTAATTTTTTTATACGAAACTTTGTGTCAAATTCTCATGAATTGATAAGCTCTCTTCCTGAGAACAGGAGAGCGAATAAAGAGATGCATTTTATCGAAAACAAAGATGATACCTACGAGAAAATTCTTGGCATGCACTGGGACACGAGAAACGATACTTTCAGGTATAAACTTAAAATTCCACCACTAAAGGATAAGAAATTGACCAAAAGGAACATACTTTCAAATATAATGAGAATCTACGACCCATTGGGCCTGGTCATCAATCTCACTACGAAATCAAAGGTCCTCATGCAAGAACTATGGAAGGAGAAAGTTGACTGGGATGATGTATTGCCAATTAACCTCCAAAGAAAATGGCAGGAATGGCTCGACGCTATAAAAACTGTTGAAGACATTAAGATCGTCAGATCCTATTCAAACATTAAGGGAAACTGTCGCAGAGAGCTGCATACATTTGTAGATGCCTCAGAAAGGGCTTTCGCAGCCGTGGTATATCTAAAAACAATACAGGGAGACACAGTAAATGTCAATATTTTGGCAGCTAAGTCAAGAGTAGCTCCCACAAAACCACTTACAATACCAAAGTTAGAACTTCAAGGGGTAATACTTAGTGTAAGACTTGCCGATACCATTAAAAAGGAATTGAGACTGAATATAGATGAAGAATTCTATTGGACAGATTCAAAGACAGTACTAGGATGGATCAATTCAGAAGCTCGTAATTACAAACAATTTGTGGCATGTCGAATAGGGGAAATCATCCATCGAACATCAAGAATTCAGTGGCACTGGGTAGCTTCAAAAGACAATCTAGCAGACGAAGCTACGAAACCTAAACAGGGGCTCTCGATATGGCTAGAGTGTCCAGATTTCTTGAAACAAAAAACATTAGCAGCCCCCAAATCAGAAAAATTTGTTACAAACATAGAAATCCGACCGGTACACATGATTAGAGAGAAAACGGTGCAAATTAAGGATAGGAAAACGCGTTCAATCGACTGGTGCTCTAGTTGGACACGCTCCAAAAAGAGCAATCGCACTAGGCTTAAAGTTCATAGAGGAATCAGAAAAAGTAGTAAAGCAAAAGTACTCCTCAACAATATATAAAACAATCCTACCCGAATAACAACGCTCGCGCTCATACCATTAACTATATTTGCGATTTTTATGATTAAAAGATGTAATAGAAGACGTCAACGTCCTCCGCCGT